>NC_092113.1:20391500-20716791 GCF_045679555.1 Salvelinus alpinus
CTGCTACTTTGAACTACCTTGAAAAGAAGCATAGTGTTTGGTTTGTTTATCTTTTATGGGCAACCTATGATTTGGTCCTTTGATTAAGCTGTTACTATAAGCAGAATGTAGCCACAAGACTGGCTCAATGGGTCATTCTGAGGTCAGGACATTTGAACTTTAGTTCAACATAAAATTGTATTTGTCAAATGCGCCGAATACAACAGGTAGACCTTAGTGAAATGCTTACTTACAAGCCCTTAACCAACAATGCAGTTTTAAGAAAAATAAGTGATAAGTAAAAAAATAATAAACATTGAGATTTTTGATTTATTTAAGAGCAGCAGTAAAATAACAGTAGCGAGGCTATATACAAATGGTACCGTGTATATACCGTGTATATTGTTTTGAGTTCCTTATTTTGCCGTCTTCCTGTCAGATCAATTAATCTATTACCGCTCTCTCAGGATCCCAACAGACAACACATGCCTGGTCAGCTTACCGTATTTCTTATCATGCCCCATGCCCGTCTCTGTCAGAGTCGGACACAGTCATCGGTGTCAGTGTTGACATCACCAACACCGAGCTAGTCAATCTGCTGATTCAGGAGTGGCTCCATATTTACTTTGAGAGTGCGATTCCACTATTCCTTGCTCGCATCAACACAGGTTTCTAATCCAGCCCAAATGTGTCAGTCACTGCAGCTTTTTCTGTAGCCGCCAGCTAAAAGTGAATCCTGTCTGCAGCTGGGGCCGTGTCCCGGGCCAACAGACTAGAGCACAAAGCTCTAATGAGCCAGACTGCTGGTCCACACAGTTTCTGCTGGGACTCAAGCTGCAGGAGTCATTGGCCCGATGACAATGCTGTCAAACCTCATCCACTTAGTGTGGCTGAGTCAATGTTTCCCCTACCATTACTTGGCATAAGCGGGCAATGAGCGGTGCACCCCCACCTGGCTTTGGTGCTCTTTGCTGAAGAATTTGGCTTCAATTGGAAGAAACTGTGTCAGCACCTCTAGATTTGCTGCAAGTGCCTTTGCGCAATACGTTGATGTCTTTCAGAAAAATACATGAATTGTGTAGCCAAGCATGAGCAGACTTTGTTTACGGGGCCGTGACAGAGGTGTAGGTGGGTGGTAGAAACTCCCAGAAGGCAAGGTGCAGTCTAAAACTATAGACTTTAACTTGTGACTGAGTGAAAGTTTTAATTTAAGGTACATTGTTTGAGCCCTATGTGCTCTCGCTCTCTTAATTCAAAGGGCTTTATTGGCATTCGAAACATGTTTACATTTCCAAAGCAAGTTGAATTGTTAATAAATAAAAGTGGCATAAACAATCAGAAATGAACAGTAAATATTACATTTGCAAACGTTTCAAAAGAACTGAGACATTTTAAATGTTATATTACTGGCTATGTACTGTCTTGTAACAATGTGCAAACAGTTGAAGTACGAAAGAGAAAATAAATAGACATAAATATAGTTTGTATTTTAATGGTGTTTGCTTCACTGGTTGCCCTTTTCTTGTGGCAACAGGTCACAAATCTTGCTACTGTGGTATTTCACCTAATAGATGTGGGAGTATATCAAAATTGGATTTGTTTTAAAATTCTTTGTGGGTCTGTGTAGTCTGAGGGAAATCTCTGTCTCGGTCTCTCTCAGTATCTCTGCCCAGCTGAAGGTGTTTAGAGAATCCTGTGCTTGAAGGCTGGCTGATTGCTGGAATGTCTTCAAGTGTGCCAGTTCAGGAATAGATGATTGGGAGAACGGCCCACAGTAGTCCTATAGTTTCAAGTATCGGGTCAGGCCGCTCTACTTTTAATTTGCCCTCTGTCCCAGAATCAGGTGCTTCAAAACCCTGGATGTTTTTCTTATGTAAATGCATGGGTGCTAATTTTGTCTCTTTCTCTCTTCTATAGTTAATAAGCACAAGCCATGGATCGAGACGACGTATCATGGCATCGTAACAGAAAATGACGACAAAGTACTTCTGGACCCTCCACTTATCGCCCTGGACAAAGACGCCCCACTGCGCTACGCAGGTGAGAGATTAGCTTTTTCTTCAACACTATCCTGATAGGTCATTTTCTCTGAACCCCTCGATTCATGGATTCTGTTTTTTCTCTCCTTTCGTTTACCATAAGGCGAGGAGAACAAATATAACCATTACAGATATATTAGATTGAATCATTTGCCAAAATTCCAGGTGTACAATGCTGCAAGTCAGTGGTTTGAGAGCGAGCAGTCACAAAGATGTTATAATTTATTGGTTTTCATTGGTTACTCATGCTGCTTTGCTCTCCAGAGACTTTTCAGTAGCGAATCGGGGATGCAGTAGCTACACATGATACAATGTTAGCATTCATATGGAATCTATTTACTTGATGTCTCTATATGATCTTAAACCCACTTTGACCTCTCTAGTATGTGAAGAAGCATCAAGTTAATCTCTTTAATTTACGGCCAAGCTATGTCATCTGTGCTCCTTCTGCAAAGTCCAGTCATACACTCTACATTAATCTTCGTTAAGTGCACCACCCAGTTTATGTTCCAAATCTGCCAGGGGAGATATAGCATATTAGATTTGTTTTTACCACACAGTGGTCCGCAGCTGGTCCCCATATCCACCCTAAGGATCCTTTCATATCCAGATCAATCAGAAGTTTCCCTTTTAATGTTCATCTCCGAGGAGAGGCACAATTAAACTGATATGTGCCAAGGCAGCATTAGGGCACTTTTTTAAAAATCATACAAGAGATTGACTTTGGCTGAGGTTCAAAGCACCGTGGTATTGGGAATGGCTTTTTTTCCCTCCATCCCATTCATTCTGTGATCTTCAGTACTCCCTAGACAACTCTCCCATGTCCCTTGTTGTGCCCTTGCCCCTTTATTTTTTATCACACATTAAGTGAATTTACTGTACTTAATCAACTGAGATGGGTGTGCCATTTTTACTCAGAGAAAACAACTAAAGAATACCACAAATTATGTTCCTGTTATATTCTAGACTAGAACTTGACCACAATGAAATGGTCCGTCTACTCCAGATTGTTAATGTATTTGATTTGAACGACAGGGTGCATAACCCAGCCCAATAGAGAACTCAACGTGAAGAGGAATCAAAATGCCCATTCATTGCACAACGATGGGTTCCTCTTACAGTAGTAAATTGGAGTTCAATGGAGCGCTCCACGCTGCCCTTCTTTGTACACCACTCACCCATTTGATGAGGAGGGCAGGGAAAGTGGACAGCGTGTCCCAGCAAAGTACAGACAAGGTTCACTGCAGTGCCACTGTACTCGATGGGATGAGCAGGGATGCTGAATCCACGGCTTGAATGTCTGTGTGAGAATGGTGTGTGGTTGTGTGCCATACATCATTGGTGTGTGCATTAGAGGTCGACCGACTGATTTTTCAACGCCGATACCGATTATTGGAGGACTTAAAAAAGCCGATGACGATTTTTCCCCCCCCTCTTCTTTAATTTTGAAAATGTATTTATTTATTCGTAATAATGACAATTACAACAATACTGAATGAACACTTTTATTTTAATATAATACATAAATCAAAATCAATTTAGCCTCAAATAAATAATGAAACATGTTCAATTTGGTTTAAATAATGCAAAAACAAAGTGTTGGAGAAGAAAGTGCAATATGTGCCATTGTCACGCCCTGGCCTTATTATTCTTTGTTTTCTTGATTATTTTAGTTAGGTCAGGGTGTGACATGGGGAATGTTTATGTTTTGTTGGTTTTGGGTGTTTATTTGGTAAAGGGGTTATGGGGTGTAGTAGATGGTTTTGTGTTGAGTGTATATGTCTAGCGTTGTCTATGTTGGTTAGTTATCTAGGAGAGTCTATGGTTACCTGAATGAGTTCCCAATTAGAGACAGCTGATTTCGGTTGTCTCTGATTGGGAGCCTTATTTAGGGTAGCCATAGGCTCTCATTGATTGTGGGTAATTGTCTATGTAAGAACGTTTGTAGCCAGTGTGTGTAAGTGCACAACGTTTGTAGCTTCACGGTCGTTTTGTTATTTTGTTGTTTTGTTAAAGTGTTTTTGTGTCGTGTTCATCTTCGTGGTGTAAAATAAAAGAAGATGGCTTATTTTCCAACTGCTGCGTTTTGGTCCGTCAATCCGCCACACGATCGTGACAGAATTACCCACCATAGGACCAAGCAGCATGACCAGCGGCAACAGGAGCAATACAAGGATTTATGGACATGGGAGGAAATTTTAGACCGGGAGGTACCAGGAGAATATAACCGCCCCAAAGCTGAGCTGGAGGCAGCGAAAGCAGAGAGGCGGCGATATGAGGAGCTAGCTCGGAGGCAGGAAAAAGAACCTACAAAGGATCTGGGTTACACTACGTGGGAGGAGATCGACAGGTGGGCGATCAACCCAGGGAGAGTGCCGGAGCCCGCCTGGGATTCTCTGGCGCAGTGCGAGGAGGGATACCGGCGAATGGAGGCAGCACGACGAAGCGGTAGGAAGCCTGTGGGAAAACCCAAAAAATTTCTTTGGGGGGGGCTTAAAGGGAGAGTGGCGAAGTCAGGTAGGAAACCTGCGCCTACTCCCTGTAATTACCGTGGAGAGCGAGAGTACGGGCAGACACCGTGTTACGCAGTAGAGCGCACGGTGTCTCCTGTACGTGTGCATAGCCCGGTGCGGGTTATTCCACCTCCCCGCACTGGCAGGGCTAGATTGAGTATTGAGCCGGATGTCATGAAGCCGGTCCTACATATCTGGCCACCAGTGCGTCTCCTCGGGCCGGTTTACATGGCACCAGCCTTACGCATGGTGTCCCCGGTTCGCCTACATAGCCCGGTGCGGGTTATTCCACCTCCCCGCACTGGTCGGGCAACGGGGAGCATTCAACCAGGTAAGGTTGGTCAGGCTCAATGCTCAAGGGAGCCAATACGCCTGCACGGTCCGGTATTTCCGGCGCCACCTCCCCGCCCCAGTTCAGTGCCACCAGTGCCTACACCACGTAACAGGCTTCCAGTGTGTCTCCAGAGCCCTGTTCCTCCTCCACGCACTCGTCCTATGGTGCGTGTCTCCAGCCCGGTATCACCAATTCCGGCACCACGCACTAAGCCTTTTGTGCGTCTCCAGAGTCCTGTGCATCCTGTTGCTGCTCCCCGCATTAGCCCTGAGATGCGTGTCCCCAGTCCGGTACCACCAGTTCCGGCCCCACGCACTAGGCCTAATGTGCGTCCCCAGGGTCCAGTATGCCCTGTTCCTGCTCCCCGCACTAGCCCTGAGATGCGTGTCCCCAGCCCGGTGCCACCAGTCCCGGCACCACGCACCAGGCCTACAGTGCGCCTCAGCCGGCAGGAGTCTGCCGTCTGCACAGCGATGACTGAACTGCTCGTCTCCCCAGCGCCATCTGAGCCATCCGTTTCCCCAGCGCCATCTGAGCCATCCGTCTCCCCAGCGCCATCTGAGCCATCCGTCTGCAATGAGCCTGCAAAGCCGCCCGTCTGCCATGAGCCTGCAAAGCCGCCCGTCTGCCATGAGCCCACTGAGCCGTCCGCCAGACAGGAGCCGCTAGAGCCGCCAGCCAGACAGGAGCCGCTAGAGCCGTCCGTCAGACAGGATCTGCCAGAGCCGCCAACCAGACAGGATCTGCCAGAGCCGCCAACCAGACAGGATCTGCCAGAGCCGCCAACCAGACAGGAGCAGCCAGATCAGTCAGCCAGCCATGAGCAGCCAGATCCGTCAGCTAGCCATGAGCAGCCAGATCCGTCAGCTAGCCATGAGCAGCCAGATCCGTCAGCTAGCCATGAGCAGCCAGATCCGTCAGCTAGCCATGAGCAGCCAGATCCGTCAGCTAGCCATGAGCAGCCAGATCCGTCAGCTAGCCATGAGCAGCCAGATCCGTCAGCCAGCCATGGGCCATCCCTCAGTCCGGAGCTGCAGTCCTTCAGTCCGGAGCTGCAGTCCCTCAGTCCGGAGCTGCCATTCTTCAGTCCGGAGCTGCCCCTTATCCTGGTGCTGCCCCTTACCCTGGTGCTGCCCCTTACCCTGGTGCTGCCCCTTACCCTGGTGCTGCCCCTTACCCTGGTGCTGCCCCTGACCCTGGTACTGCCCCTGACCCTGGTACTGTCCCTGACCCTAGTACTGCCCCTGACCCTGGTACTGCCTCTTACCCTGGTACTGCCCCTTAGTCCGGAACTGCCCCTGAATGCAATGGGGTTAAGGTGGAGGGGGGTCGTTTGGAGGAAGCCTAGGAGGTGTTTAGGTACTGTGGTGACGTGGGGACCGCGACCAGAGCCGGAGCCGCCACCGCGGATGGAAGCCCACCCAGACCCTCCCCTAGACTGTGTATGGTGCGCCCGGAGTTCGCGCCTCAAGGGGGGGGTTATGTCACGCCCTGGCCTTATTATTCTTTGTTTTCTTGATTATTTTAGTTAGGTCAGGGTGTGACATGGGGAATGTTTATGTTTTGTTGGTTTTGGGTGTTTATTTGGTAAAGGGGTTATGGGGTGTAGTAGATGGTTTTGTGTTGAGTGTATATGTCTAGCGTTGTCTATGTTGGTTAGTTATCTAGGAGAGTCTATGGTTACCTGAATGAGTTCCCAATTAGAGACAGCTGATTTCGGTTGTCTCTGATTGGGAGCCTTATTTAGGGTAGCCATAGGCTCTCATTGATTGTGGGTAATTGTCTATGTAAGAACGTTTGTAGCCAGTGTGTGTAAGTGCACAACGTTTGTAGCTTCACGGTCGTTTTGTTATTTTGTTGTTTTGTTAAAGTGTTTTTGTGTCGTGTTCATCTTCGTGGTGTAAAATAAAAGAAGATGGCTTATTTTCCAACTGCTGCGTTTTGGTCCGTCAATCCGCCACACGATCGTGACAGACATGTAAAACAGCTAACGTTTAAGTTCCTTGCTCAGAACATGAGAACATATGAAAGCTGGTGGTTCCTTTTAACGTGAGTCTTCAATATTCCCAGGTAAGAAGTTTTAGGTTGAGGTTATTTTAGGAATTATAGGACTATTTCTCTCTATACCATTTGTATTTCATATACCTTTGACTATTGGATGTTCTTATAGGCACTTTAGTATTGCCAGTGTAATGGTATAGCTTCCGTCCCTCTCCTCGCCCCTACCTGGGCTCGAACCAGAAACACAACGACAACAGCCACCCTCGAAGCAGCGTTACCCATGCAGAGCAAGGGGAACAACTAGTCCAAGTCTCAGAGCGAGTGACGTTTGAAACGCTATTAGCGCGCACCCCGCTAACTAGCTAGCCATTTCACATCGGTTACACCAGCCTAATCTCGAGAGTTGATAGGCTTGAAGTCATAAACAGCGCAATGCTTGAAGCATAATAAAGAGCTGCTGGCAAAATGCACGAAAGTGCTGTTGAATGAATGCTTACGAGCATGCTGCTGCCTACCACCGCTCAGACTGCTCTATCAAATATCAAATCATAGACTTAATTACAACATAATAACACACAGAAATACGAGCCATAGGTCATTAATATGGTCAAATCTGGAAACTATAATTTCGAAAATAAAACGTTTATTCTTTCAGTGAAATACGGAACCGTTCCGTATTTTATCTAATGGGTGGTATCCATAAGTCTAAGTGACACAATTTCCCTAGTTTAATATTGCCTGCTAACATGGATTTCTTTTAATGAAATATGCAGGTTTAAAGAAATATACTTCTGTGTATTGATTTTAAGAAAGACATTGATGTTTATGGTTAGGTACATTCGTGCAACGATTATGCTTTTTTCGCAAATGCGCTTTTGTTAAATCATCCCCCGTTTGGCGAAGTTGGCTGTCTTTGTTAGGAAGAAATAGTCTTCAGAGTTCGCAACGAGCCAGGCGGCCCAAACTGCTGCATATACCCTGACTCTGCTTGCACAGAAAGCAAGTTAAAAGAAATCCATGTTAGCAGGCAATATTAACAAAAAATTATGCTTAAAAATATATACTTGTGTATTGATTTTAAGAAAGGCATTGATGTTTATGGTTAGGTACACATTGGTGAAACGACAGTGCTTTTTTCGCGAATGCGCTTGTTAAATCACCCGTTTGGCGAAGTAGGCTATGATTCAATGATAAATTAACAGGCACCGCATCGATTATATGCAACGCAGGACAAGCTAGATAAACTAGTAATATCTTCAACCATGTGTAATTAACTAGTGATTATGTTAAGATTTATTGTGTTTTATAAGATACGTTTAATGCTAGCTAGCACCTTACCTTGGCTCCTTGCTGCACTCGCATAACAGGTAGTCAGCCCGCCACGCAGTCTCCTCGTGGAGTGCAATGTAATCGGTGACCAAAAATGCAGATTACTGATTGTTATGAAAACATGAAATCGGCCCTAAATAATTGGCCATTCCGATTAATCGGTCGACCTCTAGTGTGCATGCATCGTCGTGGCTGTGTCAGCCTGTCCATATGTGTACGTGTGGGTGTGTTCACTGGTGCAGCGATGGTAGGTTTTTAAGCTGCAGGAAGCTTGAAAATGAGCACAGCAGCCATAGAAATAGCCAAGCCCTGAACTACATTACAGGGACACAGTCAAGGACTCCTGTAGTATTTAGCCACAACAACATTTGGGTTACTTATTCCATAATGTGACTCTGAGTAGTAGGGACATCTGTACTGGACATTGGAGTATGATGCAGTATGGACATTTTGCCTTAACATGAGATCAATTCCTAATTTTAGTCCAAGACAATGAGCTTATGACAGTTGAATTGATCTGGCTTGTTTGTGTCTGCTTAGTGTACCATTGATACCATTTACCAATATCCCCCTGTTATTTTGTATGATTTATCTTCCTTGAAATGTGATTAGTCTTGACAGGAACTCCTGCTACTGAAGGGGGGGATGAGCTAGCCTAGCTCTCTAAAATCTGTGTTTACATCAGGAAAGGGGGCTGTAGTATAACAAACAGGAGTGCAGTCAGAACAGCTGCTGTAAGAGCCTCTAAGTCAAAGATATTTGTGAAACATCCTTTGATTCATTGTGAATTTCATATTCTCACGTATCCCTAAAACATAGAATTTGGGTTACCACAGAACCAATTAAGTCACCATTTGATCTGCTAAACATCATTTGACTACCCCATTGTGGAGTTCACATTGTCACGTATCCCTCAGTTCAGGTTTCGGCCTACTCTTACGACATCTGCCATCGACCGGCAATACAAAGGGCATCAAGGGGCCTAGAATCACATTGTGCTGGGATGAGGTCTTGTAGAAAATGTCGGGGGCTTGTAGCCAGAGCAGAGGGCCAAGGCACACAGGGTAGGCTGTGGGTAGAATTTCCCGAGTCTCAGCTATGTTGTCATTAGGGCTGGGGAGAGCATGGGGTGGGGGGAGGCCCAAAGCTTCCACCGCATGGTTGGTCCTGAACAGAGGCCCCTAATGGGAAATCCATTTCTAATTGTCTAGGTGAAAAATAAACGGACAGCTCACCCCACGAGAGGCCAGGGATACGGGTCGTAAACAATCAACCAAGCAGAACCGGCCTAATGTTAGCTGACCCAGGAGTATGCTGTGAAGTATCTCAACGCTCAGTTTGAAATACTGTATGTTAGCTTTTGGTTTAGTAGCACATTTTCTGTGAGTACAGTCTAATGCCAATGGCATAAGAGAGTTTTGATGAACTCCGTTTTTATTCAGACTACACAGTAATGAGTAAGTAGTAAGGTAACATAACTTCCTAACAGGTCTGCTGAGATGAATGCTGCATTGTTATTACTGTGTCCAAACCTTCTGACGTAGGCTAGTAAGCTACAGTATCATCCTAAATTATTTTGTTTTCTATGGCATTCATCAGGAACTAGCGTTGGGCGGTATCCACATTTTCATACCGTTTCTGTACCAAACCGGGGTATACGGTATTACCAAATGTGCACACAAGGGGTGCTATTTAATTTTTTTTTTTTATCTATCTCTATCTATAATATAATTGTTTTTGATGAACAAAAAATTTAGGCAACAGGAAATTGAATGTCTGCTATAACCAAGAAGCTTGATCTTGGCATCTAGCCACTTACTGTTGACTAACCCCATTCCGTATAAATGTGCGCAACCGCAGCATTCAAACGACTGTAGCGACTGTGTTGGCATCAATATCTGGGGTGTGAACTACGTTTCTATTCAAGCGTTGATTGACATGGAAATGGCCCGATAGTATTGAAGAAAAGTTGAAAAAACTGACCCCTCTGACGCTGTACGTTAAATTGTGTCATGCCATAACGTACAGCACGCATAATGCAACTAATTCTGTGTCGTACAGCCTGTCTCCACCAGGTGTAATTCTACTCTCGCAGATTAAAAACAAGAAAGAGACAGGGATAGGGTAAGGGGGATACCTAGTCATTTGTACAACTGAATGCATTCATTTTTTGTATCATCATTGCAAGCCATCATGACTCTCAAAAGCCACGACAGCCGCTGTTTACTTGTAAAGATAACTTTAGCGCCGCCGTAAAAACCTGACTCAAATTCGACACACACCGTAAAATAGGTATGTAATGACACATTATATAAATTCTTTATAGTGTTTTATTTACATTTTAGAGGTGATAAGTTGGACAGATGGGGTGAAAAAAGCTGTTTGCCCACACGGCTTATCTCCCCCTTTCCCCCATTTTTAAAAAGACCCTACAGAGCTCATTGCCTTCTTCAGTCATGCAGAGACGGGCAGCATGAAGGTCTCGTCATTGATTTTGCTGGAAGGGGGAGAAATTGTGCTTTACAATGGTATTCATATTACAGTTGACCTGGAAGTATTATGTTTTTTGGGCCCTAAAATAAGGTCAATTGTACGTTACAGCGTGATGTACAAAAGTCCGTTAGCTAACTATAGCTAGCAAGTGCATAGCTGGAGCCCCGAGCTGGATATAATTTGACTCATCGTAGATTCCTTAGTTAAACTTAACTAACCAAAGTACAAAATGTGCATATCATTTTTTTACGGTATTGAAAATCATACCGTCGATATTTCGAAATACCTCAAGAAACGGTATAAACTGTATATAGCCCAAGCCTACCAAGAAATGCAGAAATATTTTGCTCGTTATTGTTGTCTCTTAGCATGTCATGTGCAAAATGGTAAATCTTTGGGCAGTAGAAGCTTTTACTGTAATGTTTCTTTGTAACCTCTTCTTACTTTTCCCCTAAGGAAGAGGGCTTTTTGGGCTGTGTATTGATTTGCACGTCAAATTTGAATCCAAACTCTCAATGTGAATGTGTATCCATATATGGCAAAAGTATGTACAGTTGAAGTCAGAAGTTTACATACACTTAAGTTGGAGTCATTAAAACTCATTTTTCAACCACTCCACAAATTTCTTGTTAACAAACTGTAGTTTTGGCAAGTCGGTTAGGACATCTACTTTGTGCATGACACAAGTAATTTTTCCAACAATTGTTTACAGACAGATTATTTCACTTATAATTCACTGTATCACAATTCCAGTGGGTCAAGTTTACATACACAAAGTTGATAGTGCCTTTAAACAGCTTGGAAAATTCCAGAAAATGATGTCATGGCTTTAGAAGCTTCTGATAGGCTAATTGACATAATTTGAGTCAATTGGAGGTGTACCTGTGGATGTATTTCAAGGCCTACCTTCAAACTCAGTGCCTCTTTGCTTGACATTATGGGAAATTCAAAAGAAATCAGCCAAGACCTCAGAAAAAAATTGTAGACCTCCACAAGTCTGGTTCATCCTTGGGAGCAATTTCCAAACGCCTGAAGGTACCACGTTCATCTGTACAAACAATAGTACGCAGGTATAAACACCATGGGACCACGCAGCCGTCATACCGCTCAGGAAGGAGACGTGTTCTGTCTCCTAGAGATGAACGTACTTTGATGCGAAAAGTGCAAATCAATCCCAGAACAACAGCAAAGGACCTTGTGAAGATGCTGGAGGAAACCGGTACAAAATTATCTATATCCACAGTAAAACGAGTCCTATATCGACATAACCTGAAAGGCCGCTCAGCAAGGAAGAAGCCACTGCTCCAAAACCGGCATAAAAACGCCAGACTACGGTTTGCAACTGCACAACGTGGCAAAATGGCTTAAGGACAACAAAGTCAAGGTATTGGAGTGGCCATCACAAAGCCCTACCTGAAACGTTTGACCCAAGTTTAACAATTTAAAGGCAATGCTACCAAATACTAATTGAGTGTATGTAAACTTCTGACCAAACTGGGAATGTGATGAAAGAAATAAAAGCTGAAATTAATCATTCTCTCTACTATTATTTTGACATTTCACATTCTTAAAATAAAGTGGTGATCCTAACTGACCTAAAACAGGGAATTTTTACTAGGATTAAATGTCAGGAATTGTGAAAAACTGAGTTTAAATGTATTTGGCTAAGGTGTATGTAAACTTCCGACTTCAACTCTATCTTGTCCTCTCTGTGTAACCTCTGAAATTCAACTTTTCTGACTGACCTGGGTTGATTTTCTCTCCCTTCTTGTAGAAAGTTTTGAGGTGACCTTCACCAAAGAAGGTGATGATGGGCTCTTTCTCCTGTCTTGTGCTCAGTTTTTTATTATTAACCCACTAACGCAAACTAGCATCCGCACTTTTACACAGAAACTCCTGCCATGCTCTTTAATCTCCTCCCCATTTGTTTTTGTTTAACTTTTACTTTTCTCTCACCCCAAATTTTTGGAAAATACAACAACTGGATGAAAAGTGTGATGTGGGGCTGCGTGTACTTAGAAATATCTGTGCATGAGACATCCATTGTAGTTTGCAGACCCTAACAGTATTTCAGCCACAATCAGGGAAAAGGTGCTAAAGTCAGGAGTTGGTCTCAAAGTTGTCTGTCATTTTGGTAAATTCATTATGAACAATCAACCAAGACTGATATCAAAGCCAATTTGAGACAATTACTTTAAATGAACAATTCTGCCTTGAGTTGAATATTTATTAAGAAAATACAACCTGGTGAAACCCATGCTAAATGTTGGGAAATTAAATTTGATAATGACATTTTTGTCATAGTGTAGTATTATGTATGGACAATAAACTGCACACCAATATCATTGGTGCCTCTCAAAAAAGAACCAAATTGAAATAAACGTGCCGGTATTACTAAAAAAAATTATATTAAAGATGATTTTCATACAATAACCATGATTTTGACCACTGGCAACTTGTAATTTCTCGATTTTTCAAAGCAAAGTCACTGAGGTTGTTAATGCAAACTCTCTCTGCTGTGAGGTTTCTGTTGTTGCATCTTTTCCACCACTAATCTCTACCATTAGCATGGCTGCAGTTGTCATTTGATGTGGATGTCGAGCAAGTTGATATTTCTAACCCCAGTTCTCATCCAGTACTTTTGTTTGACTACTGCTATTGTACTGGTTTGATCCTCTATTATTTAATTTTGTATTCATTTCTAAATAGTTTGGGGTGCGAGGCAAAATTGCACAGGAAGACTTCCTTCACTCCAAAATGAACTTTTAATGGATTATTTTAATTTGTTCATTTTGTTTTTCTTCACTGTATTAGGTTTAGTGCCATTTGATACCGGACCACTTTATCGTAATCGTTTCATTTTACTTCTACTGTAAACTTTTAATATTTTGATTTAGGTTTCCTTTCTTTTTCCTATGTTCACTCCTTCTTTTCTTCTGAAATAGCCCTGTAATTTATAGCCTGACAATGAAATGCACTGATTTTAATATCTTGCTCCAATATTGGCTTTGCACTCCCTCTTCGTTTTGGTTTGGTTTGATTAGTTTAATTGTTGTGGTGTAAAGTACTCCTGTGAAATGCCTGTCCACATATTTATTGGTTTCAACATGCATGACTGGATGCGATGTGATCAGTCAACCCACTATTATGCTAAATGTCCCCACTCCCCCTTCCCCTCCCCTCAAGTACTCACCCATACAACAATGCTTCTGGCTTCCTCCACAGACACCCCCTGCCCCCAAATGTACAAATCCCTGGCTGCCAAAACCTTTGGCTGTTCTTTATTTAAGTTTGTGTATACATAGTGTTTTCTTACTAATTTGACTGTAGACTTCAAGAAGGAACTTTCCCCTTCTAAACAAACACTTTTTCGATTCTTGACCTGTTCAGGTGAGATTTGTGGCTTCAGGATCCATGGGCAGAATGTTCCCTTTGAGGCAGTGGTCCTGGACAAGTCCACGGGTGAGGGAGTCATTCGAGCTAAGGACAAGCTGGACTGTGAACTCCAGAAGGAGCACACCTTCACCATCCAGGCCTATGACTGTGGAGAGGGCCCCGACGGAGCCAACATGAAGAAATCTCACAAGTATGTCTGACTCTTGCTCTGTAGTGCCTCAGGGCCCCGTACTGGGACCAATTTGCAAAGTCAACACTTGAGTGCCACAGTGTGTGGAATTTCTTCCCGCCTTGACTCAATTTTGTTCGAATGACCTGATCTTAGTGTAATTGTGTGGGTAGGACATTATGTTGCTGGTGCCAGCAGTCCTTTTAAAATTAGATTGATGCGATGAGTCCATCAATCAAAATTCACCTTGCAGTCTATGAATTTGATCATTGCCAACATATTCAATCAAGTAAAGGTTGGAAGGAAAATGTGCACAATCATGGTGCATTTCCATACAGGATTTATCCCAGTGTTTTACCCAAAAGGCTCAGACTTTTCTGTGTCCATCTACGCGGGCCGCCACCCATGTCTCACTGGGCATGGCTTCGGCAGACCTGGTGGAACTTGGGGCCAGAGCCACACTTCAGCTGGCATTTATACTGAACAAAAATATAAATATAAAGTGTTGGTCCCGTGTTTGATGAGCTGAAATAAAAAATCCCAGAAATGTTCCATATGCACAAACATTTCTTTCATATTTTGTCCACAAATTTGTTTATATCTCTGTTAGTGAGCATTTATCCTTTCCCAAGATAATTTATCCACCTGACAGGTGTGGCATATCAGGAAGCTGATTAAACAGCATGATCATTCCACAGGTGCACCTTGTGCTGGGGACAATAAAAGGCCACTCTAAAATGTGCAGTTTTGTCACACAACACAATGCCACAGATGTCAAGTTTTGAGCGAGCGTGCAATTGGCATGCTGACTGCAGGAATGTCCACCAGAGCTGTTGCCAGAGAATTGAATGTTAATTTCTCTACTGCCTCAACATCGTTTTAGAGAATTTGGCAGTACGTCCAACCGCCCTCACAACCGCAGATCACGTGTAACCACACCAGACCAGCACCTCCACATCCGCCTATTTCACCCGCGGGATCGTCAGACACCAGCCATCCGGACAGATGATGAAACTGAGGAGTATTTCTGTCTGTAATAAAGCCCTTTTGTGGGAAAAACTCATTCTGATTGGCTGGGCCTGGCTCCCCAGTGGCTATCTGTGAACTTTAACACCTTCTCACAGAGCAACTGTTTTGATTATGTAGAGGTATTTCATATGCTTTGGCAATGTAAACATATGTTTCACATGCCAATAAAGCCCCTTAAATTGAACTGAAATGTAATTGGTGGTTGATTCTGCTCTTCACAAGTCCTCACTGTCAACCCTAGCTATGGAAACACAATAATCCCAGTATAATATAAGGGTGTATACAATAGTGTAACACTTTTTTACTTTTGAGACAAGATGAGTACTGTCTCCAATCTCAGAGTTCTCCCTTGCCCACATTGAGCCATCCTTCCTTACTATCCTTGATTATGTTAGTATAATCAAAGTTATCCAGCTGTAATGCAACATTATGATAAATTGTGATCGGCTGCAATACAGCCATCCTAAAATTGATTATTGCACAGATTACTTAGTTAGCTAAGCAGAGACTAATGTAATTCACAGAAGCTTGTGTGATGGATGTATCTTTTTGGTCGGTCAGTCTGTCGTCACCAGTTTAACTTTGACCCCAACAGGGCCACTGTCCACATCCAAGTGAACGACATCAACGAGTATTCCCCAGTGTTCAAGGAGAAGTCCTACAAAGCCACGGTCATCGAGGGTAAGAAGTATGACAGCATCCTGAAGGTGGAGGCAGTGGATGCCGACTGCTCATTCCAGTTTAGCCAGATCTGCAGCTACGAGATCGTCACCCCAGATGTACCCTTCACTGTTGACAAGGACGGTAAGGACCCCGACGTAGCTGCCCAACCCTGCCGCCTGCCAAAAAACAAACGGCTTAAAAATAGATCAGAGCTGCGATTCTTATTGACCTAGACCAATTTTTTTATTGATCTCGGCAAACAGTAAGTCTGTCATTTTTTTTATTTAGCACTTTGCCTTTGAAGTGTAGGATTGCACCTTGAAATGCCAATCTCTGTATTATGATAATCCCTTGCGTGTCTGATTTTAAAAGTTGGGCTTTGATTAGCACTGTTTACCTTTTTCCTTGCGCACCTGTAGCTTGTTGGCATTCCATCAATGAAAAGCTCAAATCAGCTCAATTCTTTTTTTTTTTTTTTTCTTTACTCAGGCTTCATCAAGAACACAGAGAAGCTGAACTACAGCAAAGAGCGCATGTACAAACTGACGGTGACTGCCTACGACTGTGGGAAGAACCGCGCCTCAGAAGATGTGCTGGTCAAGATCAACATTAAGCCCACCTGCAAGCCCGGCTGGCAAGGTAGCAAAGGCTCTACTCTATCAGTAACTCTCAAATGGCTTCAGGATCTGTTAGTGTGTGGGAGTCTGTAAGGCTAAAGTTTACAGTATACCATTGGAAAGAGGTCATTCAACCCGCAGGCTTATCCTCTCTTAGCTAGTGTCAGAATCACTGCCTAATGAATGAACAGAGTATCGACTGCAAATGTCTTATACCATTATTTGTGATGTTGCGTCTAAACATGTTGCTCATTTCTCTTCTCTCTTTCACGTTCTCTCCCTCTATATCTCTCTCTTTCTCAGGTTTCAACAAGAGGATTGAGTACGAGCCTGGCACAGGCAGTCTGGCCCTTTTCCCCAGCATGCACTTGGAGACCTGCGAGGAGCCAATCACCTCCATCCAGGCCAACATCGAGCTGGAGACCAATCACATCGGAAAGGGCTGCGACCGAGACACCTACTCTGAGAAGTCCCTGCACAAGCTATGCGGTGAGAAACCCTAAACCTAGAACAAAAACAACCATGATATACTGTAGCTCAGAGCATGTATCTCTGCTAATCAAGCAATGTGCCAAACAACATCCATTCCTCGTAATGCAGTCCATTCCAAAAAAAAACTACCCTCAGTGAACAAAGTGGATTTGATTTGTTGACATGATGTAATTGTTAGCTGGGGAAAACGAGTCATCGCTTTTCTTATCTGTAGCATTGTGTATTTGTGTCTAAACCTGGCATTCGGTGTGTGTGTGTGTGTCTCTCTCAGGCGCCAGCGCTGGCACGGTGGAATTACTGCCTGCACCAAGCAGCTCTGCCAACTGGACGGTGGGTCTGCCCACAGACAATGGGCATGACAGCGACCAGGTGTTTGAGTTCAACGGCACGCAGGCCATCAAGGTGCCCGAGGGTGTGGTGAGCACCAGCCTGAAGGAGCCCTTCACCGTCTCTGTGTGGATGAGGCACGGCCCCGGGGCCAGGGAGAAGGAGACCATCCTCTGTAACTCGGACAAGACCGGTACGCTACCCTCTACTCACTGTAAAACATACCCCATAATGTGTACTCCGTTGAGCCTGTCTGGAGTGCTGGTATGATGGGGTTTGCACTTTTGGGACTATTCCATTGTGCCTGGCAAGCTCAATCGAGCACAGCTTAGGAATGTGAAAGAAAATAATTAGGGTTATGATTTGTACCCAGGTCTGATACCCCATACATCAATAGACAGTATTTGTCCTCTCGTGATAGGACTCCAAAAATACTCCCAGTCCAAAATTCTGGCAACTTTACCAAAATTCTTGAAATCTTGAAATCATGGTTAGAGAATTCCAGCTCATTCTATTTTGATTCTGTGAATCTTCCATCTGGGATTTTTGGAGAACTTGGAAATATTGGAACGTTACCGGAGCTTGGCAAACCTACCTTTAACACTAATCTGGTGCCCATCCCACAGAAATGAACAGACACCACTACTCCCTCTACGTCCATAACTGTCACCTCATCCTGCTGCTGCGTCAGGACCCCGCAGAGGCGGAGAACTACAAACCAGCTGAGTTCCACTGGAAACTGGACCAGGTGAGCTACCACACTTTTAATTTAATTTGGGGTAAAACGAATGCATACATCAAACAAGATGCGTTTGCATTTGATCGCAGAGGATAACACTTCAAAGCATTAATTAAAACACTTATTTTCATGGTCTGCTTGGTCACCAGGACACCAAGACTGCCCCTTTTTCGACACCACACCTCAAGACAGTTTGACTGTAGTAGTAGTTACTTTATTGTCCCAGATTTTACTAGTGAGAATGTCCCAGAACCCCACAACAACCAATGATTTTCAGCTGCCTCTCAAAATCATAGCAAAATTCCAAATGGTTTGTCCATTAGCACAATCAGTTTTGTCATTGCCATAACAAAGATGTTTATGAGGACTGTAGAATGAGAGCAGGGTAGTAGAACATTTTTTATATATTTTTTTTATATTTATCCGTTATTTTACCAGGTAAGTTGACTGAGAACACGTTCTCATTTGCAGCAACGACCTGGGGAATAGTTACAGGGGAGAGGAGGGGGATGAATGAGCCAATTGTAAACTGGGGATTATTAGGTGACCGTGATGGTTGAGGGCCAGATTGGGAATTTAGCCAGGATACCGGGGTTAACACCCCTACTCTTACGATAAGTGCCATGGGATCTTTAATGACCTCAGAGAGTCAGGACACCCGTTTAACGTCCCATCCAAAAGACTGCACCCTACACAGAGCAGTGTCCCCAATCACTGCCCTGGGGCATTGGGATCTTTGTTTAGACCAGAGGAAAGAGTGCCTCCTACTGGCCCTCCAACACCACTTCCAGCAGCATCTGGTCTCCCATCCAGGGCCTGACCAGGACCAACCCGGCTTAGCTTCAGAAGCAAGCCAGCAGTGGTATGCAGGGTGGTATGCTGCTGGTTATGCAGAATGAGCTCTTTGCCATGTCTACCTGCTCATGGCCTCGACTAGGCTCCAACCCAGTCAATATTTAATTGATTTCTTGCATCCTCTCACCTTGCCTCATTCTCAAATTGTATTGGAGGGACCTAGGACAATAAGGTTGAGAAGGAGGTGAGGAAAGACTAATTTAGATAGAGTTGATTTTGACCTCCTGCCCCTTCTCCTCTCTCTCTCACTCCAGGTGTGTGACAAAGAGTGGCACCACTACGTGCTGAACGTGGAGTTCCCCTCCGTGGCTCTCTTTGTAGATGGGGCCACCTTCGAGCCCTTCCTGGTCACCGAAGACTACCCCCTGCACTCCTCCAAGATTGACATGCAGCTCACTATCGGGGCCTGCTGGCAAGGTAAACTAGCCACAATGTAGCCTGGTCCCAGATCTGTTTGTGCTATCACCAAACATTTGGAGTTGACATAATAACTCAAACAGATCTGGGACCAGGCAAGACACAGCGGGAATGTTGATGAAAACAGACAAAAGATATTATCTTAACAACAAAAATAAATCCCTTATCAGGATGTTTTAAGATGTCATCCTTTAGCTTACATGGCAATGCATGTATCAGCTAAGATACCAGTATTGATCTTTGAGTTTATATTGATAGTTACTAAGGACGAAATGCTAGAATAAGGCTTTCTGTTTGAGAATTAGTTTTTTTATTGCAATTTTTTTCCATTGATATACAATGGTAGTAGTTCTCCTTGTGTTTATGCCTAAAATAAGTACATGTAATTGTTCTGATATACTGTACATACAGTATTAACTCTTTCCCTGCTACCAGGATGATGCACTATGAGTTCATGTGTAACATCAAACCAACCTCTCCTGATTTTCAATCCCCTCCCCCCTGCTCTCTTTCCCTGAACTCTCTCCTGTACTCTCTACAGACAACCCAGGACATGACAAAGACAATGAGACAGTCTCTGAGCCTTCCACAGGTTGCTCAAGTCTTTCCCTTACTCCTTAATATGTGCCATTTGTCCATCTTGTTAACGGCATCATCATCATCACCCCCGACTAGAATGTCTTCCACATTCTAGCTGCACGAGGAATGATTCTCTAACTCTACATTTCTAGCATGAGACAGTCTGCGTAAGACTGGATGCAACATATTCCTGGACGGCTTTTTTTTGTATCACTTTGATATTTCTATTATTCATAAGCCAATGCGGTATTCTCTCAATTTCGCCTTCAGACGGTGCTCTCTATTACCCGATGCAGTATTTGGAGATGTTTACCGTTTCAGTGCATGACCTTGCGTAAGGAGCTGCGGCTCCAAAGTATCTGATGACAACAATGCACAGCTTGCGACACAGCGATTCTGCTGCTGGCTGCAGGACAATGTGACCTTGAGAGAGGCGAGGCTAGATTTGCGTTGCAGTGACGCAGCCACAGCAGACCCATGCTCATGCACTAACGGGTGCATCAAATCCCTGCACAATATTCACCTCGAGCTTACGATTTTCACCTCAAGAAATGCACCAGTATATTGAAATTAGTTAACAACCATAACTGATAGGATACACAATCATAACTGATAGGATACATCCCAGCTAGCACTAAATGATCTGAGAACCATATGTTTCTTAGAGCTTGGTGAGAGCATGGTTGTCCTATGGTTATTTTGGACATACTGCCGACATTGCATACAAACTTTCTTGGAATGGTGCAGGATAGTTGCTTGGCTTTGGAACGTTCTCAGCACATTTAAGGAACTTGACCAAAAAAACGTTATTTTCTTGGTTTTTCATTACTTTAACAGAACGTTTCCAAAAAGTTCAAACATTTAATTTAAATTTTGGTAATATTCTAGGAACGTTCTCCAACTGGTTTGATATTGGGAACATTCTCAGATTGTTAAGAAACAATGTTCTTCTGTGGGAATTTCAGTCCTTCAGTATAAGGTTCCCAACAGATTTCCTAATGGTTGTATTTAAAGTCATGTTCTTAAATTATTCAGAGAACGTAAAAAAAAGTGTACATTTAAAAACTAAGAGAAAACCTTTGTAAGTTCTAAGAATGTTGTTTAAAAACGTACATTCTGTTCTCTGTGTCAACCAAACACTCTTTATCCTCTATCTTGTTAAATGTGTTCAGGTGTGTTGGCTGCGGCTACTAATTGGCCACACCTGATCTTAATGAGAGCTTGCTTCCTTTGAAACAGGGCCTGTATGAATAGACAAAAATTAACAGCTTTGTATGAGTTTAGAAAACATGGTATGCTGGTGGCACAGTGGACAAATTCCATGGATAGAAAACAGAAGTTCATAGGTTCAAATCTCACTGACCGCGTGCAATAAAACAATGTGTTTGCACTAAGCAAATTCATTTCCATGTGTCCTATCTTTGCTTGGAGTTCAGAACAGTTAGCCCAAACTAAGCTAGCAGTGTTATTAAAAGTCTTATTGAAACATTCAGTGAAAGTTAGAAAAATAACCTTTACATTTCATTACAAACTTTTTAGAGAATGTTCTGTTATTTAATTACCTTCAAATAACCTATCATTTCCATTCTCATAGTGTTAATTAAACATCCCAGGAAAACTTTCAGAGAATCATAGTAATCATAGTAGAGTCACGTTCTCAGAACCCCCCTGATGTTCCCAGAACAGGCAAAATGTTTACTTCCGTTCTCAGAGCGTAAAAAAAAAAAAAGGCCAGTTTTACCGTCAGGAAACTTATGGCTTCGTTCCCAGAACCAATGGGAAGGCAAACTCTTACGTTCCCTCAGCTTCCAAGGAACCAAATGTGCTAACTGGGATGTAAGTCACATTTAAGATTTTCCTCACAACTGATTGTAGCAAAAGTATATTGAAAAACATAAATTATATTTAAATATCAAGAATCACCATAGCCTTGTAGGATACATATTGGTATGAAAATGTATGTAAGATAATAACATTTGAAGTGAAGACATTGAACCGATTCCATGACAGCATGCCCCCCCCCCCCCCCCCCTCCAATCCATTGTTTTTTCCACCATCAAACTGCAGATTGGTGCATGTTTGGCTGGAGGCCTGCATCAGCTCATCCGTCATCCATTCTCAGGCCTTTTAAGGGCACACATACTAACTTGCATGAGAGCGCCAGTCACGCGGCCTTTGCTGCACATTCAGATGGCATGCTTCAAACCGCTCGCCCAGAAAAGGTCAGTCTGCAGATTTATACGCCTGGCTGACTGTGTGTGTGTTTTCTCCTCCGCTCTTCGCTGGGTCCAGGCGGCAACGCTCGCATGTCCCAGTTTTTCCGGGGGAATCTGGCCGGCCTGATGATCCGGTCGGGAAAGCTGGAGAACAAGAAGGTGATCGACTGCCTGTATACCTGCAAGGAGGGCCTGGATGTGCAGCTGCCTGAGGAGGTGGCCTCAGCCGTCAAGGTGAGAGGTCTAGCTATAGCCTGGGGGGCTGGAGGGGCTCTGGGGTGAAGTTTCCCCTATGTACAGCTCTAGGACCAGCTTTCCTAACCTTAAAGGGATGGTTCACTTTTTTTTTTTTTTACACATTACACATACCATGTAAGCAGTCTATGTACAAGGTATGACAGCAATCCGTGCCTTTAGTTTCCCTGACAGTGGCTGGCACTGTTTGGTGAGCTTCACAATCTATTTTTGATACTTTGGATGATTTGGACATGATGCGTGAAAAATGCTAATATCGTTCCCATGACTTGAATGGGATTTCAGCCACAAATGCTGAAATGTTAGCATTGGTAAACTTCCAGGGAAACGAAAACAAAGCAGTGAACTATCCCTTTAACCGGGCTACAAAGTTCAGTGGATTTGGTGTACCTCTAATACAGTCACATTTATAACAATACAACTTGCTTGAAGTTATGGGACTAAGGCCTAAAAGAGAGTACATTGAACATGAGTATAGCCCTAAGAGGGGCTTCAGTCTTCTAGCAATGACTTTGATATGTGTCTTTTCCCCCTACTAAACTGAATGACTGTAAGTTGCTCTGGATAAGAGCGTCTGCTACATGACTAACATGGAACATTAACAGTTGGGGCTCACTCTGCCGCCATCACCTCTTCTCTCTCAGGTGGCGTTCAACCCCAACCAGTCGTCGCTGACCGTGGAAGGCGATGACATTGAGGCTTTCGACAAGGTCATGCAGCACATCTCCTACCTGAACTCACGCCAGTTCCCCACCCCCGGCATTCGACACCTCCGCGTCTCCACCACCGTCAAGTGAGTGTCCCGTGCCATCAATAAACACTTTGGCCCAATATACACTTTGGGCCAGTTTCCCAGACACAGATTAAGCCTAGCCCTGGACTAAAACATTTATAGATATTCTCCATTAAGCATGATTTTTAGTCCAGAACTAGGCTTGATCTGTGTCCGGGAAACCAGCCTTGAATGATATAATACATTGTCTGTGCGCCAGACCACTTGGTACAATTAGATAGCAATATGGCTACTGAGTTTGGCTGTTTAGCCAGGCTTACCAATATATGCTTTATGATAATATACATTTTGTGTCAGTGAAAGATTATGATATTTAAATGGTTAAATCACTGACATGTTTAAAAGGTGCAGCTTTACACTCAAATAAAGATTCAAAAGGTTATTTATTCAAAGGGAATTTAATCAAAAAAATCTGAATAGAAAGGTAAAATGGAGGATAGTGTGTACCTGCCTTTTCCAAAGTCAATTCAACATGAAACGTAAAATGGTAAGATAGAGGTGAAAAGAATGAAAGACTGCTTCAAGTGAACTGCAAACTGTTTTAAAGTTTCACAGTATAGACAATCAAATGGTCCCCTGCCCTATTTGCATGCACTTAGAATGACAGAGGATATTTTTCTCGCATATTGCATGGCTAATGTACTGCTTATATTAGACTGAAATGGAAATATCAACTGAAATGGACCTAATCTGAAACCGTTGGCTTGCTAGGTGCTTCAATGAGGAGACGTGCATCTTGGTACCGGAAGCGGCGGGATACGTGATGGTGCTGCAGCCCGAGGAGCCCAAGATCAGCCTGAGTGGCATCGACCACTTTGCCCGCGGCGCTGCAGAGTTTGAGAGCCCTGAGGGCGTGACTCTGTTCCCCGAGCTGCGCATTGTCAGCACCATCACCCGCGAGGTTGAGGCTGAAACCGAGCCAGAGGCCACAGAGGCCACAGAGGGGGCAGAGGACGACCCCACAGGTACTAAGACGTACCACCCTACTATAGATCATACCTCCATACTTTAAATAGGTCCACCTTAATGTAGATCAGGGGTAGGCAACTAGATTCAGCCGTGGGCTTATTTTTGTCAGAGTGAATGGTCAGGGGGGACGTAAAATAATTATAATTTGTACACTGTAAATTGACCACAACTACTGTAAGCCCAAAAAGAGATTGTTCTTTTGAAAACAATTATTTCATACCACGAATACATTGAGATCACGTCTTTTAAAAAATTTGTGTGAATACTTAGTTAGGAACAGATTTCCTCAATTAAGCAAATCTTTTGCTAATTTTTATTTATTTTAATTTTATTTTTTTACCCAAACTAAAATGTGAAAAAGTTGAATAACTTGGGGGAGCCCAATTTTTTTTTTTTAAAGCACTCTGTAGATTGTACCCCCTTACTGTAGATCGTGTACCACCTTACAGTTAAGGAATGTTTCTAAACCTTTAAGGTTTATCAACCAGCGAGCTATGGTCCCTCTTCTTTGAAGTATCCCCTTAAATTAAAACCAGCTCTTGAGAACTGACAAACTGTCAGTCAGCCAACCATCTCAGGGACCTGTTGGTATCATCCCAGGGACCGTTGGCGGTCTACAGATCAGAGGTTGGCTGTAGATACAGTGCCTTCGGAAAGTATTCAGACCTTGACTTTTTTTTTACAATTTTTTACATTACAGCCTTATTCTAAAATTGATTAAATAAAAAGGAGGGAGGCTGAGAGAGATGTGGAAAGAGGAGAAAGAGAATGCAAGAAAGGGAGGGGGAGCAGAGACAAACTGCCCTTGTGGGAAAACAAGCCATATGGGAAAACGTCCCCGAACAACACACCACAAACATTTGGAGGAGCACAGAGTCATCCACAGAAAATACCACAGCCAAGATCATGGTTCAGGGCATTTCATTTGAACTCAGTGGTTCTTCTTCCCTACAATTGCAGAGACTGGGCAGATCCCAATTGCTTTCAATCGGAAATATTGGTTCAGGCAGACATTTATGCTCATTTTAGATGCCCTTGTGTCCTTAAGGGCAAATCTGGAGGAGACCCCAATGCACGGGGATTAATTGTACTGGCTGAATTGAATTGGGTTGATATTGGCCAGACCCTGGTATATATCCCAGTGGAAACAAGTAGATAACACACAGAGGATTAGGCCACCAGTGGCAATCTGTGGGAGGGAGGTGGAGGGAGCTGTGGGAGGGAGGAGAAGGGAGGGGTTGTTTACTACACAAGCTTTATGGGAGGGGTTATTTGACCAGCCACGACATCTGTTCATCTATTTGGTCTGATAAAGAACAGGGCAGGGAGTGCTAGAGAGAAGAGGGAAAAAAATAGAAACAGAAGAGGGAGAGCGAGAGAGAATGAACTAGGGAGGGAGGCTGAGAGAGATGTGGAAAGGGGAGAAAGAGAATGCAAGAAAGGGAGGGCGAGCGATCTAGAGATTGAGAGAGACAAAGTGCCCTTGTGTAAAACAAGCCATATGGGAAAACAGGGCTTAGAGGTCTACTACCGCTGTTACCTATCAGCTCTGCTGTTCTCATTACCTCTGGTTGATAAACAATGTACAGGACATCATGGGCTGGTTTCCCAGACACAGATTAAGCCTTGTCCTGGACTGAAAAGCTCCATAGTTACCTTTTTATTTTCCTGATATTAAGTAGGTGGTTTCTTTGAAATTACTATTATCCATTGTTACCACATAGTTTCTTAGTAAATACCACCTGTAAAATAAAGCGTAACCAGCACCGTCAGTGGAGAATGTGCATTGAAAGTATGTTTTAGTCTAGGACAAGGCTTAATCTGATTCTGGGTGACAAGCCCCAATAGCTCTGTTAAAATGTGAGCTTCTTAACTGACAATATTCTCTCAAAATTCAAAGGGCTTTTATTGGCATGGAAAGTGTTACCACATACATACAATTACACAGCAAACATACAGATTAAAAAATATATATCAATCTTCTTCCCCCCCCTCTTTTCTCAGTTCAAGAGACGGTAGTGTCGGAGGAGATCATGCACAACCTGGACACATGTGAGGTGACGGCGCTGGGCGACGAGCTGGACGGAGAGCATGAGACCTTGGAGGTAGACCAGGCCCAGGTCCAGCAGCGCGGCCTGGAGATGACCTCCTCCAACCTGGGTCTCGTCCTGACAGGTTGGTCTAGGATGGCTAGGCTAAGCTAGACTAGGCTGTTTGGCTATGGTAGACTAGGCTGGGCTAGACATTTTTCGCCATAATGCATAAAAAACATATCCTTCATCAACCCTCCTGTCTGCTTTGTGCTAACAATGAGTGCCGGACCTGCCTTTAACTACATTTTCCCTCCCTAAATCTGTACTTGACAAGCCTCCTCTCCATGTCCCAGGCGTCAACACCATGGCCAACTATGAGCAGGTCCTGCACCTGATTCGCTACAAGAACTGGCACACAGAGGCTCTCTTTGACAGGAAGTTCAAGCTGTTCTGCTCCGAACTCAACGGCCGCTACATCAGCAACGACTTCAAGGTCGAGGTATGACTGAGCGTTTACTGTTTATACCTCACCCATACGGCAACTACTGTCATTTCTTCAGTATAGAGACTGATGGAAAATAATCCCTAGTCACTGTGTTAGGGATATTAACCCTTTTATGTCATAAACAATTATGAACAACAATTGGTGAAGTGAACAAGAATATGTAACAGTGTTTCAAAAAATATATATAATGGAAAAGCTTCAGTAATTCTTAACACTTTGACTCTGTGGTCTGTCTGTAACTCTGGACTTTTTCTTTGTTTCTCTCTCTCGCTTTCTCTTTTTTTTGTGCATGCATGTGCCTACCCCCAGGTCAATGTGATCCACACAGCCAACCCCATGGACCATGCTAATAATGCCATGGTGCAGCCCAATTTCATCAACCCAGTGCACCACGCCTCTGTGGACCTGTCCGGACACAACCTGGTCAACGCTCACCAGGCTTCAGGTAAACCACTAATGCTAACCTCACTCATTAGCCTGTCTGTGCAAGTGAGGCGAGCGTGTGAATAAAAATGGTATATATGAAAAGGTTAAGTAAAATTTTAACCACGTGTAAAAATAGTGAACAACCTTAGTACAACATGTTTGCCTTTTGGTATAATGGTTCTGGAATGACAGTCACAGGGACCACAGAGTCCTGGTCAGGGTGTACCCCCTTAACTAAATTGGTGTCAGGAGTAGGATACCACCATTGAAAGCCTGTCCCGGCTGAGTTTTAGGCACAGTTAATTTCTCAGAGGCATAGTTCTGCTATTTTTCATAATTTATGTGTTAACTGAAATATATAGCAGTCTACTAAAGTAATCAGACCTATTCTTACTATAACGAACTGCTTAAGCTTCTATTCAGCTTTAATTTGACATTTAACACATCTCCCACTACCATACATATATTTTTAGACAGCTGAAGCAAGCACACACATTTTCTTGTTTAGTCATATTTATCTTACCTTAGAAGTGTTTACTTTGCAGGCTGACAAACATCTATTGAGATGCAATGTCAACTTGAAGTATCTACAAAACAAGTTTTGCAGTCACATAACCAAAAAGGAAGGCTACAGCCAATCATTTTTCCTAAAATAACTTTTTGTGATTCACAAATGAAACGTTTGATTCACATGATTCAATTCACCGCGATTGAACAGTATCCCAACTACTGCAATGGAGAAGTGAGTTGACTTTCGTCAAAAATAGATTCAAATAATCGATTCACATGAATCAAATAAATCATTAAAAAAATTAAAACAAAAAAATGATTTAATGTGAGGCGGGGCATCCGTTAAACAGTAAATCAACTTTGTTAGGCATTAGCTTTAGCATAATTAGCCTCTTTGGGCTAGCTGGCCTATATGTATCATAAGCACTCAATCTACACAAGCCTTCTATTTAATCAAAACTGCAAAATTGGGTGTGCTGTGCCAACAGTCTGTCTCAGTCCACACTGAGGTATACACAGCTTGAATTCAAATAAATATAGATTTATTTTGTATTTATTTAATTAATCCAAACCTCCCTTTTCCCTGTACGTGGTGAATGCGGTTTTGTGGCAACCCGAAATGGCCTGGACATTACTTTGGAATGAATAGTAATCCATAGATTTAGAATACCAGAAACACTAAAAGTCTGCCTTTTTATTTCTATGATACACCTATCTTAGATTGGACAATTCCAGATCCCCCATTTCCTCCCACAATACTTGCTGTAGATTATTTTACTCATCTCTTGTTAAAGTTAATCCCGACCTCGTAATCAAACAGCTAATCTGTTAAATGTTTTGCTCTGGAATAAATAAATAAATCCCTCTTGGTCAGACCGGGGTGAGCTTTTCCCATAGATTTAAGTAAATTAACCAAAAGTAGGGCACACATTAAATATTTATCGGTTGCCTGGTTTTTAATTTGGGGATTACATTTGAGTGCCGTCGGTCCTTCCGCGACATCTGGACGGCCAGGAATCTGAGCACAATCTACAGTGCTGAGAGTGCTTAATAAACCATGTAGCCTACATGACAGGGCAGTACATACTTGTGTACTCGTGACCAGATAAGAGTAGAGAAGGTTAGCAGAGGACACTCGAAATCTAAGAGGAGATATACATTGTTATTTGCCAATTGTAGTCTGACGTAACAATGCTAAAGTCAGGAAGAGTAATCACACAACCTGGCTCCAATGTATCGTAATACCCTACTAAAACCCCATCAAGACTGTGAGATTACACCAGAGCCCTTTATTTATCAAGCATTTTAAAGTTGGAGTGCTGATCTAGGATGTCTATAATAATCAGATTCATGATGATCTTAAAAGGCAAAACTGATCATAGATCAGCACTCCTACTCTGTGACACTTAGTAAATGGATCCAGGTCCAACGGTCCTCCATTATGATCACACAATGTGACAGCGCAACAAAAGACCAAAAGGGGTTTACACCCAAACCCGTGTGTGTGTGTGTAAAAGTGGCTTTTGATTCTTTACAATGTGTAGATCCTTTTCTTCTTCTTTCAACCTAACAATGATGAAGTCCCCATACAGTTTTTCTATCAGAAAATCTCTTTATTTTACAATATAAAATACATGAATACAGGCATAAACATAATGGTACATTACATTTAGCAGAAACAGAATACCAAGATGCTGAGTTGAATTGTAGTGTACAAACATCAACAACCGCATAAAAACAGTTAAACTACACACTAAATATCTGAGCTCATATCCAGTTGATGAGGGGGTCCTCATATTTTATAATACAATTGATATACTTGGTGGAAGAGACCAAGGCACAGAGAGGGAGCAGGGAAGCCTGATTTAGTTGCTGCTTCTCTTGTAACCGACGCTGGGAGACTGGTTGAATTGTCATAGAGATGGACTTGAGGGAATCGCAGTTACTATTCCAGTTGTACCAGGTGGAAACCTGGCTGTGTCACATACCCCCACATATAGACACCATTTGGGTTGGCAAAATGGCAGGCATTGTATCAAAATCCACCCATCAAGGTTACCACACAACTTGAAGAATGTCCATCTTGGTCAAAGTGGACAACTTTGATCCGCTGTGGTAGGTTAAGGAATCACAGAAGAAAAAATGTGGAAACTGAGTTTAGTAAAATACTATATACATCTTCTCAAGCTGACAGTACCCGAAATCGGGCAATAGAATTACTTTAAAAAAATATGTATGTTTACATGACTTATTTTATTAATTTCCCACCGTTTTATAAATCAGCCATCCAGACCTTCCTAAGACCATGATGTAAAGGTCCTCTGTCGAATAAACTTGCATTTGCGTCCCTCTGGTGGTCGGCTGCATCATTACACTGACTTATATTGCTTCAATGCAATGTTACGTCAAAGGGGCGGTCCTTTAGAAAAGCATTTATCCAGCTCGACTTCTTCACGGCACAATATGGCATAGCAATCGCTGATTTTGTCTCGAGCAGGTGGATCTTAATACATTATTCTATGATAAGGAATGCGACATACACACTTCCTTAAACCTAAAATAAGTGAAGAAGTAATTTTATGTTGAAGTCACACATTGCATATGCTCAGAATTAGGGATGCACCGATATGACATTTTTGGCTGATACCGATATCTGATATTTTCTTTGCCCAAAAAACAATACCAATATTTTAAAAAATTGCGGCCTTTTAAGCATTCTAGTACAGTTAAATAGTTTAAACACACACACTGACCAAAAAGTTATTTTGTTGGCATTTACGTACAGTGGGGAGAACAAGTATTTGATACACTGCCGATTTTGCAGGTTTTCCTACTTACAAAGCATGTAGAGGTCTGTAATTTTTTATCATAGGTACACTTCAACTGTGAGAGATGGAATCTAAAACAAAAATCCAGAAAATCACATTGTATGATTAAGTAATTAATTTGCATTTTATTGCATGACATAAGTATTTGATCACCTACCAACCAGGAAGAATTCCGGCTCTCACAGACCTGTTAGTTTTTCTTTAAGAAGCCCTCCTGTTCTCCACTCATTACCTGTATTAACTGCACCTGTTTGAACTCGTTAAGATTTGTATGAAAGATATCTATAAAACATAGCAGACAGTTACTGCTGTGTCAAAAGTTTTCATTGTAAAGACCAGTGTCTGGCCCCCTTACTCCAAAAGGGAACCATCTCTCCCTGGTACAGCATAGAACAGAACCATTAGCTCATGTTCTCTGGAATGCTCTTTAGGTTTTATCACCCAAAGACATCGTAAATCTCCTCAGTCAGTGCTATCTCATAGAGGCCCATCCTCAGTGGAACACACACACAATACTCTATTCTGTCGAATAAAACAACCATTATAAGGCAATAAAAGCATTATAACATAATCTTGCAATTTTCCACGACAATCTCCACCTGCGGGATCGCCTGAGACCAGCCATCCGGACAGCTAATGAACCTGAGGAGTATTTCTGTCTATAATTTTTTTCTTTTTTATGTTGAGAATAAGTCATTCTGATTGGATGGGCCTGGCTCCCCAATAGGTGGGCCTATGGATGCGCCCCTGCCCAGTCATGTGAAATCCATAGATTAGGGCCTAATGAATTTATTTCAATAATTTATTTCCTTATATGAACTGTAACTCGGTAAAATTGTTGCATGTTGCGTTTTATATTTTTGTTCAGTGTAGTCTGATGCAGTTTTAGTACGCAAATGAAATGTGACCTGTGGAACGTGTGGGGGGGAAAAATCGAACTTTCCAAAAACAACCAGCCCATTAAACCCAACAGCTCTCGCCAACTCTTCTATCCATGCATCATAAATCAAATCAATATTTATTTAACCATAATTTAACTTGGCAAGTCAGTTAAGAACAATTTCTTATTTACAATGACGGCCTACCCCGGCCAAACCCTAACCCGGACGACGCTGGGCCAATTGTGCACCGCCCTATGGGACTCCCAATCACGGCCGGTTGTGATACAGCCTGCTTATTTAAAGTGAATTTAAATTCACAACACTCTTCACAGTAAAAGAGAGAGAGTTAAAACAAGCAGGAAGAATAAAATGGATAAATATGGGAACATAAAACAAACAACAACAATATAAAGACATTGATTAAAAGACAGAGCTAAATAACAGTAAAGTAATTGATTAAAGGACAGGCTAAAAAGGTGGGGTATCAAATGTGATTTTAAAACCTCGACTGTGCCTTTTTGTTAAATCATGTGATAAATGAGCTGAAAAGGAGACTAGATTATGACTTTAAGTCTTACCCAGCCCTAGAAGTGAATATAGTTTGTGTGTGTGTGTGCGCGTGAGCTTGCATGCGTACATTTGTCCTAATACACACTCTGTGTGTGTTGTTCCCAGTGGTCCCCAGCGCCGCCACCATCGTCATTGTGGTGTGTGTCAGCTTCCTGGTGTTCATGATCATCCTGGGCGTGTTTCGGATCCGGTCAGCCCACCAGCGCACCATGAGGGACACAGAGGGCGGCAAGGAGAATGAGATGGACTGGGATGACTCGGCCCTCACCATCACAGTCAACCCCATGGAGGTAATATATCATATAAATCATTTAGCAGACACTTTTTATCCAATAGTAGTACAAAAACTGATTTTTTTATTTATTTTTTCAATTTTTTTTTTTTTATATAGCCCTTCGTACATCAGCTAATATCTCGAAGTGCTGTACAGACACCCAGCCTAAAACCCCAAACAGCTAGTAATGCAGGTGTAGAAGCACGGTGGCTAGGAAAAACTCCCTAGAAAGGCCAAAACCTAGGAAGAAACCTAGAGAGGAACCAGGCTATGAGGGGTGGCCAGTCCTCTTCTGGCTGTGCCGGGTGGAGATTATAACAGAACTATGCCAAGATGTTCAAAAATGTTCATAAGTGACAAGCATGGTCAAATAATAATCATGAATAATTTTCAGTTGGCTTTTCATAGCCGATCATCAAGAGTTGAAAAACAACAGGTCTGGGACAGGTGGCGGTTCCATAACCGCAGGCAGAACAGCTGAAACTGGAATAGCAGCAAGGCCAGGCGGACTGGGGACAGCAAGGAGTCACCACGGGCGGCAGTCCCGACGCATGGTCCTAGGGCCCAGGTCCTCCGAGAGAAAGAAAGAGAGAAAGATAAAATTAGAGAGAGCCAAGATTTTCAAAATTTCCATAAATGACAAGCATGGTCAAATAATAATCAGGAATAAATCTCAGTTGGCTTTTCATAGCCGATCATTAAGAGTTGAAAACAGCAGGTCTGGGACAGGTAGGGGTTCCATGACCGCAGGCAGAACAGTTGAAACTGGAATAGCAGCAAGGCCAGGCGGACTGGGGACAGCAAGGCGTCACCACGCCCGGTAGTCCCGACGTATGGTCCTAGGGCTCAGGTTCTCCGAGAGAAAGAAAGAGAGAAGGAGAAAATTAGAGAGAGCCAAGATTTTCAAAATGTTCATAAATGACAAGCATGGTCAAATAATAATCAGGAATAAATCTCAGTTGGCTTTTCATAGCCGATCATTAAGAGTTGAAAACAGCAGGTCTGGGACAGGTAGGGGTTCCATGACCGCAGGCAGAACAGTTGAAACTGGAATAGCAGCAAGGCCAGGCGGACTGGGGACAGCAAGGTGTCATCATGCCCGGTAGTCCTGATGTATGGTCCTAGGGCTCAGGTTCTCAGAGAGAAAGAGAGAACGAGAGAATTAGAGAGAGCATACTTAAATTCACACAGGACACTGGATAAGACAGGAGAAGTACTCCAGGTAACCAACTGACCCTAGCCCCCCGACACAAACTACTGCAGCATAAATACTGGAGGCTGAGACAGGAGCGGTCAGGAGACACTGTGGCCCCATCCGAAGAAACCCCCGGACAGGGCCAAATAGGAAGGATATAACCCCACCCACTTTGCCAAAGCACAGCCCCCGCACCACTAGAGGGAAATCCTCAACCACCAACTTACAATCCTGAGACAAGGCCGAGTATAGCCCACAAAGGTCTCCACCACAGCACAAACCAAGGGGGGGCGCCAACCCAGACAGGAAGATCACGTCAGTAACTCAACCCACTCAAGTGACGCACCCCTCCTAGGGACGGCATGAAAGAGCACCAGCAAGCCAGTGACTCAGCCCCTGTAACAGGGTTAGAGGCAGAGAATCCCAGTGGAGAGAGGGGAACCGGCCTGGCAGAGACAGCAAGGGCGGTTCGTTGCTCCAGAGCCTTTCCGTTCACCTTCACACTCCTGGGCCAGGCTACACTCAATCATATGACCTACTGAAGAGATAAGTCTTCAGTAAAGACTTAAAGGTTGAGACCGAGTCTGCGTCTCTCACATGGGTAGGCAGACTGTTCCATAAAAATGGAGATCTATAGGAGAAAGCCCTGCCTCCCGCTGTTTGCTTAGAAATTCTAGGGACAATTAGGAGGCCTGCGTCTTGTGACCGTAGGTAGAGTGTGCATTTTTTATCCAAAGCAACATGCAGTTGTGTGCTGGAATCGAACCCACGATCCTGACGTTGCATGCACAATGCTCTACCAACTGAGACACACAAGACCAACAGAGATGGCGCAACCGATCATTCAAAAACAAATAGACCACACGGGCACACTGTAATGCTCCAAAAAGGTTTCCTTCTGGTCAAAGCCTTGCACTGAAATGGCAAATCCACAGGTGAAACAATAACAAAGTGGGCACCCCGTCTTTGTTTTGGTAAAAAACTGCGGGATGGGCCTGGAGAAATGTAACCACTCTCAAATGCATAGACAGAGCAATGGATGCAAGGACTGACAATACATGGTCTCAAACATATCATTTTAACTACACTGAACAAAAATATAAAAGCAACATGTAAAGTAAAAAAAATACATCACAAATGTTCCATACGCACAAAAAGCTTATTTCTCAAAAATGTTTGCCACAAATTTGTTTACATCCCAGTTAGTGAGCATTTCTCCTTTGCCAAGATAATCCATCCACTTAAAAAGTGTGGCATATCAAGAAGCTGACTAAACTGCATGATCATTACACAGGTGCACCTTGTGCTGCAAAATGTGCAGTTTTGTCACACAACATAATGCCACAGATGTCTCAAGTTTTGAGGGAGTGTGCAATTGGCATGCTGACTGCATTAATGTCCACCAGAGCTGTTGCCTGATAATTTAATGTTAATTTCTCTACCACACTGCACCTCCAATGTTGTTTTAGAGAATTTGGCAGTACGTCCAACCGGTCTCACAACCGCAGACCATGTGTATGGCGTCGTGTGGGCGAGCCGTTTGCTGATGTCAACGTTGTGAACAGAGTGCCCCATGGTGGCGGTGGGGTTATTGTATGGGCAGGCATAAGCTACGGACAACGAACACAATTGCATTTTATTGATGGCAATTTGAATGCACAGAGATACCATGTCAAGATCCTGTCACACATTGACATGTCACCCATTGAGCGTGTTTGGGATGCTCTGGATCGATGTGCACAACAGCATCTTCGAGTTCCCACCAATATCTAGCAACTTCGCACAGCCATTGAAGAGGAGTGTGACAACATTCCACAGGCTACAATCAACAGCCTGATCAACTCTATGCGGAGGAGATGTGTCGCGCTGCATGAGGCAAATGGTGGACACTCCAGATACTGACTGGTTTTCTGACCCAAGCCCTTACCTTTTTTTAAAAGGTATTTGTGACCAACAGATGCATATCTGTATTTCCAATCATGCAAAATCCATAGATTAGGGCATAATGAATGTATTTCAATTGAATGATTTCCTTACATGAACTGTAACGCAGTAAAAAAATTGAAATTGTTGCATGTGCATTTATTTTTGTTAGGTATATGTTTTGAGGCTATACAGTGTTTAAATTTACAATGGTTACAAAGATCGGAGTAAAACGAGCATATATTTTGGGTTCTGATTGGGTGTGACAGTTGAACTAAGCTCATAAGTTACTCATTGATTCTTAAAAAAAAAAATACTGTATCATTGTTTTATATGTCCAAAATTGGTATAGCAATTGCAGATTGACCCTTTTTAAAGGGATAGTTTTGTTATTTTTACATATGTATATATTTGTTTCCATATCTGTAGACTGCTTTCAAGGTTAGGAAAGAATTATTAAATTAATATGTTAAATTGCTGAACTATCCCTTTAGCAAAACAATGGGTCTATTCAACAGTGTGCAGGTATCTATTTGTGTCCAAAGCCAGAGGTGGAAAAAGTACAAAATTGTCATACTTGAGTGAAAATAAAGATGCCTTAATATAAAATGACTTGAGTAAAATACTACTTGAGTAAAAGACTAAAAGTATCAGATTTGAAATGTATTTAAGTTCAGTGGTGGAAAAAGTACAAAATTGTCATACTTGAGTGAAAATAAAGATGCCTTAATATAAAATGACTTGAGTAAAATACTACTTGAGTAAAAGACTAAAAGTATCAGATTTGAAATGTATTTAAGTTCAGTGGTGGAAAAAGTACTCAATTGTCATACTTGAGTAAAAGTAAATTCTACACATCAAATTCCTTATATTTAGCAAACCAAATGGCACACTTTCCTTTTTTTATGACTTTTTTTGACAGCTTGGGGCAACTCCAACACTCAGACATAATTTACAAAGGAAGCATTTATGTTTAGTGAGTCCACCAGATCAGAGGCAGTAGGGATGACCAGGGACGTTCTCTTGATATGAGTGTGAATTGGACCTTTTTCCTGTACTGCTAAGCATTCAAATGTATGGAGTAAAAAGTACATCATTTTCTTTAAGAATGTAGTGAAGTAAAAGAGGTAAAAAATATAAATAGTAAAGTACAGATAACCCAAAAAATGACAAGTAGTATTTTTACTTAAACCTAATCCCCATCCACATGTAAATATCTACCTCAAATACTCCAGTATCCCTGCACATTGTACATTTGGTATTGGCACTGACCCTTTTTATAGCTTCCTCTTTTATTCTTGTGTTGTCTGTATTATTTCTATACACACACACACACACACACACACACACACACACACACACACACACACACACACACACACACACACACACACACACACAACCCGTCAAAAGTTTGGACACCTACTCATTCAAGGGGTTTTCTTTATTTTTCTATTTTCTACATTGTAGAATAATAGTGACGACATAAAACTATGAAATTACACATATGGAATCATGTAGTAACCAAGAAAGTGTTAAACAAATTAAAATAGATTTTATATTCTTCAAAGTAGCCACCCTTTGCCTTGATGACAGCTTTGCACAGTGATGTAAAGTACTTAAGTGACTGGGTATCAAGATAAATAATAATAGTTAACAGTATGGCAGCAGCATAAGTGTTGGTTACAGCCTATGCAGCTGCTGATCGGGTTCCTCTGCTTCCTTCAGATCTTTCTCACAATCACTTAATAATGTGTGAAAGACTGACCCTCTCTCTCTCCCTCTTTCCTCTGGTAGACTTATGAGGACCAGCACAGCAGTGAGGAGGAGGAAGAAGAAGAGGAGGAGAGCGAGGAAGGCGAGGAGGAAGACGACATCACAAGTGCTGAGTCGGAGAGCAGCGAGGATGAGGAGGCCGGAGAGCCAGAGGACCAGCAGGGTGCCAGCAGACAGCAGCAGCTGGAGTGGGACGACTCCACACTCACCTACTAACAGACACACACACATACACACACTCATACATTTTTACATGCACATGCAAACACACACTTCTTACACACACAAGCAACACACACACTCATATACACATACACATCACAGGAGGTTTGTGCCACATTAATTGGGGAGAACGGGCTCGTGGTAATGACTGGAGCAGGAGTGGAATGGTATCAAATACATCAAACACATGGTTTCCAGGTGTTTGATGCCATTCCATTTGCTCCGTTCCTGCCATTTATTATGAGCCGTTCTCCCCTCAGCAGCCTCCTGTGATACACACACTTCTCTCACACACTCATATACATACGCTAACACACATGACTCATAGAATTTCTCATCCTCACTACCCCTCCTAACCAGTGGGGGCACATGATGTAAAAACAAAACACAAATCCCCCTTAAAAGCGATATATTGTCAAGGTTTCCCTGTCGTCATCTTAGTGGTGGTACTCTGTGTAGTATAGTTATCACCGGATCGCTGATTTCTTACTTTTTTAATTTTGAATGTTTTATTCCCGGGAAGACTTGGCCAACATTTGCATTTTGTTTTGAGCTACCGTGAGGAAACAACCTTGCACTTTTGTTTAGTTCTTTACTGATGTAAGGCTTTCAAAATGGAGAATGATTTTTTAATATGTATATTCCTTGCACATCTGTTTTAGATTTGTTTGCCGCTAAACGAGAGAAGCTTTGACTTTCTTTTTTTTTCTTTGTGCTTGAGTTGTAGTCCGGAGAGTGAAACGAGATTACGTTTCAGACACGTAGACCGCATATTTACATTTTTCTCCTTTTAGTGCATGAGGATGTTTGAACAAGTCATATGTGTAGATTAATAAATTGCTTTTTAATATTTTGTAAATATGAAGAAACCATGTAATTAGTCAATGTGTTAGTGAAGGCCTAAACAAATGGGTCCAATATCTAAAAAGACGCAGTACGTCGTGTAGAATATTTGTGTCACAAAGGCTATAGCATGTTGCACATTTTTTGGCAAAGCTCTTCCGTCATACTTGTACAAAATGTCCGCTTCAAGAAGAGCGACCCAGAACTGTACACAGAGGTTTCTATGGCAAAGTGTTGCTCATTTTGTCTTTTCATTTGCAAGGAGGTAGTTATTTCTTTGCTTAGTGGGGACAGGACTGGTCGGTTTTGCTTTCGGCTCCTCACATGCCACACTCCTCACATGCTATATACATAAGGGCGGGAGGTAGCCTAGCGGTTAGAGCGTTGGGCCAGTAACTGAAAGGTAGCTAGTTCGAATCCCCGAGCCGACAAGGTGATAAATCTGTCAATGTGCCCTTGAGCAAGGCACATAATCTTAATTGCTCCAGGGTCGCTGTTGATAATGTCAGACCATGGCCGAGACCCCACTCTCCGACGGTGTCTCAGGGAGAGTTGGGATATGCAAAAAACACATTTCCAATTCACGTGTGAAATAGGACAAATATAAGCACCCACCAAATTATGATTATTGCTTGACTTGCACAGGTGGCAATGCTGTACTCAAGGCGACAATGTATTTGATTCCCATTCTAGTCTGTTATTGTACAGAAGGTAATTTGAGGTCAAGATGATCACGTTCAGTAAACCACAGTCCGATGTAGCTTAAAGTACTAAGAAAACAGCCAGCTTCTGCAGTTCCGCTATCAATTCACATTGAGTGTAGATATTAATATTTCTGCTAGCACAATAGGACCAGAAGAGAACTACACTCCATCTGCAGCTTTAAAAAGCCCTTCCGTGTTCCAGTCCTGCCGTGGCATCAAAAATATTAGAACAAAAACACAAACGAATCTCAGCATACAGACGGGCCTGAGGCATATGGTTAGTATAGCTTTAGGAGGGCTCAATTCAATAGCACGGCTGCTGTCGTTCTTTGGAAGATAAATGAAATGCGAGAACATTTGTCTGCTTCATTGCAAAAAAACATATTTTTTAAGGATTTTTTTCATGGCATGGCTATTTAACCTGAAATAATATATTAGATGCATTTTTAAACAGTTTTCTCATTACAGTTAAGCGTAGTCTCACTCTCACTGCAGTTGTTTTACTTATTTGAAGGATATTGAAACCTTCAAATAAGTAATAACAAATGCAAATAAATACGTGACTGCTGACACATTGTTGTGATATGAGAACTCTTTAAAATGTAGTCTTTGTCCTTGTTTGAATCTTTAAAATTAAATATTTTTTTGCAGTAGACCACTAGATTTTATTGTACATGGAACTGTACTGTAGAGTTGTTCTAAGATATTTGTTTACATTTGGTAAACTTGTTTTCCCTCTGGTATTAGTATAAAACTTATACAATTAATTGAAAAGATGTCAGATGTTAACCTCTATATTTCCTCTCAAAAATCACTGCTTGTTCATCTCAATACCTTCAAAAAAAAACATGTGGTAAAGGATTTGTACCCCTCAAACAGGTTAACGTTATTCCACCGTTTTAGGGATCCAAATGAATTATGTACATTCTGCAAAACTTTCATACGTATGTTTTATGGCATGACTTTGGGAATTTTAGTCAAACTTAAAAGTAAAGGTGAGGCATGACAAAGTTGGAAAACTGTTGGAAAGGTTTATAAAGGAAGTCTTATACTTTGCATGTTAATCTATTTTTAGAGGCCAAATACATAATGGCTCAAGTAACACAAGTGTACCATTTTATGCTTTGCAAGTTTCATATAAAGTAATTTTTTGGAGACCGTTCCAAGTAACTTTTGAGGGTTTGATTAAAACCATATGTCTGGAGTCGCTCAATCACATTTCTGTTAGGCCCAATGTATTTATTATTTTTGGTCAACTGTCGAAATGTGGTGAACAGTCTCCCCTTCAATATGACTAGGGCCCAATAAGGGGGTCAGGTTCAAGCTGGCCCAAGTTGGGAGTGCCTTTTGCCGATCACAGCGCATTAACACAACTAACAAAACACTCATCCACGCTCTTTTAGTTGTGGCAACTTTTATTTTGTAACTATTTAATGCTAGATTTCTTACAGAGCTGGGGGAAGTGATTTTTATTTAATTTTGTAGTAATAATAGTCCACTGCTAGTTTTATTAAAAGTTAATGTTTTACATAGGTGTCATGTGTCTATGTTTATGTGTAGCGAAAGTAGGACCATATTGTATCCTCTATAGATATTGTACTGAATCATCATATTGAGGAAATCCACTTCTAAAAAGATGTACAATATTAAAATGCTCTAGGCAGCATATGTGGGTATAAAGTTACCTATTTATGTATAGTGAACGGTAATTTTGAACAGTGTATTATTGCCTGATTTGCAGACAAAGTTGTTGAGGGCAGCATGAAATTCACCAGAACAAGAGTATAATCTTATTCTCTCCAAATTTCTCACGCTCATTTTGTCACAGTCCATTGTCAATTTAACATTCTGAACATCTCATCTCCCTTTTAAACATTTTATTTATTTATTGAAAAGTACAAATCAAACATACTACTGAACAGCCACCATTCCAAGGGGCCAGAGTTTACAACTGTTTGTGCCAGTCAGTTGAGCTTGTGCCTCAAGTCAAGTTCTTTGATACTTTTGATCAGCCCCTTGGACATTTTCCTTTCCATTGAATTGAATGAATGTCGCTGTCCATCCAGCAGACATATAGGAGCTTTGGGATTCAACGGGTGTTTAAGTTGCATGAATCACTTCTAATGAAAACAACAATTTTCTGTATATTACATGTGGAACTGTGAGATTTGAGTGGGAGAGGGGACATGTATACTACTGATTCTCGGATTGTCTGTTTTCACAAGTCCACACCACTCAAACATTTTTGGTTTATTTTTTATCTTTGCTCAAAAATGGATGGTGACAATGTTTTCAGAACTGTTGAACGCTTCCTTTTGTGCTTGTTGCGGCTGCTCTCACTTTTCTACCAATTGAAAGGCAAATTGTAGTGAAGTTGATGCTTGCTCGTGAACAAAATAAAGGATGAGAGTACAAATGTGTCTGGATTATGTTCTGTTTTATATTATGAGTTCACACTTTTAATTAAGACTGGTGTCATTCTCTGTACTTGAGGTCTGCTGTATCTGCCCTTGCCTTTTTACTAAGTGTGGACTTGCACGCCTCCGCATGGTGGAAACATTCTCTAGCCAATGATTACACCAATACAATGGTTCTACATAAGAGGAAGTGTGCAAGTACACATGGAAAAGGATGCAGCCTGGCTTATTTTGAAATCTGTGAAACCATGACTGCCGCTTCAGCCATGTGGAGTAATGAGTAGGATTCTACATGCAAAAGTGATTACTTTATCTGCCTTCCCAATTATACCTTTAAAAGAAAAAAAAATTCTAACTTACATTTTAATGGGAAAGACAGATACACCATTTATTTTTATTTTTTTATTTCACCTTTATTTAACCAGGTAGGCTAGTTGAGAACAAGTTCTCATTTGCAACTGCGACCTGGCCAAGATAAAGCATAGCAGTGTGAACAGACAACACAGAGTTACACATGGAGTAAACAATAAACAAGTCAATAACATGGTAGAAAAAAAGAGAATCTATATACAATGTGTGCAAAAGGCATGAGGTAGGCAATAAATCGAATAATTACAATTTAGCAGATTAACACTGGAGTGATAAATCATCAGATGATCATGTGCAAGAAGAGATACTGGTGTGCAAAAGAGCAGAAAAGTAAATAAATAAAAGCAGTATGGGGGGTGAGGTAGGTAAATTGGGTGGGTAGTTTACAGATGGACTATGTACAGCTGCAGCGATCGGTGAGCTGCTCGGATAGCAGATTTTTAAAGTTGTTGAGGGAGATAAAAGTCTCCAACTTCAGAGATTTTTGCAATTCGTTCCAGTCGCAGGCAGCAGAGAACTGGAAGGAAAGGCGTCCAAATGAGGTTTTAGCTTTAGGGATGATCAGTGAGATACACCTGCTGGAGCGCGTGCTGCGGGTGGGTGTAGCCATCGTGACCAGTGAACTGAGATAAGGCGGCACTTTACCTAGCATAGCCTTGTAGATGACCTGGAGCCAGTGGGTCTGACGACGAACATGTAGCGAGGGCCAGCCGACTAGGGCATACAGGTCGCAGTGGTGGGTCGTATAAGGTGCTTTAGTAACAAAACGAATGGCACTGTGATAAACTGCATCCAGTTTGCTGAGTAGAGTGTTGGAAGCTATTTTGTAGATGACATCGCCGAAGTCGAGGATCGGTAGGATAGTCAGTTTTACTAGGGTAAGTTTGGCGGCGTGAGTGAAGGAGGCTTTGTTGCGGAATAGAAAGCCGATTCTTGATTTGATTTTGGATTGGAGATGTTTTATATGAGTCTGGAAGGAGAGTTTGCAGTCTAGCCAGACACCTAGGTACTTATAGATGTCCACATATTCTAGGTCGATGCTGCATTCTTGACAATATGACTGAGCGGCGCAGATTACCGGTCCATTCGAGCAGGGCATGCCTCCCCCACCGGCTTCGCTAGTTCAAATCCACTCAGTTATAAGACTGTCAGAGCACTGGTGTTGCTTATAAATAGGAATGTTTGATCATGGTGCCCCCTGGTGCTGAAAGAACAGAACTAGTGTGTAGAATAATGGAAATGTGTTTTAACCACAAAACACTACTATATTTAATGAGACAGAAAATTGAGAAATGTAACTTTATATTAGGAATACAAAAATCATAGAGAAACTTATACCACTTATGATTACATTTTTAGAAAGTATTTTGTAGTCAGACGTCAAACACACTACACATCCAAAATGATGCATATACACTGTAAACTGACTTTAGATTGACATTTTGGGGCTCCTATCAATTAAGAATCAGAGCTGGTTCAAGTTGGTGTGTTATGCAATTACATTTAAGCCCAGCGTTGCATATTTAACACTGCAATGGTTCATTTATTTATTTTGACATGAACAGTTATGCAGGAAAAATAATTCAATCCAATAGCTAAAACAAAATGATTTAGTCATGAAGACAATCAGTATGAAAACTGAATTTAAAGCCTTCAAAATGTCTGAGCCACACTTAACAAAAAGGATGACCGATGGACTGTCTAACTGTTCAAATTCTAAATAGACTACTCTACTCAAATACTCTAGTACCAAATGCATACCAAGTTAACAATCATCAGAAAAAGAAAAAAATGTACAAAAGTTTAACTTTACTCTTTAAAAGCAAGTACGGTCTGAGTGCATGATTGATTTACATGATCAATATTATGGCACTGTTATTGGGTGGAAACACTTGATGTTAAAACAAAATCATAGACATTGGACAACACCTGATTACCCTCTATACCTTGGTTTTCTCCACACCAGAACTAGCTAAAGCCATTATCTTGTCTTCTGATCCTGAAAAGAGTGAGATGCTGGTTAAGTACAGTAGTTTACATTGTTGAGGTTGGATCTCATGGTATAGTAACACGTAAAATAAATAAGAAGTGCAGTAGTTAAAGCTCACCGAGGTCTGCAGTGATTTTTTCAAATTGGCTGAGAGTTGCGGTCACATTTTCAGCCAGAAAAGTCTCGTCTTCGACTGTAAGCTGCAGGAAGAACAAAGATAAATGAAAAAAGAGTGAAACTGAGGAAAGAACATTAATCCACACCATAGTCAAAAGACACCTGTTATAGTATTTCACTAAATGAAATGACAGTTAATGACTGTCATATGTAGCATACAATTAATTGAACTCCAGATGGTTACATTTTGTAATAGTTTTTCATTACATGTTATACCAATTACCATTCCATCATAGCAGATTATCAAAATATTCAATGCCGCTTTCTCTTACAGTATTCATCACAAGTTTAAGCTATATGAAGAAGGGATCACAGTACACTGGTACAACGGGCCTTTTACCTTCTCGCCCAGTTTTCTCAAGGCAGTGAGGATCTCCACCTTCTGCTGAGTGTACACATCCCTCGAAAGTTTTCCCACCATGACATCACGGTCCATCTACAGAGAATTTCACACCATTAGGCTAAACTTTCAGGGGCGGTTTCCCAGTCACAGATTAATCTTAGTCCTGGATTAAAAAGCTATTTCAATAGAGATTCTCCATTGACCATGCTTTTTAGTCCACGACTAATATGTGTCAGGAAATCTGTCCCTCAAAGCATTCCATGAACTGAACAGGTTTTAGAATGTAAAGCTTACTTTTGATATTAAATGAATCAAATAATGTACAAACAATAATGTACATAAAATACATAGATGGACAGTGTTTCCAACCAACCTCTGCTAATCTGGTTCTCAACTGCCCCGGCTGCTTCTTGGCAAACATTCGGATCACCTCGGGGGTCTTGAAAGCTTGGCTGATGGCAGCCTGGATTGCCTAATGAAGAGAAGGACAGTTCTCCCATGTCATGCATCATGACAACATTATGGTTTGTCATTACCCGTTATAATATTATGTCACTCTTATGATATGACAGTGTATGGCCCATAGAGATACATTAGATTAGGGGTGTCAAACTCATTCCCTGTAGGGCAGTGTCTGCGGGTTTTCGCTCCTTCCTTGTACTTGGTTGATAATTGATTATTTAGGAACTGCCTTCACCTTGTTGTCTAGGTCTTAATTGGACACACATTTAAAGGAATTAACAAAAACAGCAGACACTCAAACCTCCATGGAATGAGTTTGATACCCTTGAAGTATATTGTTTATATTCATAGTATTCTATTTAATTCTAAGATCTGGTCATCCAAAGTCCCTACCAGTTGCATTCCTCCAAGCTCATCCACCAGTGTCATATTGCCTGTCACCATCTTCTTCAGAGACTCATTGAACTCATTCAACTGCTCCAGGGTTTCCTTCTTGGTCTCCTCATACTCCTCCTCTTCTAGGTCTTCTCTATAATAAACAGAGAGCTCTGGTAATGGAGGAACAATATCTATGCGTGTACAGAGATGTGCTCTAAATTCCATTAATACTATATGTATCACTTTGTGGAATCATAGAAATAGAATGAATATAATGACTCATTCTAGTTCTGTGAGTGGAACATCCACTCTAGACAGATGTGGTCTAAGTTCCATGCTACATCCCTCAGTGGAATCTTATAAATATAATACACTGAAATAATTATTCTAGTTCTGTGTGTGGAACATCCAGACAACCCACAATATGTTCACAGTTAGGAATGACTGATGATGAGAGTACCTGCACTCTTCCAAATCTTGGAGCTGTTGCATCAATCTGTCCAGTTGCTCCTCCATGTTTTGTTTTAGTTTCCCAGTTTCTGATTTGCCACGAGAAGCCATGCTTCCACCCTGCAAATATCATATTTAGTGAGAAAATAGTTCAATTTCATGTATCACTTGTGGATTAACTACCTAGTTACAAACACAATGGAGAGGTCCATCCTTTGACATGAAGAATAACATTCGCTATTAGCTAGCTACTGTATGTAGTTAGCTACCTTGTACCCACTGGCCGCCAGATTCATCTGACTGGGACAGTTTGTTTGTGTGTAGTAGTGTAGCCTGTGGCTATAGTTGTCTAGCTGCTGGCTTGAAAAAATTAAATAAGTAATCCTCACCTGATCGTTACAACAATATAACTCGTCTCAACACAATCAATTTAGGGAAGAGGTGAACATATATTTGAATACTTCTCCATGAAATGTGTTACAAAATACTGTCAAAAAAACATTTGGGAGTGTGGGAGTTGTGAACGTAGCTCTTGTTCGTGGTCATGGATAGAAGGGATCCAGCATTTGTCAGAATTGACTTTTCGTAGCTGGTTTATGAGAAATTACGTAGCCGGTTAAATGTCGAAGGTTAGGAGAATTTGGTTAAAGTTAGAACATTGTTACATTGTTAGAACATTGTTATTAGCTAAAATGCAACAACAACAAACAATGTTTTACGTACATTTGACAAAAGCTGAATCCCATCTAGACTTGACTCTTATTCCGTGGGTGCGGCCTTTTCCTTTCCGGTTATTTTTTGTCCAATCATATGTCTCTATTTTAATCCTCTCCAATCAAAGACCGATTAGTAATAGAGGAAGTGCATTACATTTTAAAGAGTCATTTTAGTGTTAGGTTCCTTGTATCTTGGGGAAATCAAGCGAATGTTTTCAGGGATCTGGGAAGATTGAGGGATTGACACGTTTGCGGGTGAACTGTGTAAGGAGGCGACTAGAAACAAATGAGACCGATTGTTTGATCACACGTGAGAGTTGTTTGATATCGTTGAGTATTGTTTCGCTATTGCAGAAATGTGGTAAGAGGTTAATGGGAAATGGCGGCGAGTAGTGCAGATGAAATGGAGGAAATTGAGGGAAAGTTGGTGAAGCAGCAGCAGCTGTGTTGGAATGCGAACAATATGGGTGTCAGTTCTGATGGTATGGAGCGGGAGGATGAGGGTCAAGGGCCGGAATGTTCGGTAGTGAAAAGACATAGGAAGAAGAGAGATCATTATACAGAAAGTAGTGAATCGTCTTGTAAAGAAAGCATAAAGAGGGCCAAGGTAGGATGCAAGAGTAGTGATGTGTTGGAGTGGAAAGTGGTGATTGTGTTTGATGAGACCACAGGGTCTCACTTACACCCTATCTGACTAACTAACTAACTAATGGCGCAGAGAAAGAGGTAGGTGAAGTGAAATTAGCTCGCTTCATTGGAAATGGTAGATTGTTAATATTGTGTGGGAACAAGGGGGAGATATTGAAAATAGAAACATTGAATGGGATGAAGATTAAAAGCCATGTATGTACCTGGTGCTTATGCTAGGTTAAGGGTAGTCCTCACTTGGATCCCAATATATCTATGTTCACAGATGATATTAAAGGAAATGTGAAGGGAGGCAAAGGGATTGAGGCCAAAAGGTTGATCAGTAGGAAAGAGGATCAAAGAAGTGAAAGGTTATCAGTGATGCTGAGGTTTGAGAAAGTCTTGCCGGGAAAAGTACAGATAGGATTCCTTAGTTTCAATGTTAGATGATTTGTCCCATGCACTGCGGTGTTTTAAATGCCAAAGAATGGGACATGTAGCTGCTCAGTGTAAAGGAAAGAAAAGATGTGCCAAGTGTGAAGGCGCACATGATTACGGTGAATGTGGAAGCAGTGTGAAGGATAAGTGCTGTAATTGTGGGGGAGAACACAGTGCAGCATTTGGTGGATGCAAGGTACAGAGAGAGGCTCAGAGATACAGGATCAGTCATGATGTATCGTATGCAGAGGCCATATAAAACAGATTGGTAGAACTACAGTGCGGACTGATGGAGCATACATGGATGTGCCTGTAGTGGGTCTACTGTCGGGGCTGGTGCTTCTGATGGTCCTGGCATGATTTTCGCATACATGGATGTGCCTGTAGTGGGTCTACTGTCGGGGCTGGTGCTTCTGATGGTCCTGGCATGATTTTGAGGCCTGTTCAGAAATCGTGTACTCATGAATGTGCAGTGTCAAAGGACACTTTGATAATGAATTATATTGATAAGATTATCAGTACAACTTGGGTTGTGGAAAACAAAAATGACAGGTTGAAGGTTATTGTGGAGATGGCAAAAGAGATATTGGGGGTAACAGATGTTACTGTTGAAATGGTTGTTGACATGCTGAGCAATGCTAAGGGTGGAGTGTTTCAGCATGATATAGATACAGTTTAATGGGGAGGAGGTTGTGGTAGAAGTTAGGGATTTATTTGGTTTAGAATTTATTGGTAGTACAGAATTGGGCAGGTCATGATTGATCGTACATTCTTCCACAGTAGGTGGCGGCATGCACTTAAACTATTGTTTGCGGACCGCCATGATATAGAAAAAATGTTTTCAGGGTTGTTTTATCGTCCATTGCCATGGCTTGTTAGTCAAAATAGGTTAATATTTTAGCTAGATGATCGAAATAGCCTTCAATTTCCATGGAGTATTGAAGACTTCCTGTTAAACCCCACCGAAGAAGGAAGGGGCTGAGGTTAGGTTTAGGTCTCGGGTATGGACATCCCAAGGATATCGGATAGCACTTACCACTTTTTTTGAGTCAAGCTCCAGAGTGGCGCAGCGGTCTAAGGCACTGCATCTCAGTACTAGTGGCATCACTACAGACCCTGGTTCAATTCCAGGCTGTATCACAACCGGCTGTGATTGGGAGTCCCATAGGGCGGCGCACAATTGGCCCAGCATCGTCCGGGTTAGGGTTTGGCAGGGGTAGGCCGTCATTGTAAATAAGAATTTGTTCTTAACTGTCAACGCCCCTTCGTCAGCAGTAGTCATTCTTCAATTAAGTGTTTGTTGTCGTTCAATGACAGAAGACTAGTTTTTGTGCACATTTTTTCACTTGAGAAATACTTAGTTATACTTAGTCTTAGTTAACTGTAAAATTGCGCGACTAAGACCTCTAAGTAAAAATGAATGACATATTCCTTGATTTATCTTAGATTGAGTCTGACACATTTTGAAGAAGTGTTACTGTGTATTGTTGCGTACAATGTCTCTAGAGGGACAAATTTACGTTTTTTTTCTTGTTTTTCAAGCTACTGTCTTTTTAAGGGAGTAAATGGCACAGACGTTTACTTCTGGCTCGGAGCAAACCGAACCTATTATGCGGACGCTTTGAGACCCGTCGTTGCAACCTGGTCTCAGAGCATTTCGAGACACTCCATTTAGTATGATATGTTACGTTTCGTATGGTATGTATTAGTTTGTGGATGTCCATCACCCAATTAACGTTACAATTCGTATTATATTTAACAACACTTGCAAAACGTACAATGTGTTATGAATTTGCAAAACGTACAATATGTTGTGAATTGCTAAATGTATGTTACGAATTCAAGCTAGATGGCTAACGTTAGCTAGGGTTTACGTTTATGAGTTGCGTGTAAAGGGTTAGCTAACATGCTAAATGGTTGCAAAGTAGTTAAGTTATTTTTGCAATCTTCTTGGAGCATTTCTTATTATTCTGTGTGTCAATTCGAGAAACTCCATTTAGTATGTTAAGGCATCAACGAAAGTAGGGTGGCTGGATGAGTGTAATATCGCGAATGCCTAGCAACCCAAAGGTTGTGATTTTGAACCTCATTACGGACAATCTGAGCTAATTAGTCAACACTGGGGCATTCCAAGGTTAACGTTACATGGTGCATCTCTTAAAGCTCTTTGTTGCACACTTTTGCAAGTCAAAAGCCCATAAGATTGATATCATTATGTAGTAGGCTTACACAGTAAGGCATACATAGACCTATGCTACCAACATTCTATCTATGGGCTTCATTAATTTATTTGTATTTGATTTATTTAACCTTTATTTAACTAGGCAAGTCAGTTAAGAACAAATTCTCATTTACAATGACGGCCTACCCCGGCCAAACGCTGGGACAGTTGTGCTTAGATTCTATTCATAAGTCATATGTCATGTTTAGCCTATCACATTTAAAGTAATGCAAAATGGATTAGTCACAGAATTGTTCAAAGAGCCTTGAAAAAGTATTCACCCCTTTACATTTTTTTAATGATCTTTTCTGAAATACTATAAAATATAAGAAATAAATGAAATGTGTCAAAGGCATCAAAAAGTGAACTGTGCAATGGGCAAGACACATCCACACAACGTATACACATTCAGTGAAAAGTTTAGAAATCTAAACCCTCCCTGTCACACAGCTTTGTCAACATATCTTTGTATGTTTCTCTCTTTCAGCCTAGACTGTCCTTATCGTTCCTATGTACTGTAATCAATGGAGCCTCAAGATCTAACCAAAGTGGTTCTGCTGGCTTGTGGGTCTTTCAACCCCATAACCAATATGCACCTGCGTATGTTTGAATTGGCACGGGATTACCTGGAAGATACAGGTATGTCTGATATTTTGTCGTCTGTCAACAGATTTTTTAAAATATCTTTTTTATTTAACCTTTATTTAACTAGGCAAGTCAGTTAAGAACACATTCTTATTTATAATGACGGCCTACCAAAATGCAAAAACCCTCCTGCGGGGATGTGGACTGGGAAAAATATAAATATAAAATAATATATAAAATATTAAAAATATATGACAAAACACACACCGTGACAAGAGAGACAACACAACACTACATAAAGAGAGACCTAAGACAACTACATAGCAAAGAAGCAACACATGACAACACAACAACAACATGGTAGCAGCACAAAACATGGTACAAATGTTATTGGGCACAGACAACAGCAAGAAGGTAGAGACAACAATGCATCACGCAAAGCAGCCACAACTGTCAGTAGTAGTGTCGATGATTCAGTCTTTGAATGAAGAGATTGAGATAAAACTGTCCAGTTTGAGTTTGTTGCAGCTTGTTACAGTCACTAGCTGCAGCAAACTGAAAAGACGAGCGACCCAGGGATATGTGTGCTTTTTGAGACCTTTAACAGAATGTGACTGGCAGAACGGGTGTTGTATGTGAATGATGAGGGCTGCAGTAGATATCTCTTTACATTATACATTTGTAAATCATCACTTTGTTGTGTTTTGTGAGTTTAGGACCTACTTCCTCAGACATTTGCATTGCTTCCAAATTATGAGAAGTAGACCTAGTCAAATAAGAGTGGTAGTATTTTGTATTTAACTGAATTTGTATTGTCATTGTGTGCTCTACAAAATTAGCTGGCCCAACTCCTCTTTCTTTGTCTCAGGACAGTACATAGTTGTGAGGGGCATCATCTCTGCAGTGGGTGACGGCTATAAGAAGAAGGGTCTGATTGAGGCCTGTCACCGTGTAGATATGGCCAGGCTGGCCACAGACACCTCTGACTGGATCAAGGTAGATGCATGGGAGAGCCAGCAGCCTGACTGGGTGGAGACAGCTAAAGTGATGCGGTGAGTGCTGATCATTTGTGTGTGGAGACTGTAGCTTAGTTATTGAGAGGGGTTGTCAAATCTATTTTGATTTGGTGAGTTTGTGTGATACAAAAAGAAAAAAAAGCATTACTTGCACTGCAAGACTCTTGTATTACATTTATCCAGGGTAACCTATGCCAAGATGTACTCTTAAGGAGCCTACTGTTACTCCTTAAGGTCCAAGGACCTTATGTTATTTTCAGCGGTAGACTGGCAGCCAAAAAACCCATGTAAACGTGAATCCATTCTCAATTGTGATACGGATCTAGAAACATAAAGCCTTTTACTTTCATATCATGTCAAAATAATTTCACAAATGCTAATGTGGCCCTCTCTTCTGAGGGACCGGAGTTCATATCAGTTTGTACCTAGTACCAGGGTTTAACACCTATGCAAATGCTCATAGATACTTTAAAATGGGGATCCCCTCCCTTAAAAGAAACAAGAAATTCTCAGTCCCAAATAAACTCGGTTCTGTGTCCAAGAATCCATTCCAAGCTTTACTGGTGCGTGACCGAGGTGCTGCGCGTGAATGGAAACCTCTAGTCAACAGACCTGTGGCTGTCCCAATAAAACACTGGAACGGCCCGACACAGTTCCTTTTGTGAAACAAAAACTAAAACGGTCTTCTTCAATTATAATGGGACCACTCAAACTCTGAAGTCCTCTCTCTTTTACCACGACCAGTGGCAACTCACGACCATGTTAACGCTGTCTCTCGGTATAGCGGTTGAGAGACAGAAAGAGTAGCTTGTTGATGACAGTTGATCCTCTGTCTGAGAAAGTACAAGCAACAAATCCCTCACTGTACTCATGGTGATCGTGGATCCTCAACTAAATGTTCATCATATATACTACTTTTATTTTCACTGGTCAGTGAGTTACACAACTTTAAACTGCTTGAAACAACTAATTAGCAAATGTTGATTGCTTCTAGTTCCCTCTCATATGTCGCACTGTTCCCTAGCAACTGGTCCATCTCCCAAATATGTCTCACATGCAACAATGGTCAGTACACAATAAGTAACCAGGAGTTACATACACCTCTCACAAAATAAACTTAGCCTCCCGACAAGACCGAACACCTTTGACCTCAGAAGAATGCAATACGTTGATACACACACAGCATCGTCAATGTGTCATAGCTTGACATAAGTACACAGAAACATTCATGTTTCATCCAAGAAAATAAATACCCTTATTATACAAAATACCTGTATACCTCAGTGTAATACGGTAGTGTTGTGCAGTGTACCTAACTCCTCATAAGACAGCCTAACTAGTGCCTTCACCACTCTCTTGTTTGGCAGTTCTGGGATGGTCTGAGTGTCCACTGTGGATCTGGGGAGGGCTGGACAGCTTCCTCTTCAGGGTCCCTCCAGTCCATCTTCTGTGGCTCCTTCGGGTTCTGGGTTAACTGCGACAGGTGCAGTCAGGGTGAACACTGTAGCCTCTGGAAATATCTTTGCTGACAGTGGATATTACTGGGTCCCTGAGCACATTGCAGATCCTCACGCAGGATAGTCCATCTTTAGAGCAGTGAAGTTCACAAAGGCTTCAGCCTCAGGCTGGGCCCTTATGTTCCAAGATGCACACTCTGAGATACTGTCTGAAGAGTTGTTGGCAGTCATCGCTTGGCAAGTGGCTCTGACTCCTGGTGAGGGGATTTCAAACCAGTCTCCAGCCTCTTCAGCACTGATGTGTGGACATCTTGATAGGGCATCAGCAGCAATGTTCACTCGCTCTGGCTTGTACTACAACTTGAACTCGTAGTTGGCGAGAGCGGCCATCCCCCTCTGGCCTGTAGCATCCAGCTTGGCAGTGGCTTGCACATAGGTGAGGAGGTTATTGTCCTTGTGCACCAGGAAATTTGCTCCGTACAGATAATCATGAAACTTGTCCGACACTGCCCCCTTTATCCCCAGGAACTCAAGCTTGTGAGCTGGATCTTCTCTGTCCTGGACAAGGTCCGGCTTGCATAAGCCACTGGTCTCCATCCCTCAGGGTACTCCTGGTAGAGCACTCCACCCTGCCACTCAGACTGGCGTCAGTGTGGAGGACGTAGAGCTTCTCAGGGTCAGCGAAGGTGAGCACAGGTGAGCTGGTGAGGCGTTCGATGATGTTCTGGAAGGCTCTCTCACACTCTGCTGTCCATCGTTTTCCAAACAGCTCCTTCTCCTCCTGGTAGGTGACTCTAGGGGGAGGACTGGTGGGCGTGCCATTTTCTCTTGGGGGCGTAACCTCGGAATCTCATGGAGGGATCTTACGACAGAAGTGTATCCTTTTCACTTACCACCGGTAGTATCCACAGAACCCAAGAAACGACTGGAGGGCCTTGAGGTTTTCTGGTCTGGGCCATGAGGGGAGGGCATCGATACCTTGGTCGGAGACTGTGGCCCAGGTATTTCACTGAGGTCTGGCAGAACTGGCACTTGTCGATGGAGGCCTGAGGCTTTCCAGACAGTCCAGGACCTTCATCAGCCTTTCCTCATGTCCCTTCAAGGTTTTCCCAAACACAATGAGGTCATCCAGGTAGACCAGCCCTGCAAGGAGGTTCATGTCGCCGACATCCTTCTCCATTAAGCATTGGAAAGTAGCTGGTCTGGAACGGTTGGACCCAGTGAACATGGAGGGGTCTCCCTGCATGGGGGGCTCAGGACACACAAGGGCAAGAGTTTTTCAATAGGCTGCTGGATGCCTACAGCGTCACAGGAGATCTCAATGGTGATGCTGATGTAGCCGTCATAGGGTAGTTGCTCTCACTTAGGCCCCACAAGGTTATCCCTTCTAAAGGCTGGAGAAGGAGGTGTTGTCTTTGTAGAACTGCCGGTGGATGCTTGCCACTGTCTACGATGGCATGACAGGGTTTTCCCATTCACTTTCACAGGAGACACTGTAGGCTCCTTTACTGTCCCCCACTGCTGTTTCCCGATCTTCCTTGAGCACGGATGAAGCTTCTGTTGAATTCCTCTACATTCTCTCCTTTTCTGACAGTTCCTGGAAGAGTGGCCATCTTCACCACAGTTATAGCAGAATACATTTTCATTCCTCTTTGCCCCTGGACATGTAGCTGGTCTGAGTTAGATGGATCACCATTGCAGCTATGGCATACTTCAGTTCTTCTACCTGTTGGCGGAGAGCTTTGATTTTGGCCCTAGCATCTGATGATGGCTTCAATGATCTGTTCAGGTCTTGAGGCTATGGCTTGGGGTGTGGCAAGGTTCTTCAGCTCGCTATCTGAGATCTCTCATCATCAAGGTCTGTAGTTTGTCTGTTAAATCACTACGGGGTGCTGACATAGGAGAGAAAGTGGTGGTGGGTATTTGCTCAGGAGAGCGAGGAGTTACATTTCCTAGATAGATCAACTGCCACTTGATGCCTTTTTACTCATCTTCAACCACACAATGCAGTGAGATCCAGAAGATAATGGGAGAATCTCCCCAAATACAGGTGTGCCAAGCTTGTAGCATCATACCCAAGAAGACTCGATGCTGTAATCTTTGCCGAAGGTGCTTCAACAAAGTACTGAGTAAAGGGTCTGAATACTAATGTAAATGTGATATTTCAGTAATTTTTTAAAATAAATGAGCAAACATTTCTAAAAACCTGTTTTTGCTTTGTCATTATGGGGTATTGTGTGTAGATTGATGAAAAAACTCTTCAATCAATTTGTAACGTGGAAAAAGTCAAGGGGTCTGTATACTTTCCTACGGCACTCATGGTAGGGTGGGGTATGCAAAATGTCAACTTTGAGCACCTCTCTCCTTAATGTTTTAGCCTTCAGGTCTCATAAAGCTACTTTCTGACTACTTCTGCCATGGGCAAATACAGTATGTATAGCAAGTTTTGTTCAAATCAAAGGTCTGCGGTCAAAGTTATTGAAATCAAATGGAACGACCAAAAAGTTATTTAGTTGTGACATTTTGTAAACATAATAACAAGTGAAGCTACTCTGCCATGATCCTTGCTTGGTTCCATTGGGCTTTATCTCCCTCGTGTCAATTGAATTGTTGTCTGCACTTAAGGCATCATTATAAAGAACTGATGACAGCGGAACAGAACAATGACTATGTGGACACTGCAAAGAAGAGGAGGATTGAGGCGACAAAGCACGCTTTCGAGGATCCATCCTCATATCACACAAGGAGAGGTAAAAAAGGAGAAACATTCTCCACGAGCATTTCCGAGACCACAGACAAATGCACACATTTCTTACTACCCAGAAGTTGCTACTAGCTCTGCTTTGGAGAGGAGGATGCTGTGTAACACCCAGGGCAGGTAACACAATGGGATTCATTGTTATATGGACACTGCTATATTGTTTCTTACTATCAATTCCACTCAGATTAGTAATGACAATTTTGGTCATTTTAGTGACACTTTTTTTTATGCAAAGTGACTTACAGAACCATTGATAGTGACGTACTCATTATTTGGCCCATTTGGAAATTCAACCACAATGGAATTAGGTCTTATCCTTGATGATTTTACTCATGTGCATATATGGCTTTTTCACGTTTTTATGTGTGCTTGTTGTTTAAAAAAAAAATGGTCATATTAATAAACTAAAACCGACAACCCTCTTGTTGCCAGCACCATGTTCTAACTCATTGAGCCAGCAACTGTTGAGTACTACTGTCTGTCTGGGACATTACCACCCACATAGGGTTTGGTTTTATAGAAACCAGTGACAACTAGTCATGCCACCTGAAGACTGGTATGGTGGAACAGCAAGTGATCTGCCCTGAGGTAATAAAAACGTAAAGTACATGGTGCTGGCTACATGTTTTACCGGCACAGGCTGTCTCTACTAGTGCAGAATATTGTGGCCAACTTTTTGACATTGTCAGAAATCAGGCAATTCCCACACTTTTACTTAAACCCACTGCTTCAGACTTTCTAGCCTAATGTGTGTTTATATCAGAGGTTAGGTACAGCAGATATTGTATGGGTTAATAAACTATTCTTCATCTGTCTATGAACCATTTAGACAACGGCCCTCAGCTGAAACTCCTGTGCGGCGCGGACGTCCTGGAGTCCTTCGGCGTTCCCAACCTGTGGAAGCACGAGGACATTGCCGAGATCGTGGGCCGCTATGGCCTGGTGTGCATCACCCGCAACGGCTGTGACGCCCACAAGTTCATCCACCAATCGGAGGTGCTGTGGAAGCACCGCAAGAACATCCACGTGGTACGCGAGTGGGTGACCAACGAGATCTCGGCCACGCACGTGCGCCGGGCCCTGTGCCGGGGCCAGACCGTCCGCTACTTACTGCCGGACCCGGTGGTGAGCTACATCCGGGAGCACGGCCTGTACAGTGCCGAGAGTGAGCAGAAGAACGCTGACGTCGTCCTCGCCCCACTTCAGAGACACACCGGCCCCTCCTCCAGCTGAGGTGGCCAGCCATATTGCCTGCTGCAAACTTGAATGCCTTGATGCCTTGTCAAACGTGGTTTCCATATGTTTGATACCTTTACAATTTATTTTCTAGCCATTACAATTAGCCCGTCTTCCTACAGCTCCTCCCACCAGCCTCCTCTACTTGAGACTGTGTAGTAGAAGCATTTATCTTTTACTGGTTTGAGAAGATTTGTGACTGAATGCACAGATATTTTTGTATCAGTTGAAGTAGACTGCTCACCAGTGCTAGAATGAGTTTGCACCAGAATAGCCTCTTGTGTGGCATCTCCTCAGAGAATGGATGACTCTGCTAAAGATTTAAATGAATAACTGTGTTTTGTAGAATAGTATAAGCACCCAAGTAGTGGCAATCCCAAGTGCCAGAATGTAAACCCTTGATCTGGCACTAACAGTCAATCTGGTCCGTAGAACACTTTATCTGTATAATAGCACAGATCGAAACCCATGATTATTTGTGTACAAATGAGAATTCCTTGATTTACAATGAGCCTGATGCATAACTACAGAAATGTTTCATTTCGAAATGCAATGCAGTGATTAACATGCTCGTCCACCCTTGAGTACCTTTTAAATGCTGGAGCTTTAGTGTGTGTGTGTTTGACAAATTCCCTCAGGCAAAGGCAGTTGGTATATATGGAAGCCGTTTACAGATATAGTAGGCTAGAGTGACATACAAACGGCATGGTGTGTATTGAGAGAAATAAAACGCTGTCTTTGTTTTGCAGCTTGTGAACACTTCTGTCAGTGTCATTGCTGTCTCCAAGAAAAATACTGTACATCCATCTGATAATGAGGAAATCCCAAACGTTCACACCTATTCTGTTTGCTTCAAATGCAGGTTATTTGTAGCTTTTTTGTTATTAAAAAGGAAAACTAACTTTCCTGGTCAGATAAGCATTGTTCTGATAATAACATGAAATGTATTACAATAGTTGATTGAAGTGTAGATATAATACCCACTCAGTGGTTGCATTAGTAGAGGCACTGTATGGAATCACTGAGTTGATTGAAACTGCAGAATTTCCCTTCATTTGTTTTTTTTGTTTGTTTGGCAACAAAGGCAATGCAGGCAAGCACTTCCTATCTTGACTTGTCTTATTTCTAAAATTAACTTCTGTTTCTCGATCAATGATCGAAAACCTAGCCTAGCTACGGTGGTGCTCAATTTAGCAGGACCGAATGAAGGCTCAGGCCAAACCCTCATCTCATATGTTCCCAAGCAAAACAGGCGAAATGGTTATTTATTTTCAATTATGTACGATTTATAATCTGACATCATACAAGCAATCACTGTATTGACTCTAGTCATGTTCATAATATGTTTGGTAGTAGCAGCTGGTGTCTTCAAGCCTTTGTCAGGGTGCAACTCAATATTAGGAAGGTGTTCCTAATGTTTGGAATACTCAGTGTATGTCTGAGCATGTGTTCTTACACTCTGTCCATCCCCAGGTATTGATCCCACAGTTTGTAAAATCGCTCAGATGCTGAGGCTGGGGGAGGTGATCGAGTAACAGGGTGACCTGAACATAATCAAAATCCTCAGGCCATTCTGCAACTATACTTTCTCTTTCACCAATGGGCTAGATACTAGGCACTGCAAGGTGCGATCCAGGCAACCTGTTTAAGTCTAGCAAAGCCAGACTCCCAAGTCTCGCACTGGCTTAGCTAGCTCTGGTCCAGGTCATTAATGAGCGTTCCTTCACAAACAGTCTGCAGTTCAAGTTAGAGACGGAACGCACCCTAACGACCTGGACCAGCCTTCTAGTCAGGTTGTGCGAGACTAACCTGACAATAACCACTTTGGTCAAAGATTAGATCCAAAGAATATTGAGGTTCCCATTAAAAGAGCATTTGTAATAATGATTAGTGTAATTGAGCTTGTTCTAGCTAGCCTACATGAACTACGAGGTCAGTCTTTCAAAAATGATGGACATGCTTTTTGCTCTGTGTATCATACAGTCGCTGGTGACATGAAGGGGAGTAAGCTGGTGTGTGAACAGATTGGGAAGGTGATTGGACACTGAATAGAGAAAGATAAACTACATTCTCTTATGCATCTTATATTCCTATTCTCTTTTCTCAGGAGTTATACTGTGAAGGCCAGGTCTGCAAGCAAGTTTTCAAAAAGAATGTGAAGGAATGCACTTTAAGGGTTCACATTTTAATGTCACGTGCACAAGTACAGTGACATGCCTTTCTTACAAGCTCCAAACCCAACAATGCAGTAATCAATATCAATGTTGCACAAAAAAGAACAAATGACAGAACAAAAACATGAGAAATAAATAAGAACACGAGAAAGTAAGAAGCTATGTACAGCGTCAGTTCCAGTACCATAATTACAATGTACGGGGATACTGGAGTGATAGAGGTAGATATGTACCAGGGGAAGATGACTAGGCATCAGGATAGAAGCTGTTCAGGAGCCTGTTGGTGTCATACTAGATGCACTGGTACCGCTTGCTGTGCGGCGGCAGAGAGAACAGCCTATGGCTTGGGAGGCTGGAGTCTTTAACAATTTTCAGGTCCTTCTTTTCACACAGCCTGATATAGAAGTCCTGGATGGCAGGGAGCTCGGCCCCAGTGATGTACTGGGCTCTCCACACCACCCTCTGTAGCTCCATGTGATCAAGGGCGGTGCTGTTGCCATACCAAGCAGTGAAAAAGAATGTGGACTACAGGAAAAAGAGGACCGAGCACGCCCCCATTCTCATCGACGGGGCTGCAGTGGAGCACGTTGAGAGCTTCAAGTTCCTTGGTGTCCACATCATCAACAAACTAACATGGTCCAAGCACACCGAGACAGTCGTGAAGAGGGCACGACAAAACCTATTACCCCTCAGAAGACTGAAAAGATTTGGCACGGGTCCTCAGATCCTCAAAAGGTTCTACAGCTGCACAATCGAGAGCATCCTGACTGGTTGGGCAACTGCTCGGCCTCCGACCGCAAGGAACTGCAAAGGGTAGTGCAAACGGCCCAGTACATCACTGGGGTCAAGCTTCCTGCCATCCAGGACCTCTATACCAGGTGGTGTCAGAGGAAGGCCCTAAAAATTGTCAAAGACTCCAGCCACCGTAGTCATAGACTGTTCTCTCTGCTACCACACGACAAGCAGTACCAGAGTGCCAAGTCTACGTCCAAGAGGCTTCTAAACAGCTTCTACCCCCAAGCCATAAGACTCCTGAACATCTAATCAAATGGCTACCCATACTATTTGCATTCTCAGCATTCTCTTATCTAGGTGGGTGAGGGCAGTGTGGAGTGCAATTGCGTTGTCTATGGATCTGTTGGGGTAGTATGCAAATTCGAGTGGATCTAGGGTGTCTGGGATGATGGAGTTGATGTGTCACAACCAGTCTTTCATAACACTTCATGATTACAGATGTGTGCTACAGGGCGGTAGTCATTGTGGCATGAAATGTTGGAGTTCTTGGGAACAGGAATGATGGTAGTCATTTTAAGACGTGGAGACTACAGACTGGGACAAGATGTTGAAAATTACCGTGAATATGACTATCAGCTGATCTGCGCATGCTCTGAGAACGAGTCCTGGAATACTGTCTGGCCCCACAGCCTTTCAAGTCTACACCTGATTAAAGACCTTACTCACGTCAACCATCTTCTTGAGAAGAAGATAAGATGGTCCATGATGTAAACCAATTGTGTTATTCCGAGACTGAACCCTAAGCATAGGGGAAAGAAACCCAGGTCTATGAGCTGTAAATTATCTGGCATTGTCTGGGGCAATATGACTTGACTGTTCATTTGATAGTCCCAAATGAAAAACTTTATACTTTTTAACCATTAGAGGACACCATTGGATTATTGTTATAAAATTGTACGGTACATAATTCGAAAAGAAGAACACAGCAGGGCTTGGTTGACATTTTTAAGAGGAGAATTCTCACCTGAATTAATAATGGTCTATAACCCTCAAAGTCAACTCTGGACCTCAAAACCAGTTCCACTGCATGTTTTAATTGTTCCCCTCTAATCAGGGACTGATTTAGACCTGGGACAACAGGTGTGTGCAATTAATTATCAGGTAGAAAAAAAAACAGCAGGCTCCGACCCGTAGGGTAAGAGTTGAGTACCCCTGGTCTATAATATGGATGTTAAGAAAAGTATATTCCACATTGTAAAGGCTTAGGAAATCTTAGCAGATATCAGTCAGTAACTGGATAAGACTTCTGCCGTATTACCGGCACACAAAATTAAATTGTGTTCTTTGTGGTCCTCTGTTCTGTCTTGCCATGAGTGAAGGTAGGGAGCTGAGAATAATCTAAACACAACTGGATTTGATTTTCCCAAAGTCATTAGCCTTGCTGCAAAAGTCAGTATTAAGAGAAATTCTAGACTTCAAATCAGATTTTATCGGTCACATACACATATTTAGCAGATGTTATTGTGGGTGTAGTGAAATGCTTGTGTTCCTAGCTCCAACAGACTTGCCACAAACTTGTGAATAAAATATCAAGCATAGACTGTATAATATGGAAAATGCATTTTACATTATGAAAAATAGAAATGAGAAAATGTAGCACTGTCAATTAGTTGACTCCATAAATCATACAGCCTTTATGATACTCTTATAATACTCTCTTTTCACTGCATTTTGAGCATGAGCTCATGTGTAGCCTATCATCAAAAGGGTTGAAAAGCAGCAGCCTAAGGTTTCAGTGTCTATGTTTTAGTGTAGATTTACACATTCTCTGAAGATGTTCTTCTGAAGAATAAGCAGCAGTCTTCATCGACCAGGCCAAGGCTTTCGACTCTGTCAATCACTGTATTCTTATCGACAGACTCAACAGCCTTGGCTTCTCAAATGACTGCCTCGCCTGGTTCACCAACTACTTCTCAGACAGTTCAGTGTGTCAAATCGGAGGGCCTGTTGTCCGGACCTCTGGCAGTCTCTATGGGGGTACCACAGGGTTCAATTCTCGGGCCGACTCTTTTCTCTGTATATATCAACGATGTCGGTCTTGCTGCGGGTGATTCTCTGATCCAACTCTACGCAGACGACACCATTCTGTATACATCTGGCCCTTCTTTGGACACTGTGTTAACTAACCTCCAAATGAGCTTCAATGCCATACAACACTCCTTCCATGGTCTCCAACTGCTCTTAAATGCTAGTAAAACCAGACGCATGGTTCGCTGCCCGCACCCGCACTCCCAACTAGCATCACTACTCTGGACGGTTCTGACTGAGAATATGTGGACAACTACAAATACCTAGGTGTCTGGCTAGACTGTAAACTCTCCTTCCAGACTCATATTAAACATCTCCAATCCAAAATGAAATCTAGAATCGGCTTCCTATTTCGCAACAAAGCCTCCTTCACTCACGCCGCCAAACATACCCTCGTAAAACTGACTATCCTACCGATCCTCGACTTCGGCGATGTCATTTACAAAATAGCTTCCAATACTCTACTCAGCAAACTGGATGCAGTCTATCACAGTGCCATCCGTTTTGTCACCAAAGCCCCTTACACGGAACCCAAACCGGCTGCGCTCGTGCGACATCGTGCATACATTTATTTTGTCCCCCTACAAAAATGACAATTTGGGGACAGGTCGAAAAGCATTAAACATTTATGGCAATTTAGCTAGTTAGCTTGCACTTGCTAGCTAATTTGTCCTATTTAGCTAGCTTGCTGTTGCTAGCTAATTTGTCCTGGGATATAAACATTAGGTTGTTATTTTACCTGAAATGCACAAGGTCCTCTACTCTGACAATTAATCCACACATAAAACGGTCAACAGAATCGTTTCTAGTCATCTCTCTTCCTTCCAGGCTTTTTCATCTTTGAACTTATATGGTGATTGGCATCTAAACGTTCATAGTATTACCACGACAACCAGCAACACAGTTAATCTTTCAATCACCCACGTGGGTATAACAATGAGGAGATGGCACGTGGGTACCTGCTTCTATAAACCAATGAGGAGATGGGAGAGGCAGGACTTGCAGCGCGATCTGCGTCAGAAATAGAAAGGACTTTTATTTTAGCCCTTGGCAACGCAGACGCTCGTGAGCAGTGTGGGTGCAATAATTGAATAACATAGATTTCTAAATTTATTTTGCAACGCTCGCGGTGTAGTCAGGATATTATACCACCCACCACTGCGACCTGTATGCTCTAGTCGGCTGGCCCTCGCTACATATTCGTCGCCAGACCCACTGGCTTCAGGTAATCTATAAGTCTATGCTAGGTAAAGCTCCGCCTTATCTCAGCTCAATGGTCACGATAACAACCCCCACCCGTAGCACACGCTCCAGCAGGTATATCTCACTGGTCATCCCCAAAGCCAACACCCCCTTTGGCCGCCTTTCCTTCAGGTTCTCTGCTGCCAATGACTGGAACGAATTGCAAAAATCGCTGAAGCTGGAGACTTATATTTCCCTCACTAACTTTAAACATCAGCTATCTGAGCAGCTAACCGATTGCTGCAGCTGTACATAGCCCATCTGTAAATAGCCCACCCAATCTACCTACCTCATCCCCATACTGTTTTTATTTACTTTTCTGCTCTTTTGCACATCACCATCTGCTCATCTATCACTCCAGTGTTAATTTGCTAAATTGTAATTACTTTGCTACTATGGCCTATTTATTGCCTTACCTCATGCCATTTGCACACACTGTATATAGACTTACTTTTTTCTCTGTTGTGTTATTGACTGTACGCTTGTTAATTCCATATGTAACTCTGTGTTGTTGTTTGTGTCGCACTGCTTTGCTTTATCTTGGCCAGGTCGCAGTTGCAAATGAGAACTTGTTCTCAACTAGCTTACCTGGTTAAATAAAGGTGAAATAAATGTTTTTATAAAAAAAGATGTTCAGTGCTTCCTGAAGCAGACATGTCTAGGTCAGGACTCTCCAACCGTGTTCCTGGAGAGCTACCGTCCTATAGGTTTTTGCTTCAACCCTAATCTAGCTTATCAAATTCTAATAATTAGCTGGTTGACGAGTTAAATCAGGTCAGATTAAGTTGGCGTTGGAGCGTAAACCTACAGTAGGGTAGCTCTCTAGGAACAGGGTTGGAGAGCTCTGGTCTAGGCTATGACTTTTTTCTCCAAAACCCCTGTCCCAGTGAACATGTCAAGGATAGGACGAGAATATGATAGTAAAAGAGGACTGCCAAGACTGGTTGTTGTATTAGCAGCAGTCAAAGATTTGGCAATAAGAGCCTGTGTTACCAGTAATTATATAATCTAGTTTGTAGATCATGTGGGGATAGGATACCCACCGGTTGCAAGACCAGATTTGGGATTTGAACTGACGACTGAGGTTGCTGGCCTGCGCCTCTGACCCTAAGCTACCTGCCCCCAAAAATATAATTAGCTAAATGTAATTTAACCACGATAATAACATAAAGAAGTTATAAGTTTGTGTAAACAAGTATAATTTTTTTACACATAAACTACATGACCAAAAGTATGTGTACTTTCTGCTCGTCGAACATCTCATTCCAAAATCATGGGCATTAATATGGAGTTGGTCCCTCCTTTGCTGCTAAAATTGCCACCACTCTTCTGGGAAGGCTTTTCACTAGATGTTGGAACATTTCTGCGGGGAATTGCTTCCATTCAGCCACAAGAGCATTAGTGAGGACAGGCACTAACATTGGTCAATTAGGCCTGGCTCGCAGTTGGAGTTCCAATTCATCCCAAAGGTGACAATCCATTTCTGTATGGACGTTGCTTTGTGCACGAGGGCATCGTCATGTTGAAACCGGAAACGGCCTTCCCCAAACTGTTGCCACAAAGTTGGAAGTACAGAATCGTCTAGAATGTTGTTGTATGCTGTAGCGTTAAGATTTCCCTCAACAGGAACTAAGCTAAGGGGCCTAGCCCGAACCATGAAAAACAGCCCCAGACCATTATTCCTCCTCCACCAAACTTTACAGTTGGCACTATGCAGTCGGGCAGGTAGTGTTCTCCTGGCATCCGCCAAACCCAGATTCTTCCGTCGGACTGCCAGATGGTGAAGAGTGATTCATCACTCCAGAGAACACATTTCCACTGTTCCATAGTCCAATGGCGGTGAGCTTTACACCATTCCAGCCGACGCTTTGCATTGCCCATGGTGATCTTAGGTTTGTGTGTGGCTGCTCGGTCATGGAAACCCATTTCATGAAACTCCCGATGAACAGTTCTTGTGCTGGTGTTGCTTCCAGAGGCAGATGGGAACTCGCTAGTGAGTGTTGCAACCGAGGACAGACGATTCAGCACTCAGTGATTCTGTTCTGTGAGCTTGCATGGCCTACCAATTCGCGGCTGAGGCATGGAGATTGCATGGCTGTTTGCTCGATTTTATACACCTGACAGAAACGGGTGTGGCTGAAGTAGCCGAATCCACTCATTTGAAGGGGTGTCCACATACTTTTGTATATAGTGTAAGACCTCCCGGTATTGGGACCTCCCTTTGTAAAGTGTCAGTCCCCAGTCACGTGACACATGATCCAAAATGGCAACCTTCGTGTTTTGATCATACCTCAGTGGTTTTGATGAATAATACTTTTGTGTTTGTTTCATTCTTCGTATAATTCGAATAGATAGCACTCATTTGAGGAAACGCACGCATCCTCTTTTTTTTTAACTTCGAGGCAATCAAGACAAATTGCTATTTGTTTCACGAGTTAGACTATGCACATTTGGTTCTATTAAACAGATAGCTAGCTGGCTGGCAAAATTAGTAAAGCTAGCTGAAAATAAAGGGAAAACGATGGAGGAGTTGAGTGCCGACGAGGTAAGATAACAACGTAATGTTGCTAAAAACTACTATTCGTTTTTTTCAATTTGTGTCGACAAAAGTCCATGTCGTCGTTGTTAACGTTACCCTTTCAAAGGCTAACGTAACTAGCTAGTCAGTGACACTACAGTAACGCGTTAAGCATAAAGCCGGAGATATAACAGTAACGTTAGCTAGCCAACACACCATTTTAACGCTGGCCTTTTCGATAATAAGTGTTTGGATACCTTGACGTCCATTAATGGGTATGTTTTGATACGTTAGTAACGTTACTGGCTATTTAGCTCACACTCTATGTAACTAGCTAGCCTATTAACTAAAGGCAGGTAGCTACGTTAGCTAGCTAGCTAGGCGACTCAGCATAACACAGCAGGCCACCATGGCATTGTGCAACCAATCAGGGCCCGTTTTCCAAAAAGCCTCTTAACGCTAAATTCATCACTATAACCTTCGTAGGAGCATCGTTAAATCTGTTGTTTTCCAAAACTAGCGTTATTAAAACCCTCGTAATCTAACACCTGTCTCACACCACTCATAGAACAGCGAAGTGCGTCGTTAATGCTTTTTTTGCCCTCCCGCGTCGCTTTATACACAGAAGAACTCCGCTAAACATATAATCACTTGGTTTATCCGTCTCTCTGTGACCGCCGATAACTAAAGAACAAACTTGACTACAAATACAAAGTTGCAAATGTTTTTGCAATTGATACAGACAAGCGACGTATACAGACAGATATGCTTCAAATGAAAACCGAGATGACTGCATATAAATATCATTAGTAGACTATAGGCCAACTTCAATCATATGCATTACATTTTCAATAGAGTTCTATTTTGCTACTTGTTGGCTACTGTCTGTAATTTTTCAATATATTTCATGATGTGTAGCGTAACAGGTGCGCAGTTATGTACCAAATAGGTAATTTAGTGCGTTTTGTTATTGGGTAAGTATTAGCAGTGTTGTAGTTTTTCTTGTGGGCATTGTGTATACTCACTACTTAATCACCAGGATGCGTATCAAAGTAGTGTAGTGGATGTATACACTATCAATTAATAAGGCTGATGGAACAGATCATAATGTTTAGCTTAAAATGTTGATCAACAATTATTTCTTTAAGTGCAGCAATGTGCACACGGTGGGAGGCCTACTCACATATGTTTCAAAATGCAATTTGCGCACCACAGATGCAAGCGGTCTCATGGACAGAGATGGAAATATCCATTTAGAAAGAGTGGAGATCTGAAGATGCAATAACTATCATGGGTTGCTAATATGACTAGCATAATGCCTTTGGCTGCTATACAATGAAAGAAATATGATTTGGAAACCAATAAAACAGGAGAGCACATAAGAGGGAGTCTTTATAAAATAATTGCCTCCATGCATATGAGGAAGTGTTTTATAAAATATTTGCCTCCACGTTTCTATGGTAGGATTTTGGCAATAGGCTAATTTGAAGCAAGATGTGCCTCATGAAGTGAAACGTCCAGGTTTCAAACAATTATTTCAGGAAAAAGATGGGCCTTCTGTTAAATTGAAAGGCTTTCTCAAAAAACCTTCTCCATTAGATGTTAACTAGCTACAAAGTAGCCTATGTCGACCTGGCAGAACGATATGATTATTTGCATCAATCCATTTGTTTTGTAAACGCCAGCTCATGTGCATTACAGAAACAAGACAACCAAACAGTGCTAGGTGCCTGAATTAAAGGGTAAATACACAAAAAAATCTACATTTCTTAGAATTTTCCATAACCTCAAAAGTGGTCTCCTGATGTGCTAAAAGCACTGTTTGTGGACTTAGAACATCCAATTTGGTTGTTTTTCTATTTAAAAACTGACAGAGCGAAAACCTGAGAACATTTGAAATATCTGAAACCTGAGAATTTCTGACAAAGCCTCATCTATTTCAATAGTAGGCCTATTATTAGCCTACTTGCACAGTACAGCTTGGATTGGCCTGACTGTGAAAAAGAAATATGGAATTTGTCATTTTAGGTCATTCAGAGTGTTACTGTTTGTCATAGACTTTATCACACAGTGCGCCATTCCTTCTCCAGGCACCACAACACCGCTGAGCATTAAAGTAAGCTGCCTCAATATTTGCAGCCGTAGGTGGTAATATCTGTCTAGGAGCTGATCCATTGTCAGTATTGTGCAATATTTCTAATGCCACCGAAAGATTTGAATAGAGAAAGCTGATGCTCCAATGGCGCACTTAGCGACCGTTGTCTCTGCGTGGTGTTTTTGGAAATGCATGTTACATCTTTGGCAGCTGTCAGAAAGATGCATTGTTAAAACATTCATTAACCTAAGTTCCATCGCTATTGAGAAACCGGGCCCAAGTCAGTTTAACATGCCGTTAGCTAGCTAGCTTCTAGCTGTCATTTTATTATTCCCAAAGATGTAGGCAAACAACACCTAAATAAATGTTATCGTCTATCAGTGTTTTTTTTTTATGTCTCTGCATGCAGTTTGCACAATGACGAAGTATATGGTAACTGCTAGCATGCTAGTAGATACCATAGTGCAATGACTGGAAGTCTAACGCTAGTTAGCATTGGCTTACAAAACTACCTCCAACTTCCTTCATACTGGATACAGAGACATAAATATGGTATACATGAGTTCATCTGTCTCTGGGGAAGTAGATAAAGGGCTTTAATGCCAAAATCCCGATGTATCCCTTTGACCATGATTAATGATCAAATCAGTGTCTCTCATGTTGGTCTGTGTCTCTACTGTTAAGTAGACTGAATCATCATTGGGTAACTAGCTAACTTGCTTCTGTTCATTACAGATCCGCAGAAGGAGACTGGCCAGACTTGCAGGAGGGCAAACATCCCAGCCCAGCACCCCCCTCAGCACTCCCCTGACGTCCCCACAGAGAGAGACCCCCCCCTGGCCCCTTCCTGGGACCTCAGGGGCCACACCCCAGCCCCTACCACCAGCCGCCTCACATTCACTTGGGCTCAATGTCCAGAATGTCACCCCCGCCACCTCTCCTATTGGCGCATCTGGTATGAGCACATCTTAGACAGCATGTTTAAAGATGACCAAAACATTCAGCAAAGCCTCAATCTTTTGTTTGCATTTATATAGTTTGTTCTGTAGCTAGCTTTCACAAAATCTCCTACATTGGGAGCTAAACAAGTTTTGTCAGATTGCTTGCAGGCTGTTGCTTGCTGTAAAGGCATTGCTGTAGGCTAATTAGCTACATAGTGAATGAAATAGCACTCAAAAGGCTCACGTCAATAAAATTCCTTTATCTGCCCTGCATGGACGCATTTCAGCCTCACCATTCATGCTGAGAATGACAACAACAAAAACACAGGTGGCCATAATTAGGCTATAGGTCAAGTTCAGACATTACTGGCTAGTATACATTTTTATTTATTTAAATGTAACCGTAAGAAGTATTAATAGGCTGAAATACTCTGCCCCTTATCCGTGTTGTATTGAGTGAACATGCTTATGTACAAATGTGTACTTTCCACTCAGTCGGGCTTAAAAGAACCAAAGTTCAGAATCTTTGGTAGGCAGTCTGGTTTTATGTAGTTCCAGGACTCTAAGCAGATGCAAAATAGGCCCGGTTGGAGTAGGCTTGTTTGTTAAGTTGATCTTCAGTGGTTTGGAAAACCTGGTAGCCTCGAACAAATAGCGACCAGCTATGGAATCACCATGAACAAACTTGGTCTCAAGCAAAACAAAGTCTCCCGAACCTGCCATCGTGCTCTTTACCAGGAAAGTGCACAGTCACTGTGCCGTTCGTGCACCAGCCTTGGCCTGAGTTCAGCTAAGGGCACAGATGAGTGCTAACATTCTCAGCCAGCGGAAGTCAGAGTGGAAAGCAGTGTGGCATTCTAAGCCCACAATCTGGGAATAGCCTATATTCTTGAACATTACATTCCTACTGCCTCTGCAGTTAATGGCCTATTTTAGGATCTTGTTCTGAAGTCCATGGGAGATATAAACTGTGTCCTCATTTGGCATCGGTGTGAGAAATGCTGCTTTCACAGACGCATACAGTACTCTAGAACCTATACTATTGAGTCATAGATATCGATGAATACAGTCTCTCCCCTATTGTTTGTACTGGTTAGCCTACTCTGGCAAAGTAAGCTACCTTAATGACTGACTGATTTGCTTTAAAATGAGATTCACTATGTGTAATGATGTTATTCTCAGTTTCAAGTGGTTGTTTTGGTTGGTTTTTTACATGATAGACCCAAATCCTCAAGTTGCCAAAATGTAAAATAATTTGATATAGGCTTTCAATAAACATAAACTAATTTCCAATAATTGTTACACAGAATACCACATTTGTGGAAATCTGTTTATCTCAACATGAACTTATGAAATAAAAATGCAAAATGGCTTAGCCTACCTTTGCGGAAAATGCTGTTAGTTTACAGCTGTTCATCCCAATTGAACACAACCAAGGTCGTGTTCAGGAGGGTGCAATGAACGGCACTGGCATCAGGCTTCAACAATAACACCCTGTGTCCATGAACTGCTTTGATATCTTTTCCAGTCAGGCAGAAGGCATTCATTTTCAACGGAGGCAGTCTGCACCATTGCGGTCCAACTGCCATACTTTTTTTTACATGTCACAGGGGCATGTCTGTTCTACACAATGTATTTCTATCCATCTAAATGATGCCCTGCTGAACAAGGCCCATGTTTTCCACATTATGTTGAGGGTTCTGTAGTCAGGTGGTAATTCCGGGTCTTTCTTTAGCCATTGGATATGGGCCTTAATCAGCTTTGTCCTTAGCTGTTGAGTAGACAGGCTTTCCAATTCACACACTCACACAGCTGTGTGTTCAAGTTCATTTCTGGTAGCCTAACTTGGCTAGCTGACAAAAAAGTGCTTTTGCCAATGGACATACTGTACATATGCAGAGAAAGCCATGGGGGTCTAGTCAAATATACTGTATTCCTCACACACTGAGCTCTTTGGTTGTGTCCCAAATGGCTCCCTATGTAGTGTACTACTTTTGACCAGGTGTACTACTTTCGTACCTGTCCCAGGGGTGGCGTACTGCAGTCAGAGCAGCGAGGGAGTGAGCTCCCTCTCCAGCTCTCCCTCCAACAGCCTGGAGACCCAGTCCCAGAGTCTTTCCCGATCCCAGAGCATGGACATTGACACAGCCTCCTGTGAAAAGAGGTGAGCAACTCGGACTGGTCGATTCAAAACCGACCCTTAGCCCAGTTTTGAGAGGTTTGGCTAGGAGGTGTAAGCAATATGGAGATTCGAAGGCAAGATGAAGCTATTGCCATGATGTTTATCTATCCCAATCCTCTCAGATCTACAGGCCAGGAGTGTTTAGGGGTAAGAGGTCAATTTAGAAGACCACACTGGAAATAGTGGTGAGTTTGTGAACCCTTTAGGATTTGCTGTATTTCTGCATACATTTGACCTAAAATGTGATCAAAGTCCTAATAATAAAGTGAACCTGATTAAACAAATAGCACAACCTTTTCATTTCTTTTGTTGGGCAAATTGATTCAAATTGATTTTGTGCTAGGAATATGGGACCAAATACTACACGTTTGACTAGTTTAATACATTTAATTGAGCTCATTAATCAAGCGGTTCACATACTTTTTCCAACCAATACATTGAATTTAAGATCAATTTGCTCAATAAAGAATTTCATAAGTACAATTGTTTTTGTTATTTGTTTAAGCAGGTTCACTTTATCTATTATTAGGATTTAGATGATGATCTGATCATATTTTAGCTCAAACTTATGTAGAAATGCAGAAAATCCTAAATGGTTCAAACTTTCTCACACCACTGTAAGTCTTGACTTTTTTGTGTGTTCGTCAATGATTTTATTTGTTGTCTTTTGAAGTGCGTTTAAAATGGTCAAATAAACTAAACAAAGTGTAATTCAACATAAGAGAAGAGGCTAGGATGACAGTCATCACATTTCAGCGCTGTTCAATTGTTATGGCCCGGGGTCAGTCTGATCTCATGCTTACTGTATCCATTCACCCCTTATGAACTCCTTACCCAAAGCTTTAATAGATGTCACATGCATCCCTTCATTCCTACTCAAGTTAGAAAGTTTAAAGCTTGATACAATGTGTGCACTGGGTTATACAAAGATATGTGTTAATGCTGAGCTCCGCGATAGGTGAAACAGTGCCACTGGCCACCCCAGGCACATTTTGTTTTTGTCTTGAGGAAATTAGCATCCAGCATTGTATAAAAATATACTCCGCTGTTCTATCGCATGTGCAATGGCGTGCGAGCCGTTGTAATATCACAAACAAATTAAGGTAAGGGGAATAGCACAAAACATGAAAGCACTTAAATGCACAACAGAGGCTTAAGAATTTTAGCTGTTCTGAATTTACCATGAATGCTAATTGCACATCTTAAGAACAAAACTGTGCCGACAAACGGTTAAAAGCGGTGGATGGCCACATAAGCAACGTAAGTGTAAGAGATCGACTGCTGGGTGTCAACGAATGGTGGCGATTCAACATGTAGAATCGTTCGGAAATGAAAAGAAAATAACAGACGGTGCGCTCGTCATAGGCGATAGGACCGCCACAAGCTGATTTTAACTGTTCATCGCCACGGTGTGTTTTGTCATTTTTGAGTTGTAGTACAGTTGATGGCCTGTTTGTGTGATTTGGTGGAGGGATAAATTGGTTGTCCCTATCTATGTTGCTCCTCTCTCCCTCTGTCTCTGTGCGTGTGGCCCGGCAGCATGTCCCAGGTGGATGTGGACTCAGGGATAGAGAACATGGAGGTGGAGGACAGTGATCGCAGGGAGAAGAGGGACCTGGCTGAAAAGGTAGGCAGAGCTCCCATTTCGCCCCCTTACTGTACTTGCTGTACTTTAATCAGTCACTTTGGCTGTGTCTAAAAAGGCACCATCTATTCCCATGCCTGAAGGCTCAAACTGAATTATTCCACTTCTCTTATCATTCTCTACATACTTCAGTCTGAATAATCTGCCATCATTGAAAGTAATTTGTGGTGGGGGGAAAAGTAATGATTGGATCGTGTCTAACCAATCCGTATCAAAGCCAATTATGTACTTTTGAATACGGCGCTTCATTCACGTGTGTTATGGCTCTGGCCCAACCCATTGGTTTCTGGGACAAATCAGACGGTCTTAATGTGTTCACATTCTAGAGGGGTCGGGGATGGAGTCAAATCCACACTCATTGCAGAGAAGAAACGTTTGTGGGCCTGGAGTGGCATTTGGCCAGAACAAAGAGTCTGGGTAGCCAGGCAATCTATTCCCTATGTAGTGCAATACTTTTGACCAGCACTTCAAACTAGTGCACGATATAGCATAGGGAATGGGGTGCTATTTCAGACACGACCTCTGTCAAGAAAAAGATCTGCCAAATGAATGGAAGTCAATGGAACACTTTTTCTGTTGGAGACTTTGTACCACAATACTTTTCACCAAATGAGCAGTGGATTCATACACTTTAGCGGTTTCATTGTGTACGTGAAAATAAATGTCCCTTTGATACTCCTGTCAATGTAGAAAAGGAAATAAATTGCTAACTCTCAAAGAAAAATACATCTTCATTTTGGTCATAATAAGTAGGTCATTTTGGATGGTCAGAGAGCCATTTTTGACATTAATATAAAGACCTTGCTCCTGGCTGATAAAACAACTTTGGTTTTTTAGTTAATTACTTTTAGTTCTACTAAAAAGTCTCCCAATGATCCCTAAATTCAAAATAGGTAAGTGCATGCTAATTCAGATGTTGCCTTGAAATTAGTAATGAGTGGAAGGTCTTTCATGGATGATGTAGAATAGATCTCTTTACTATTGCACAATAGCAACGAGTAAAATGTCTGCAGTTTTTTTGAACAAAATAACCTAAATGATGACTCTGGCATTGAAGATTCTTTATCTGTTTGCCTCAGTGATTGCATTATAGAATCCTTCACCACCCATATCCACATGGCTGTAGAACTGAAATACTCTGAACCAATACATTTGTCTATGCCAATGGTCTTTGAAAGCTCTCTGAAAACACCCCTGTCTGCTTACATGGTACAGTCTGTTTTCTCTCTAACCCTCACCTGAATACTTTTGTATTATGGATTCTACCATCTAGCTAAAGGTGTCTTTGAAAGGGGTGTTGTGGCTTGGCTAATTGTCACCAATAAAGAGCAGCTGGCAGCAGCAGTTATTAGTTCTTAGTTATTGTATAGCCATTGCAACAGAATCAATCCATTTCCAATAGAAAAATGGATAGTAAAATAAAGTCGCTAATATGGGTATCCTGCTGTTTTCACTAATTCAGATCTAAAATCAGCGGTGTAATTTGCAGACAATGGTAAGGAGGCAAATCCATGGTTACTTGTCAAAGTATTGAGCTTTTAAGAGGAGTAAAACAAGGCTGTCCATTGTCCCCATATTTATTAAGGCCATTTGAAGTGCTAGCTATTAAAATTAGATTCAACAAGAACATCAAGGTGTTAGAAATCCAGGGGATAAAAACAAAATTGTTAAATGTATGCTGATGACTTTTTTTTTTTTTAAGTCCACAATCTGGATCCCTGCACAGTCTCATTGAAGATCTTGATAACTGTTCTAGCCTCTCTGGACTAAAACCTAATTATGACAAGTGTACCATATTAAGTATTTGATCATTAAAAAAGTGTTTATTGTACCTTGTAGTTTACCAATAAAATGGGCGGATGGTGACATCAGATGGTGACAAGTAGACATACTTGGTATTCACATCTCAAAAAATATAAATTAACTTACCACAATCAATTTCAATAGGAAGTTAACAAAAATAGATAAGATTCTGCTACCATGGAGAGGTAAATACTTGTCTATTTATGGGAAAATAACATTGATTAACTATGGTGCTATCACAGTTTACTTACTTACAATGGCACTGCCTACTGCAAAAAAGATTTCATTTTAATTTGGAATGCTAAGCCAGACCAAATTAAACATGTCAATTTATATAATGAATATGAGTTTGGGGGGCTAAAATTATTAATCATTAAAGATTTAAACCTCTTACTAAAAGCTTCACTCATACATAAGTTATTCTTAACCATTTTGGGTTTTTCCAGTAGATTATTACGAAATGCTCATCCTTTGTTTAAAAGTTGCCTTTTTGCCTTCATACAGATTACGACTTCTAATTTCTGACTAATTGAAAATGAAAATTTGTTTAAAGTATTGCCCTTTATTAAACAAGCCATAAAAGCTGGTTACAGTTTCAGTTTTATCCTCCAGAAAAGATTGAACAAATATAACAAATGTTATGGTTACTCAAATATACTGATTTAAAAATAAAAAAATCTTTATGGAAAAAACGTTATTTATTAATGATATTATGAATAGAAATGGAGTTAGGTCACATGTAGCTATCGAAAATATATGGGGAATATCTGCTCAAATTTGCAATAACTGATTGCAGCATTACCACAAAAATGGAGGAGGCAAGTGGAGAAGGTAGGGAACTTGTTTACCTGCCATATATTAAAGATACAAATTGGCTTAAAGGAATTGGCATAAATAGAAAAATATACCAGTTTCATTTGAGGACAAAAATGTTGACAGCTGTGCCATACAGGGTGCAAAATAAATGGGAACAGATTTTCGATGTATCGATTCCTTGGCACATGGTTTATGAACTGGTACAAAAAACCACTTGATTCAACATTTGATTTTTCAATTGAAATTATTATATACAGTTCTTTCCACCAACAGAATTATATATCAGTTGAAGTCGGAAGTTTACATACACTTAGGTTGGAGTCATTAAAACTCTAGTTTAAAACTTTTAAACCACTCCACACATTTCTTGTTAACAAACTATAGTTTTGGAAAGTCTGTTAGGACAGCTACTTTGTGCATGACACAAGTAATTTGTCCAACAATTGTTTAGACACATTATTTAACTTATAATTCACAGAGTTTTAATGACTCCAACCTAAGAGTATGTACATTTCTGACTTCAACTGTATATGGGGCATAAGACAATCTCAGCTCTGTAGGTTTTGCTACGAAGAGACAGAATCAATAGATAATTTATTCTGGTATTACCCCTATGTAGCTTGTTTTTGGTCACAGGTTCAGGAATGGTTAAATAAAATCACAACGCGCTTAAAATTAACCTTACAAATAGCAGTGTTGGGTGATTTTGGAAAGCCGTAGTCAGTCAATAATTAATATAACAATACTCGTAGGAAAGTTTTGAATTTTTAGCTCACAATCTGTTGATATAATACGATTAGAAAGTTTTAAAAAGTATGTAAAACATCATAGCACAATTGAAAAATATATGGCACGTGGAAACCAAACGAGGGTGGTCTATGTAGCAGAAAAGCTGTAAAAAAAATATATATATATATGTCCTCCAAAAAATGTTGGATGGCAAAAAATTATAATAAAAGCAGCAATTCTAGTGTTCATTTTCTCTCAATTTGAGTCAAAAGGCTACTTTTTGTGGGTGGACCCTCCACCAATAAAAGCAGACATTAAGTCCTGAACACGCTTTTACCCAAAGACATTTTTATTTAAATGTTTTGCGGCCGATCGGTACACAACATGGCCACCTGGTAACCAATCTCTTGAACGGCAATGACCGCTCTAGTTTGTAATTCTAACTATTGGTGTATCTGTCCCAGGAATCCGCTGAAAACTCAGATGTCTCTGAAGAGCAGGCTCTGCAGCTCATCTGTAAGATCCTGCGCGTTTCCTGGAAGGAACAGGACAGAGACGTCATCTTTCTCCCCTTGCTCGCCGCCGAGTTCCACCAGAGCAGTCTCAAAGACGGTATGGCAAAGATGCATGATATTTCATATGAAGCTATGTTCTTATTGAATTGTATAGCTTTTTGCAAAAGAGTCCTAGATTATGGTTTAGGATTTCCTCATCTGAATGCAATAGTTGCAATTGTTTTTTTATTTTTTATTTCTTTATTTAAAAAATGTTATCCCATTTTCTCCAATTTTCGTGGTATCCAATCGCTAGTAATTACTATCTTGTCTCATCGCTACAACTCCCGTACGGGCTCGGGAAAGATGAAGGTCGAAAGCCATGCGTCCTCCGAACCACAACCCAACCAAGCCGCACTGCTTCTTAACACAGCGCGCCTCCAACCCGGAAGCCAGCCGCACCAATGTGTCGGAGGAAACACCGTGTACCTGGCCCCCTTGGTTAGCGCGCACTGTGCCCGGCCCGACACAGGAGTCGCTGGAGCGCGATGAGACAAGGATATCCCTACCGGCCAAACCCTCCCTAACCCGGACGACGCTATGCCAATTGTGCGTCGCCCCACGGACCTCCTGGTCACGGCCGGCTGCGACAGAGCCTGGGCGCGAACCCAGAGACTCTGGTGGCGCAGCTAGCACTGCGATGCAGTGCCCTAGACCACTGCGCCACCCGGGAGGCCCTGTAATTGTTTTTTAAATCTTCTAACCCAATGTTTCTATTGAAATTTGAACAAAATATTTTTATTAAATACAAATCAGTTTGTGTAGTCAGTTTTTTTTATACCATTTGAGAATTTGTTTACGAAACATACACACAAATGAAGTGTATGTTTTATAGGATTTCTCTTTCTCCTCCCAGTCTTCTCTGACTTCAAAGACCTGATTGGCCAGATCCTGATGGAGGTGCTCCTGATGTCCACCCAGTTGCACGTCCACAACCCCTTTGCCAGCCTGACTGCCACGTCCGAGCCAATTGCTGCTGCCAAATCTCTTGACCACCACCTGACGCTGATCCAGCCCTCCAGCCAGGGCAGCAGTCCCATGGCCCCCTGTGCAGGCTCGTTTGGGGCCAGCTCGTTGTCCAGGCAAGTACCCCTCAGTGACCCCACGACTAGCCCCCAGTCCTGGGTACACAAACTCAGCAAAAAAAGAAACGTCCTCTCACTGTCAACTGCGTTTATTTTCAGCAAACTTAACATGTGTAAATATTTGTATGAACATAACAAGATTCAACAACTGCGACATAAACTGAACAAGTTCCACAGACATGCAACTAACAGAAATTGAATAATGTGTCCCTGAACAAAGGGGGGGTCAAAATCAAAAGTAACTGTCAGCATCTGGTGTGGCCACCAGCTGCATTAAGTACTGCAGTGCATCTCCTCATGGACTGCACCAGATTTGCCAGTTCTTGTTGTGAGATGTTACCCCACTCTTCCACCAAGGCACCTGCAGGTTTCCGGACATTTCTGGGGGGAATGGCCCTAGCCCTCACCCTCCGATCCAACAGGTCCCAGACGTGCTCAATGGGATTGAGATCCTGGCTCTTCGCTGGCCATGGCAGAACACTGACATTCCTGTCTTGAAGGAAATCACGCACAGAACAAGCAGTATGGCTGGTGGCATTGTCATGCTGAGGGTCATGTCAGGATGAGCCTGCATGAGGGAGGAGGATGTCTTCCCTGTAATGCACAGCGTTGAGATTGCCTACAATGAAAGCAAGCTCAGTCCGATAATGCTGTGACTCACCGCCCCAGACCATGATGGACCCTCCACCTTCAAATCGATCTCGCTCTGGAGTACAGGCCTCGGTGTAACGCTCATTCCTTCGACGATAAACGCGAATCCGACCATCACCCCTAGTGAGACAAAATCGCGACTCGTCAACAGGCCTACAAGCCCTCAGTCCAGCCTCTCTCAGCCTATTGCGGACAGTCTGAGCACTGATGGAGGGATTGTGCGTTCCTGGTGTAACTCGGGCCGTTGTTGTTGCCATCCTGTACCTGTTCGGATGTACTGATCCTGTGCAGGTGTTGTTACACATGGTCTGCCACTGCGAGGACGATCTGCTGTCCGTCCTGTCTCCATGTAGCGCTGTCTTAGGCGTCTCACAGTACGGACATTGCAATTTATTGCCCTGGCCACATCTGCAGTCCTCATGCCTCCTTGCAGCATGCCGAATTCACGTTCACGCAGATGAGCAGGGACCCCGGGCATCTTTCTTTTGGTGATTTTCAGCGTCAGTAGAAAGGCCTCTTTAGTGTCTTAAGTTTTCATAAGTGTGTCCTTAATTGCCTACTGTCTGTAGTTGTTAGTGTCTTAACGACTGTTCCACAGGTGCATGTTTATAAATTTTTCTATGGTTCATTGAACAAGCATGGGAAACGGTGTTTAAACCCATAACTTCACAGATCTTCATTTTAATTTTGATTTTTACGAATTATATTTGAAAGGCAGGGCCCTGAAAAACAACGTTTCTTTATTTGCTGAGTTCGGTAGGGTTGTGTCCAAAATGGCATCCATCACAGGTAGTGTCCAATGGAATTCCTACATTGAAATTGACAGAAATGGAATTGTTCCCTTTTTGTGTGATTTAGGCCTAGTCAATGGAAAGTGTTGTCTATTTTTAACTGGCACTGTCATGGTATCATTGTCTTTTTTTATTCAGTTTTATATACCTAGTTATTTGACTGTTGATAAGATTGTAAAAGAGGAAGATGTAGCCCATTTGTCAACCCATTTCTTTTGCGATGTTCACAGCCTGTACGGGTGTAGTCCGCACTCGCTGGCTTTGAATGCAGCCAGGATGATCTCCCCACCTCTCACCACCCCCACCAGCCCATCCCTGCATCCAATGGTAGCCCCAAGTCCCCCTTCCATGGCCAACCCCCCTAGGCTCTCTCTTAACCTCCCTTCCGCCCCTCTGCCCATCTCCCAGCGCTACCGGCCCTACTCTGTCACCTCTCCCTTGGGGATCTCCACCCCCCCTAGCCCCAGACTGGCTAGCCTCCCTGGCCCTATCACTGAAGGTCTCCCGGTACCGCCCATCATTCTGGCCCCGGCCCCACCACTACCAACTAGCCCCCAGTCGGTTCCCCTCCCCTCCAATAGTCCTCATCGGCCCACCTCCATGCCCCTCCCTCTGGTACCCCCCTCACCCAGATCAGCTGCCCGAGGAGCTGCCCTCGCCACCCGGATCCCGTCTAGGTACCTCCTCAACCACGTGTAACAGAGTGACGCGCAACAAGCTACTTACTAAAACATTAACCCTACCTCCAGCCTCAACTCCATGGCAAAATTTGTAGAATCACAGGAAATTTGCTTTAAAACTGCAACATTTTCTCTCCATTGCTTGGAAAAAGTTATATAATTGCAGGAAATTATTTGCTCCGCTCCATTGAGAAATTTGTAAAATTGCAAGAAATTCGCATTAAAAAAAAAATCCCTATACTGCCAAGTTGGTGTCCCAATTTTTTTTGCAGTGCTGATGGGCTGACCGCGCTCATTGACATGCCCTGTGTCACGCCCCCTGTCACGCCCACCATCTAAACCCCTTTTGATCCAGAAAAACCCCTGCACATTTGGCCTACATGATAATGGGCTAGTTGTGTAGGCCTATTGCTTGACTTATTATGGACATGCTGTATATGGGTGGTGTTTTGCACATAATTCCCAACCACAAACCAACTCCAATGCCCTGATGATTTTCACAATTTACAGTCATCCTCTTTTTAAAATAAATAAATGTATTATTATAATAATAATAATATACAGGTTTGGACACCTACTCATTCAAGGGTCTTTCTTTATTTTTACTATTTTCTATATTGTGGAATAATAAAGACGTCAAAACTATGAAATAACACGTGGAATCATGAAGTAACCAAAAAAGTGTTAAACAAATCAAAATATATTTGAGATTCTTCAAAGGAGCCACCCTTTGCCTTGATGACAGCTTTGCACACTCTTGGCATTCTCTCAAACAGCTTCATGAGGTAGTCACCTGGAATGCATTTCAATTAAATGCTTCACAGAGTTGAAGTAACAGCCACATCTCAAAATCCACTGTTCAGAGGACACTGCGTGAATCAGGCCTTCATGGTTGAATTGTTGAAAAGAAACAACTACTAAAGGACAACAATAAGAAGAAAAGACTTGGTTGAGCCAAGAAACACGAACAATGGAAATTAGACCGGTGTAAACCTGTCCTGATGAGTCCAAATTTGAGATTTTTGTTTCCAACCGCTGTGTCTTTGTGAGATGCAGAGTAGGTGAGCGGATAATCTCTGCATGTGTGGTTCGCACCATGAAGCATGGAGGTGTGGGGGTGCTTTGCTGGTGACACTGTCTGTGATTTATTTACAATTCAAGGCACACTTAACCAGCATGGCTACCTCGCCATTCTGCAGTGATACGCCATCCCATCTGGTTTGGGCTTAGTGGGACGATAATTTGTTTTTCAGCAGGACAATGACCCAACACACCTCCAGGCTGTGTAAGGGGTATTTGACCAAGAAGGAGAGTGATGGAGTGCTGCATCAGATGACCTGGCCTCCACAATCACCTGACCTCAACACAATTGAGATGGTTTGGGATGAGTTGGACTGCAGAGTGAAGGAAAAGCAGCCCACAAGTGCTCAGCATATATGGAAACTTCTTGAAGACTGTTGGAAAAGCATTCCTCTTGAAGCTGGTTGAGAGTAACTTTTAACGTGTGCAAAGCTGTCATCAAGGCAAAGGGTGGCTACTTTGAAAAATGTCATATAAAATATATTTTGATTTGTTTTACACTTTTTTGGTTTCTACATGATTCCATGTGTGTTTTCATAGTTTTGATGTCTTCACTATTATTCCACAATGTAGAAAAGAGTAAAAATAAAGAAAAACCCTTGAATGAGTAGGTGTCCAAACTTTTGATTGGTAGTGTGTGTGTGTGTGTGTGTGTGTGTATGTATATATATCTATAATTCAGAAATGAGAAAGACCTTTTGCTTGCCAATGCATTGCTTGTCCTGCATGTTTTTTGTGTGAATCTCATAGCTGTGGTACTCTGACAATGTTGTCTGTAGGAGCCTGTGTGTCCTCGGTGTATCTTCAGATAAAATGTATTAATGGACATGTGACAAGGTCAGCACTAGGAGAGTAGTCTGGTGTTTTATTCCACAGTGAATCACAACCAGGGTTCAGCTGATGTCAGAGGGAGGGTGAACTAGTCACATCACTCCCTTCCTGCATCCTTTCCTAAGTGTTAGATCTTCTGTCCCTATCCCATCCTCTCCTATCTATGACCCATGCGTCTCTATTTTTCCATCTGTCTCCCCATCCTCCTCCTTTATCCCTCGTTCCTCTTTTCCTCCCTCTCTACGCCAGCCCCCTATCCCTCCTGTTCTTCGCCCTCTCTGATATGTCTCAGGACAACAGCGACGAAGAGCCTGAGGATGAGCAGGAGGAAGATTTTACGCAGGTCCAGTTTGGGTCCAGGTATACACCGCTGCACGGCGTGTGTTCAGTAGACTCACCGGCATGCTTCAGCAGTTTGTCAAGTCTAGCCACTAACAGCAGAGTCTGCATTTCACAATTGCCCCCTATTCCTTACGTAGTGCTCAAATTTTGGCCATCAAAAGTAGTGCACTATAAACGTAATGTAGTGCCATTTGGTACGCAGACAGTGTTTCACCATTGCGTCTCTGCTGCTGCAGGAACAGGCTGAGAAACGTAGAGCCTGTAGACCAGGGGTGTCAAATAATAATAATAATAATCATTTTACTCAAACCACCCGCGGGCCGTATGTTTGACGCCCTGCTGTAGACTCTGGCAGCTTTACTACCTCAACTGTTGTAGTTGATGCTCAACCGCAGAAGTAAATTTCAGTACAGATCGAGGCAGGGTGCTTATCCTTGTGGTACTGCGAAGAGTCTGAATTGCAGTTCTGTAAATCGAAAATAAATATTTGCTTGCAAAAATATTGAGAATTCATTATGACTAGGCTACCACTGCAGTAGGAGAATATCTGGTTCTCAAGCACTATGATCCTTGTAAATCAGCAGCATGAGTTTCGGCCAGGATTGTAGTTTCCCAGTGAATTAGGCCTGTCATGTACTGTAGCTAAGATGTCCAATTTCTCTAACTAAATTTGTAATATGAGGAAAGGACCCAAAGTGAAGGAGTTTAGACTGTCAACACCAGGTAAATAACCCTTGCAAGTGCGTGTTGAAGCCACTGTTTCACTTTTCTGAAAACAATCTTAAGGTAAAATCCAAAGACAACTGGTTTAATTGTGTCTTCCGTTGGTTTCTGTTGCTGCAAATGCTGCTTGCTTGAGCCCGGATAAACAATTTGTTAGATTGGTTGAAAACTTGCACTTTCAGTCTCCACTAAAAATCTTTGTCGAGTAGCTTTGGGCAGAAGACTTCTCCACAATATTCCTGCGGACAGATGCTGTTAATCTGCTCACAGGTTACCCACTGGTCTGTCTTCGAAAACAGACCACTAACAATACATTAACTTAGACCCCAGTGAACCCTTGGGTGTGATCTCTGGAGAATCCGTTACCTGGGTTGTGTTCATCAGGCATCAATTGCAAAAATGTGACAAACTAAGAGAGCGGGAGCGAGACACTAGCTGGAGTTGTCCAATAAGAAACAAACTATTTTGTTTTCCTTGGCAAAATGTGGCAAAGTTTTGCCTGCCCTAATGAACACGACCCCGCTTCAAACTGCTATTGAGTGAGATTATTGGAAGAGTTTTGTAAAATCTGAGGGTGTTTAGTTATATTTCAGACTCAAGAATTGTGTTGTCAATGCCGAAACGCTGCCTTGCTATACTCTCGCTAACGTTTTACATTTTATTTCAGGGGAACTGAAAGAGTCGCTTATTTACAGCATTTGTCCACAGGGCTTCTTTCTTAAGGTGCCCTGGTTCTGCTCTCCTGTCGTCCTGTTACATTTTGACTTTCTCTCCCATTTGTTTTCCACTCCATCTCTCTGTGTAGTCTGGGTGTGTCCGGAGGGGGAATGGCCTGGGAATCCTGCAGTGACCGGTTCACCATCGAAGCGTGCAAGGAGACAGAGATGCTCAACTACCTCATCGAGCGCTTTGACAGTGTGGGCATGGAGGAAAGGAAGGCGCCCAAGGTAAACTGGAAACGCTGTTACGAAACATGGCTGCCCACCAGAGGTTTGACCCGTATCTACTCATTTGGAATCTTTGTCCTTTTAAAATGGCAGCTAAAAACCTAATTCAGAAACACCATTGTAACAGTGTCCCCAAACAATACTTACCTTTCAGCTATGCTTAGTGTGGCCTCTGGTTGTAACAAATGCCCTGGGAGGAGGCAAAGTAAAATTTGCCATTCGCAACACTTTATTTTTTGTGATCACATTTTTGTTATTTATAGTAGACATGGACATAAACTTGAACAAAACACCTTATTGAATTCAAAAAGCCCGACCACAATAACGCTCACAATAGCTAAGTTTCCATCCAATTGGCGACAGATTTTCATTAGAATATTCAAAAATCTGGGTAAAGATGTTTTTTTCACCAAACTGATTTGTTGTGGATAAATATCTGTGATGACGCAGTGCACACGAAATGTACATTTTCGCTTAAGTTTTCACATACCAAATACAAATCTGAAGTTCCATGTGTTCTATCACATTTTCAACTCCGATAGTTTTGTAACAAACATTTGCCTTAAATACCAAATGTGCCTACTCTGGTCTTGGCACGTGTGCTCTAGCTAACAGCTCACAGATACAGTGCGGGTAGGCTAGTTTACTTGATGAGATTATTATGGTTAAGAGCAAAACTAGTTTTCTTGTCAAACGGCTGTCAAGGATTGTTCATCATGTCACCAGAATAAGACTCAATATTTATTGAAAAGGTGCATCAAGCTCATCACAGTGCACTTTCATTACACTGTGAAGTTAATAATTTCATCTGTAGCCTAATAAACTGCATATTTTACTGAGTCATAGTGGGAGTACTACACACACCATATCATTATGTGACTCCAAGTTTATTTCAATATGATGGTTATTATATCACCATTTGTGCTTAAAGGTGTTTCCACCGCAATTTCTCACTTTCAGGATCTTTTCATGGCTGTTAATTTGTGGCATATCTTTACATTCATTTAACTTTAAACAAGGCACACCTGTTAATTGAAATGCATTCCAGGTGACTACCTCATGAAGCTGGTTGAGAGAATGCCAAGCGTGTGCAAAACTGTCATCAATGCAAAGGGTGTTTACTTTGAAGAATCTAAAAAAATATATATATTTTGACACTTTTTTGGTTACTACATGATTATTCTACAATGTAGAAAATAGTAAAAAGAAACACCCTTGAATGAGTAGGTATGCCCAAACAGCTTGATGCCAAAACATTGACAACAAATATATATTGACATAAATGTGTAAAAAAAAAGAAGATATTTAATGCTGAAACTCTCATATTAAACACCAATGTTATTCACTAAGTTGATGGTTTACATTTATGATCATGGTTTACAAGTTTGTCATTTTATTCTGTTTTAAAATTGTCTTATTTAATTATTTCATATGTGATAAGGCCACAGAGGGCCGGAGATAATTAGACACCTGTGATAATCAGAAGGTCCCAAAAGGGCCACTAGATGTCTTCATAGATTACATAAAATCCTTTAACAATACCAAAATTCTGGTAGTTTACTGTTAAACTTTGAATGTTTCCAGTAATATACCCTCCCTTTGCAGCCCTAGTCACCACGCTTAACTTGTTCTTCTCCCTCTGTCTTCTCAGATTTGCAGCCACCCCAGTGTCAGCCAGCTCCTCAGCAACATACGCTCGCAGTGTATTTCCCACGCCGTTCTTGTCCTTCAGGGTGCCCTCACGCAGCCCAGGTCTGCCTGACACCTTCCTGTCGCCTCTCACAATACTGTGGTCCTAATACAGTATTATTCTGTGTACATCAGTGTTTCCCCTACCGTAGGATAGGAGTGTCTAGATCACTTAAACTCAACTCTAGACCTTGAAGCCAGTTCCACTACTTTTTTTTCATTGTTCCCATCTAATCGGGGACTGATTTTAGACCTGGGACACCAGGTGTGTGCAATTAATTCAGGTAGAACAGAACCAGCAGGCACCAGACCTTGTAGGGTAAGAGTTTAATGCCCCTGGTCTAGATGTTTAGCGCTGTTGCCCCTTGCCTACATTTTTATTATTTATTATTTAAATTCATAACAATTAAGTGCAATTTGTTTTAAAAAAAATTTGAAGGCCAAATATTCACCCATGGACACGTGAAAGAAAGCAGTAATGAACATGTCAATTGACAATTGTGATGCCAGAAAGCCTGGATGTTGCTTTCACCTTGCTTTCACCTTGCTTTAAACTAGGGGAAAGACTGGTGTACGTGTTTTTGTTCTTTTTTTCTGCATTCTCGGTACCCCTAGCAGGAGCTACTAATCTATCACCATAGCAACCATATCACCATAGCAACTCATCTATTTCTCCTGAAGTTCATGTCCACATTATTTTGCCATATCATTCACACCTTTGCTACCCACACTCTAGCATCTGGTACACCATTACAATGTGTTCGGAAAGTATTCAGAACCCTTTTTCCACATTTTATTTAAAATTTATTAAATATATCTTATTTTTATCAATCTACAAACAAGACCTTATAATGACGTAATGAAAACAGGTTTTAAGACATTATTTATTTTTGTATGAATTTGCAAAAATAACGTAGTTGTCCGTAGAGCTCTGAGACAGGATTGTGTCGAGGCACAGCTCTGGGGAAGGGTACCAAAACATTTCTGCAGCATTTGAAGGTCCCCAAGAACACAGTGGCCCCCATCATTCTTAAATGGAATAAGTTTGGAATCACCAAGACACTTCCTAGAGGTGGCCTTCCGGCCAAACTCGATGGTCACTCTGACAGAGCTCCAGAGTTCCTCTGTGTGGATGGGAAAACCTTGCAGAAGGGCAACCATATCTGCAGCACTCCATCAATCAGGCCTTTATGGTAGAGTTTCCAGACGGAAGCCATTCCTCAGTAAAAGGCACATGACAGCCCACTTGGAGTTTGCCAAAAGGCATCTAAAGGACTGACCATGAGAAACAAGATTCAAGTTGGAACTCTTTGGCCTGAATGGAAAGTGTCACATTTGGAGGAAACCTGGTGAAACTACGGTGAAGCATGGTGGTGGCAGCATCATGTTGTGGGGTTGTTTTTCAGCGGTAGGGAATGGGAGACTAGTCAGGATCGAGGAAAAGATGAACTGAGCAAAGTACAGAGATCCTTGATGAAAACCTGCTCCATAGCACTCAGGACCTCAGACTGGGGTGACAGTTCACCTTCCAACAGGACAACGACCCAAAGCACACAGCCAAGTCAATGCAGGAGTGGCTTCGGGACAAGTCTCAATATCCTTGAGTGGCCCAGCCAGAGCCCGGACTTGAACCCCATCATTCATCTCTGGAGAGACCTGAAAATAGCTGTGCAGCGACGCTCACGAACCAACCTGCCAGAGCTTGAGAGGATCTGCAGAGAAGAAGTTGAGAAACACCACATATACATGTGTGCCAAACTTGTGGCGTCATACCCAAGACGACTGGAGGCTGTAATCGCTGCCAAAGGTGGTTTAACAAAGTACTCAGTGAAGGGTTTGGATGTAAATGTGATATTTCTGTTAGATTTTTAATACATTTGCAAAAATGTCAAAACCTGTTTTTGCTTTGTCATTATGTGGTATTGTGTGTAAATTGAGAGGGGGGACTACAATTTAATCAATTTTAGAATAAAGCTGTCATGGAAAAAGTTGAGGGGCCTGAATACTTTCCGAATGCACTCCTGTATGCACTCTTGACGTTTCCTCTCACCGTTCTCTGTACCTGTTAGTATGCATCCTCTGCCACTGCAGAATGCAATAATATTGTCAAAATACAAGTGTGTTCCTTCAATACACTGTTTGCTTTCAAAATAGAATAGCCAGGTGACACAGTCCAGATATATTGTCTGTGTTGTGAGTAAAAGCCATCCTCCTCCCCGCTCCTCCACTCAGGAATCCTCTGCAGCAGTCCCTGCTGGTACCCTACATGCTGTGCCGTAACCTGCCGTATGGCTTTATCCAGGAGCTGGCCCGCATTACCTACCAGGAGGAGGAGGTCTTCAGACAGGTGGGGTAGACCCAGACAGGCAGACTGACTCACAAACAGAAATAGAAATACACCAATGGTTTTATTAGTCTGACAATGAAATGGTAAATTCTAAAACATTTGAAAATTTGCTCAAACAGCTAAAATTAACATCCATGTGAAATGGGAATAAAAGTTATTGTAGTAAGTTGTCCTGTACATTTCACCATGTAAATTTTCAGCTGTATCGACTAACGCCATCCTCAAAATTGCTCACCTGTTGTCTGTATTTCAGATCTTTGTTCCGATCCTTCAAGGGCTGGGTCTGGCTGTGAAAGAATGTTCCTTTGACAGTGACAACTTCAAATTCCCCCTGATGGTAAGGTGGCAACGGAGAAGTAATGTGTGCTTGCGGTGCAGGCTTAGTGTGTGTCCCAAATGGCTCCTAATTCCCTATGTAGTGCACTACTTTTGACCAGGGTCCCTAGGGCAATGTCTAGGGAGTAGGGAGCCATTCGGGACGTAGTCTTAATGTGGTCTTTTAGATGCTGGCTCGCAGCCGGTGACTGAGCCTGTCTAACTTATAGGGGGGCAGTTCAAGATGTAAAATGGATTGACTTGAGGCTGAATCTCTGCTAGCGTGATGAGCCTATCAACCTTCAGCTAACCTTTAGGCTCCAACCATAGATCTAGATTTACTAGAATGGGTATTTCCCATTAAAATCAATGTTTCTGTGGTTTGGTGGACCAGTGGCCATATTGAGGGTACTCGTGTGTTCCAGACAAATTGCAGTGCTCTGAGGGGCTTTTCCTGTTCTAGGAATTATATTTTTCTATGGCTACAACTACTCCAACTGAAGGCTGGGTAACATGATTGGACATTTTTAACTTGTGTTGTCATGCCTGTCATAAGATGACTTTGGGTGTTTGTTTGTTTTTACACCAGGGGACCGAAGCCTATGGTCATTTCACAGTCAATGGTCAATGTTATTAGGCTATTTCTGATGGCTGTTCATTTAACGTTCACTTACGGCGTGTTTTGTTTTCTACAGGCATTAGCTGAGCTATGTGAAATCAAGTTTGGGAAGACTCACCCCATGTGCAATTTGGTGAGTGTGCTGGAAGAGATGGAGCCATCTTTCCTGTTTCTTTCTTGCTCTATTACTGAGGTTGCGAACAATCTCCTCCAGTGCACCTTGTAGTCCATGGTGTTGATTCGTTCTTCTCCTTCTAACTGATACCACTGTAAACTCGAGCACACTTAATGTTGTGAAATCTGTTGTGAATGTATTGTAATGTTAAAACACTTATAACTGCCTTAATTTTGCTGGACCCCAGGAAGAGTAGCTGTTACCTTGGCAGCAGCTAATGGGGACCCATAATAAATACATCAAAACACTTTCACAAGCCTTTCCCCCGATTAGACCAACTACAGACAGTAGATGAAAAACATTGTTTCCATTGGCACCATAGAAAGAAGTAGTTATTTTTCTAGCACTGGATAAGTCTCAAAAGGCACCCTATTCCCAATATAGTGTACCATTTTTGACTAGGTCCCATACTGCTTCAGTTAAAAGTAGTGCACTGAACAGGGTGCCATGTGGGTCGCATCCACTGTCTTATGTGAAGCGTTCTGCTCGAGACTCAGCCGGCCCACTTTACAGAAGCAGGGAAGAATTTGGCTTGGTTATTTTATTTATGACAGGTTTGTCTAGCTCACATTTTCGAGGAATGGGAAGACAACAAGGATGCATCCCAATTGGACACTATACCCTTTAAAGTGCACTACTTTTCACCAGGTCCCAGTGGTACTGGTGACTTCTTTAAGCAAGTATGGCTTAGTAATTTAATGCTCACCTTATGTATGTGCCTGTCTAAACTAAAGTGTTTGTGTGTCCAGATGACGTCTCTGCCCCTGTGGTGTCCTAAGTCTCTGAGCCCGGGGACTGGCCGAGAGGTCCAGAGACTCTCCTTCCTGGGAGCCTTCTTCAGCCTGTCGGTCTTTGCAGAGGATGACGTAAGTAATAGGAATAGGGTGAAGTTACCCCTAGACACTGATGCTGGGTCAGTTTAACATTTTCCATACTAATGCAATCAGGAATTCAAACAGTGGGAGAGGGGGGGGGAGTATCAGTGTAGTGTGTGTTGGTAGAGTCTAGTGAGTTTGCAAGGGAGTCACTGCAAAACAGTTTAAGATAAAGAAATAAATAATAAAGGGGTTAAATGTAAATTGTCCGGGTAGCCATTAGAGTAACTGTAAAGAATTTATGGGTGCAGAAGCTGTTCAGGTGCCTTTTGTTCCCAGACTTGGTGCTCTGGTACGTCTTGCCATGCGGTAGCAGAGAGAACATCCATGACTTGGATGGCTGGAGTCTGACAATATTTTAGGGCCTTCTGCTGACAGGTCTGGGCCGTACGTACTACCCTCTGTAGCACCTTGCGGTTGGATGCTGAGCAGTTGCCATACCAAGCGGTGATGCAGCCTGTCAAGATGCTCTCGATGGTGCAGCTGTAGAACTTTTTGAGGATCTGGGGACCTATGCCAAATCTTTTCAGTCTCCTGAGGGGGAACAGGCTTTGTCGTGCCCTCTTCACGACTGTCTTGGTGTGTTTGGACATTGATAGTTCGTTGGTGATGTGGACACCAAGGAACTTGAAGATCTCAACCTGCTCCACTGCAGCCCCGTTGATGAGAATAGGGGCCTGTTTGGCCCGCCTTTTCCTGTAATCCACGATCATCTCCTTTGTCTTGATCACGTTAAGGGAGAGGTTGTTGTCCTGGCACCACACTTCCTGTTCTCTGACCTCCTCACTATAGGCTGTCTCATTGTTGTCGGTGATCAGGCCTACCACTGTTGTCATCAGCAAACTTAATGATGGTGTTGGCCACACAGTCGTGGGTGAACAGGGAGTACAGGAGGGGACTAAGCACGCACCACTGAGGGGCCCCTGTGTTGAGGATCAGCGTGGCAGACGTGTTGTTGCCTACCCTTACCACCTGGGGGCGGCCCGTCAGGAAGTCCAGGATCCAGTTTTAGAGGGAGGTGTTTACTCCCAGGGTCCTTAGCTTATTGATGAGCTTCGTGGGAACTATGGTGTTGAACGCTGAGCTGTAGTCAATGAACGCTGAGCTGTAGTCAATGAACAGCATTCTCACGTAGGTGTTCCTTTTGCCCAGGTGGGAAAGGGCAGTGTGGAGTGCTATAGAGATTGCATCATCTGGATCTGATGGGGCGGTATGCAAATTGGAGTGGGTCTAGGGTATCTGGGAAGATGCTGTTGATGTGAGCCATGACCAGCCTTTCAAAGCACTTCATGGCTACAGACATGAGTGCTACGGGGCGGTAATCATTTAGGCAGGTTACCTTCGCTTCCTTGGGCACAGGGACTATGGTGGTCTGCTTGAAGCATGTAGGTATTACAGACTCAGTCAGGGAGAGGCTGAACATGTAAGTGATGACACTTGCCAACAGGTCAGCGCATGCTCTGATTATGCTTCCTGGTAATCCGTCTGGCCCTGCTGCCTTGTGAATGTTGACCTGTTTAAAGGTATTACTCACATCGGATACGGAGAGCGTGATCACACAGTTGTCTGGAACAGCTGATGGTCTCACACATGGTTCAGTGTTGCTTGCCTCAAAGCGTGCATAGAAGGCATTTAGCTTGTCTGGTAGGCTTGCATCACTGGGCAGCTCTCGGCTTGGTTTCCCTTTGTAATCTGTGATAATTTTTAAGCCTTGCCTCATCTGACAAGTGTCGGAGCCGATGAAGTAGGATTCAATCTTATTTGTGTTTTGTCTTTTTGCCTGTTTGATGGTTTGTCAGAGGACGTAGCAGGATTTCTTATACGTGTCCAGATTGATGTCCTGCTCCTTGAAAGCAGCAGCTCTACATTTTAGTCACTAAAAAGCAGACGCTCTTAATCAATTAGGGCACATCAACAGTTAATTTTTTTCTTCCTCTAGTCGGCTCATGGATTTGAACCAGCGACCGGTAACTAGCCCAATGCTCTTAACTGCTAGGCTACCTGCCGCCGTATAACCTTTAGCTCAGTGTGGATGTTGCCTGTAATCCATGGCTTTTGGTTGGGATATGTACGTATGGTCGTCGATGCACTTATTAATGAAGCCGGTGACTGATGTGGTAAATTCATCAATGCTATCGGATTAATCCCTGAACATATTCCATCCAGTCTGGGCTAGCAAAACAGTTCTGGAGCTTAGCATCCTATTCATCGGACCACTTCTGTATTGAGCTCGTCACTGGTACTTTACTGTTTTGAGTTTTTGCTTGTAAGCAGGAATCAGGAGGATAGAGTTATGGCCCCAATTGCCAAATGGAGGGCGGGGGAGTGCTTTGTATGCGGCTGTGTGTGAAGTCAAGGTGATCTAGAGTTTTTATCCCTGTAGTTACACAGGTGACATGCTGGTAGAAATTAGGTCAATCGGATTTCAGTTTTCCTGCATTAAAATCACGGGACACTAGGAGTGCCACCTCTGTATGAGCATTTTCTTATTTGCTTATGGCCCTATATAGCTCGTTGAATACGGTCTTTGTGCCAGTATTGGTTTGTGGTAGTAAATAGACAGCCTCGAAAAATACAGATAAACTCTTGGTGAATGGTAGGGTCTACGGCTCATAATGAGGTATTTTAACTCAAGCGAGCAGCACCTCGAGACTTTCTTAATATTAGAGATCGCGCACCAGCTGTTGTTAATGGACGCACCTGCACCCAATCTTACCGGACATTGCTGTTCTGTCCTGCCGATGCATAGGAAAAACCAACTAGATGTATATTATCCTGGTTCAGCCATGACTCCAAGAAGCATAGTATATTAGAGTAAATATCCCGTTGATAGGATATTCTCGAACGGAGCTTGTCCAGTTTATTCTCCAGCAATTCACATTCACCAATAGAACAGAAGGTAGATACAATTGTATTAATTTGTCGCCGTCGTCTCATCAGGGTGCCCGTGCGCCGGCCTGTCTAGCTCTATCTTCTCCGCCTTCGAGTGTTGGGGATTAGGGCCTAGTCCAGGATAATCAGTGTCTTTCTCCTCTGACGAAGTAGAAGTCCTCGTCCAACTCGAGCTTAGTGATAGCTGTTCTGATGTCCAGAAGATCTTTTTGGGGCATAGAAAACAATGTTGGAAACATAATGTAATTTATTTTTTAGATCAGTTCAAAAAAATACACAACATGGCACAATCAGGAGCCTGTAAAACGGCCTCCATTCTAACCGGCGCCATTCACTTGATGGTTCTGGAGAAATGTACTACTCTCAAATTCATACAGAGCTATGGATGCAAGAACTAACAAACCATGAGATCAAAATGAGTTTTTGAAGCTATACAGTGTTTGTTTACAATTACATTGTTATCAAACAATGGATTAAAATAAGCTTGTTTGAGCCTCCCGAGTGTGCAGCGGTCTAAGGCACTACATCGCAGTGCTAGAGGCGTTACTACAGACCCGGGTTCATTCCCGGGCTGTTCCGCAACCGGCCGTGGCTGGGAGTCGCGTAGGACGGCGCACAATTGACCATCAGGTTCTTGGTCACCTCCCTGTCCAAGGCCCTTCTCCCCTGATTGCTCAGTATGGCTGGGCGGACAGCTCTAGGAAGGGTCTTGGTGGTTCCAAACTTCTTCCATTTAAGAATGATGGAGGCAACTGTGTTCTTGGGGACCTTCAATGCAGAAATGTTTGGGTATCCTTCCCCAAATCTGTGCCTAGACTCAATCCAGTCTCGGAGCTCTACGGACAATTCCTTCAACCTCATGGCTTGGTTTTTGGTCTGACATGCACTGTCAACTATGGGACCTTAAATAGACAGGAGTGTGCCTTTCCAAATCATATCCAATAAGTTGAATTTACCACAGGTGGAACCCAATGAAGTTGTAGAAACATCTCAAGGATGATCAATGGAGACGAGATGCACCTGAGCTGAATTTCGAGTCTCATAGCAAAGGCTCTGAATACTTACGTAAATAGGGTATTTTTGTTTTAATGAATTTGCCAAGATTTCTAAAAACCTGTTTTTGCTTTGTCATTATGGAGTATTGTGTATAGATTGATGAAAACAATTAATTGAATGTAACAAAATGTGGAATAAGTCAAGGAGTCTGAATACTTTCCTAATGCGCTGTATATCAATAAATGTTAACTCCCAAAATGTATGGACTTTAAGGTTAGATTGTGGGAGGGGAAACTCATCCTAGATCTCTACCTAGAACAAACCACCTTGGTGGTGAGTAATGTAACTTGTGTGAATCAATGCAATGTGGCCTTATGGGCTGAAAAGCAAGAGGAATATAGCCCATCAGCATAGCTTGTCCCTGGGATTTTTTTGATTTTGCTTAATGTTAAATGTTTTTCTGGTGTTACCTAGTGTATTGCTGTAGTTTAGCTTACAAAATTATTCACCAAAAGCTCACAGAACTACAATATGACTTCAGTGCTTAGCATTGACAAGTCTATATCAAATTGCATCCAGAATTATGTTGGCATTAGATTACTTTAACCAGCAAAGAAATGACTTAATTTGTTTGGGGTCTTTTCTCCCTCAGTCCAAAGTTGGTGACAAGTACTTCTCGGGCCCTGCGATCACCACAGAGAACACTCGCGTGGTCAGTCAGTCCCTGCAGCACTACCTGGAGTCAGCCCGGGTAAGTCCTGCCCTACTGGGTCTATCATGGCTTGTCATTTGCCCAAGTATGCTTCCCTCAATTTGGCATGACAATTATTTTTTGTATTCTTCAGGGTGAAATGTTTAAAATCCTCCACAACATCCTCCTGAATGGAGAGACCAGAGAGGTAGCTCTCAACTATATGGCAGCTCTGGTCAACCGCAATGTGAAGAAAGCCCAGATGCAGGTAAAGTGATCTTATCCTATATTCATTAATCTAGGACATGTCTGAATTGAGGGTTTCTAATGTGACCATTTCAAGCTAGAATGTCTAGCCTCAAAGTCTGAATAGACCCAATGCTATTCTAGCACAGTCTCCCCTCTCTCCCTACCTTTCCTGTTAGAACAGTGAAAGACTATCTGGAAAAGTGGGACTGCCCCACTCCTTAAATAACTAAAAATAAATTGAGCTTTTCTTTTTTTCATATCTTCCCTTTCTCCCCTCATCCTTTCGCAGACGGACGACAAGCTGGTGTCCACGGACGGCTTCATGATCAACTTCCTGTCGGTGCTGCAGCAGCTGAGCATGAAGATCAAGCTGGAGACGGTGGACCCCTATTATATCTTCCACCCGCACTGCCGCCTGCATGTCAGCCCCGAGGAGACCCGGCTCAAGGCCACCATGGAAGAGCTCAAGACCTGGCTGGCCGAGATGTGTGAGTGGACACCGTAGATAATATAACAGAGCCTCTATGCATTCGATTGGAACAATTTGTCTGCCCTTTATCTATGAGGACACCACCATCGACGTCATAATATTAACAACAATGACGATAATGAGTAATGTATTATGTTGAGCACACCTAGGTTAATGTGGTATTTGTTTTCTTTCAAATGCTTAAGCTGGAGTGTCACCAGGATGGGGTTAGCACTTTTGGGACTATTCCATTGGTTCTTTTGTGCCAGACAAGCTCAATCAAATGCAGTTAAAGTATGGGTGGTTTAGTTGCAATTATCAACTGAACTTTCATAGTGCATTTTTAAAGTTGCTTTGTGTGCGTCCTGAACATATTCACATAGAAATGTTAGTTGTCAATCTATTATTCACATTGAAAGCAGGTCTGATAAGCGGTAGATCTGTTCTATGTGCACTGTTTCTATGCTTCCTCAAGTTAAATTTTTGTTTACTTTTAGCAACCAGGCAATGGCTGAGTGATTGCTACATATTCAGTGTTGCCCCGCCGCTGCTAAATAGTGCGAGATTTTGCCAATGAAGCCCTTTTTCTACTTACCTAGAGTCAGATGAACTCATGGATACCATTTTTATGTCTCTGCGTGCAGTTTGAAGTAAGTTGCTAACTAGCATTACCACCAATGGAAGTCTATGCGAACAGCTAGTATGCCTGTGAAGCTACCTTAAACTTCCTTCAAACTGCATGTAGAGCAGTGTTTCCTCTGGAAAAATGTGTAGCAGTGGGGGAAAAGGTCGCGGAGGGGATGGCGTTTTTGAGGTAGGGTGTCATTTTACCACAACTGTAACCCTACAATTGACCCATGTTACATTTAGCCCCACTCTTCCGTATGCGCTCACAGAGAATTGTGGAGCTGGTAACGTGCTTAACCATGCCGCTGCTAAAAACTACATTGCGACTAATTAGTTACTACTTCTACTGAAGGCTACGATCAACTATTTATAAAAGTCACTCCCTTTACTACACCAACCTACATTTTTCAACACTAACCAACTTTTAAACTTCTTCCACTAGATTCACCATCATATTTCACTCCCAAAATGATAGCCAAATCTTTTCTGATTCTTTGAGTAAGTGTAGTAGTCTGAGTCTGGTTGTATGTGATCTAGTAGTCTATCAAAGTAATCAAAACAGATATTTTTATATATTTAACATTGACTATATTTCACTAAAGTAAAATGTTTCACACTTCAACTACCACAAAAATACTTTTAAAGATCTGAAGGAGGTCACTGTTATTTCATGGAAAATTACAAAATGACCATCTAGTTATTTATTGTTATTAGTATTACCTGCCAAATTCGCAAACTGGATGTGCCATTCACCTACCTGAAAGTTTCCTAATTGTTTTTGTTGACAGACAACGACCCCTCTAAGTTCTCTGAGCCCAAGTTCCCCACAGAGTGTTTCTTTCTGACGCTGCACACCCACCACCTGTCCATCCTACCGGGCTGCCGACGCTACATCCGCAGGCTGAGGGCCATCCGCGAGCTCAACAGGTACACGTACACTCACACACACGAGGACAAGTGGCCACAGCCACTCAAACAACCTGGGACAAGTTGCCATTTTCAGCCCGACAGGGCCCGATGTTACATAATAGCAATCTATATTTTCAAAAGCATGTGAGGCTCGTGTTCATATTTCACAACCTCTGCAGGCTTTTGGTGTTGCCTATAGCAAAATGATACACCTGATTTAAGCTACGTTATTACATGCTAAATGTTTATGATCAGTGACAGATGAGTAGAAGAATAGATGAGCTACCACCTCCACTTATTTTCCCAGCCAGAGATCAATTAACCATATATTCAGAAGGAGATTCAGTAAAACAAAGTCACATTGATTGATTATCAGGCTTTTGGTCAGGAGTATAGGCTACTATGGAATTGAAGAGCAAAATCCCCTTAAGCTACATAACATGCTAGCAAAATGATCTGATCAGTGCTGATGTACACTGAACAAAAAGATAAACACAATGCCATAGATGTTTTAAGGGAGTGTGCAATTGGGATGCTGATTGCAGGAATGTCCTCCAGAGCTGTTGCCAGAGAATTGAATGTTAATTTTTCTACCATAAGCCGCCTCCAACATAGTTTTAGAGAATTTGGCAGTACGTCAAACCGACCTCACAACTGCCGACCATGTGTAACCACGCCAGCCCAGGACCTCCACATCCGGCTTCTTCACCTGCGGGATCGTCTGAGACCAGCCACCCAGACAGTTGATGAAACTGAGGAGTATTTCTGTCTGTAATAAAGCCCTTTTGTGTTGAAAAACTAATTCTGATTGGCTGGGCCTGGCTCCCCAGGCCCACTCATGGTTGCGCCCCTGCCTGGTCATGTGAAATCTATAGATTAGGGCCTAATGAATTTATTTCCTTATGTAACTAACTCAGTAAAATCTTTGAAATTGTGGCATGCTGTGTTTTTTAAAATTTCTGTTCAATATATGAGCAAACTAGACTGAAGATGATCATGAGCACTCCGCTCAAGTTAGCTAACATTTTTCCAGACTAATTGTAATCAAATATAATGGAAATTCTGTGAGATCTGTCACATTTTTGTTATCACGACGTGTCCCCACACTTGTCTCAAAGCAGCTTGATGGCGCTGACCCAATCAAAACGGTGCTGAAATATCAATTTGGCCACACACGGCTATTGCTTTAAATGTATTATAATGGTTGGATATGACTTTGGGAGTTTGAGTAAGAAACCATTTGATACATACCTTCATTTGCATTAGCCTATAACCTATTCCAATATTTGAGTTATTCAGTTGATCAAAGCTAGGGGCTAAGGTGAGTTTTCCCCCCTCATCGCATTTCTAAGACGAGGGTTGTTTCTTAGTCTCCTCACTTCACTGCTGCCCACCTCCACCGCATTGTTCTCAACACCAGTTTAAATCAATATGCGGTTTTCTAGAAATACTGCATTTTTTGAGGGGTTCGGGCTCATTACATTTCTGTGATGTTGGACCAGGCTTGGGGCTTCAGCTCTCCAGGCTTGGGTAAGACCGGACTCCAATTTTCTGACCCAATGACAACTCTACATGGGACCATAGACTTTTGATGTCCATCTCAAGAAAGGAGTTTTCATAGAGATTTGGCTTCCAAGTTCCAAAAAGATATTGGCTTTGGTTTTTTAAAACTTGTAATAAATGTAATTTGGTGGTCTCCAACCAGTGAAATACCAAAATGTAAATGTGTTCATACATTAGTGAGGAGCTCATTGTTAAATTTCATTGGTGATCATTTGATACATTATTGGCCTATGAGCGGAGATGATTTCATTGTGTGTATGTAGTGTATTAGTGAGTATATGAAGGCTGGATTATATTCACTTGGCTCCCAACGTTAAGAACATTGACTTAAACAGGGCGTGACAAGCTGAAGTTGCTTGTTTTTGTTATCCGTTGCGAGATGTTTTGAATACTAATGAATGCGACCCTGTTTTGTTTGGCATGGCAGGACCGTGGAGGAGCTGAAGAACAGTGAGAGCCAGTGGAAGGACTCTCCGCTGGCCAGCCGACACCGAGAGATGCTAAAGAGATGCAAAACCCAGCTCAAGGTTCGCTAAGACGTTTTTCTTTAATTATTATTTTTTAAATCTCTACCCACCGTTTTCAGGCTGATAGGACTTAATCCACTCATCTGCTTGTGTTCTGCTTGTCATACGTAATAATGTTTTGGTAAGTTTGAAGTGTAGAAACTCGATTTCCTGTTCCAATCCCGTGTCATAGTTTGTTTCCCGAATCATCCGTTTTGGTTAATTTCTTAGAAAAAAAAAAAAACTGAAATTAGTGTTGCGAACAAGAAAATAAATAATTTCAACTCGTGTCATGAGTTAAGGACTATATTCACCAGAAACCCTTCTATCTTTGTGATCTTTGGCCCTGACAGAAACTGGTGCGCTCCAAAGCCTGTGCCGACGCAGGGCTTCTGGATGAGAACCTTTTACGCAGATGTCTGCAGTTCTACAGTATGGTCATTCAGCTCATCCTACGCATGGTGGATCCCGCCTACCCACAGTAAGACACTCTGCCACAACCAGGAAATGTTTTAATGCTGCAATATGAGTTCTTAGCCTACTTTATGTCATATCTGTCATAATTAAAGGGATGGTGTGAGCTTTTAGCAATTAAGCCCTTTTTCTACCTAACCAGTCAGATTAATTCATCGATACCATGTTTGTCTCTGCATGCAGTTTGAAGGAAGTTGAAGGTAGTTTTGCGAACCAGTCATTGTCCTAAAGCTAGTTACCAATTACGCTAGCTCTAGTTAGCAACTGCCTTAATACTCCACGCAGGCATAAAAATGTTATCCATGGGTAAGTAGAAAAAGGGCTTAGTTGCCAAAATCTCTCACAATCCCTTTAAACTGAGGGATGCAACTTTTTTACTAAACTGATAATAATATTATTTAAATGTTTATTAGATTCATCTTTGTTATTGTTTGTATTGTTTCACATGCATAAAGTGGATCAAAAACTCATATTCCTTCCTCCCCTTGTTGCAGCATGAGTCTACCGCTGAATCCGGAGATTCCCAAAAGCTTTGCTGCTCTGCCGGAGTTTTACATTGAAGATGTGGCCGAGTTCCTGCTTTTCGTTGTGCAGTAAGTCGACAGATCGATTGTAATTGCATAGTACAAGGCCAGACAAATACCCAAGAGTGGCATTGTTGGTGTCCATTTACCCTGTTTTACCTAAAGCAAATTATTAGTTCCATCTTTTATACATTTCTTGGAGAATTGTTTCCTAAAATGTTAACTTCAAAGGGATGTGGCATGAGTAGGGCCAAGAGGATTTCCTGACCATGTGACCCGACCTGGAGAAACTCGTGGCTCTCTCCATTCTCTTTCCTTTATTAATAAATACATGATGAGGACCATCCTCCTCTTCATCCCTGGACAAGCTTCCTCTGAGTTTTTCTCAATTACTCTCCCCCTTGATTCTTGCGTACGCTCCCCTCGCCTTTTTCTTAACCTTTACAGCCCCAGCGTTCCGCTAGCGGAACTCCTCCCACATTCCACTGAAAAGGCAGAGCGCGAAATTCAAAAAATATTTTTTTGAAATATTTAACTTTCACACATTAACAAGTCCAATACAGCTAATGAAAGATACACATCTTGTGAATCCAGCCAACATGTCCGATTTTTAAAAATGTTTTACAGGGAAAACACAATATATATTTATGTTAGCTCACCAACAAATAGAAAAAAGCACAGACATTTTTCACAGCACAGGTAGCATGCACAAAATCAACCAAACTAACCTAGAACAAACCAAAGAAACCAAGAAACAACTTCATCAGATGACAGTCTTATAACATGTTATACAATAAATCTATGTTTTGTTCGAAAAATGTGCATATTTCAGGTATAAATCATAGTTTACATTGCGGCTACAATCAGAAATTGCACCGAAAGCAGCCAGAATAATTACAGACACCAACGTGACATACCGAAATACTCATCATAAAACATTTCTGAAAAATACATGGTGTATAGCAAATGAAAGATAAACATCTTGTGAATACAGCCAATATTTCTGATTTTTTAAAGTGTTTTACAGCGAAAACACAATATAGCATTATATTAGCTTACTACAATAGCCTACCACACTACCGCATTCATTCATCAAGGCACGTTAGCGATAGCAATAGGCACGTTAGCGTTAGCGAATAAACCAGCAAAAGATATTAAATTTCACTAACCTTCATAAACCTTCCTCAGATGACAGTCCTATAACATCAGGTTATACATACACTTATGTTTTGTTCGAGAATGTGCATATTTAGAGCTGAAATCCGTGGTTATACAACGTAGCATAACGTGCTAACGTAGCATCTTTTTCCCAGAATGTGCGGATATTTCTATTAGACTCTCACCTATTCTGACCAAATAGCTATTCATAAACATTACAAAAAAATACATGTTGTATAGGAAACGATAGATCCATTAGTTCTTAATGCAATCGCAGTGTTAGAATTCTAAAAATATCTTCATTACGACATAAGACTTAGTTATGGTAAGGGAATAACCAAAACCTGAGCGCACTAGTACACAGTTCGACAGTACTAGTACACAGTTCGACAGATATATATGAAATAGCATCACAAAATGGTTCCTACTTTTGCTGATCTTCTATCAGAATGTTGTACAAGGGGTCCTTTGTCCTGAACCGTCTTTGTTTGGATTCAGAACGTTCTTTTTCCCTCTTGAATTAGCAAGCACACTGGCCATGCGGCGCTAAGCTCTCCAACGTCAACAAAGTCAAACAACGCAACACAACTAACGTCCCGAATAAATTTCAATAATCTAATGAAACTATATTGAAAAAACATACTTTAGGATGATATTGTAACATGTATCAAATAAAATCAAAGCCGGAGATCATATTCGCCCCATAACGACTGCTTTCCAGTAGGCAATAACAGGTCCCTCCACGCGCCTTGCAGAAAACAGAAAATGGGGGACACGTTGTTCCAAGAGGGCTTATTCAACGTCAGACAGAGATAATCAACTCATTTTTCCTCTCACTTCCTCTTGACATCCGGGTGAAGGTGTATGAAGTGCACGTATAGTCATACGTATCATGCCCATTTATAGGCAGTCACTTGAACAGAACATAGATTTCAGACTTTCCACTTCCTGGTCACAAAGTGTGCTGCCAAATGAGTTCTGTTTTACCCACAGACAAAATTCAAACGGTTTTAGAAACTAGAGAGAGTTTTCTATCCAATAGTAATAATAATATGCATATTGTACGAGCAAGAATTGAGTACGAGGCCGTTTAAATTGGGTACGATTTTCCCCCAAAGTGAAAACAGCGCCCTCTGGTCCTCATCAGGTTAAACCGCATTGCAGGAGAGGATCCAAGGTCCCTTCCCTCTGACCTTCTCCACCAATGCGTTTTGAGGAGGTGGCGAGCAGAGAGGTAGCGAGGAATCAAGGAAAGATTAATTGGTTTTAACAACCCCCCTCCCAAATGTCTGGTAACACAATATGTATAAAAGGGGGTAGACCTGCTGAAAAATTGTACACTGAACAAAAATATAAACGTAATATTCAAGAATTTCACAGTTCATATAATTGAACATGACTGGGAATGCAGATATGCTTCTGTTGGTCACAGATACCTTTCAAAACAATTAAGGGTGTGGATCAGAAAACCAGTTAGTATCTGGCGTGGCCACCATTTGCCTCATGCAGCGCGACACATCTCCTTCGTATAGAGTTGATCAGGCTGTTGATTGTGGCCTGTGGAATGTTGTCCCACTCTTCAATGGCTGTGCAAAGTTGCTGGATATTGGCGTTAACTGGAACATGCTGTTGTACACATCGATCCAGAGCATCCCAATCAGGCTCAATGGGTGACATGTCTGGTGAGTATGCAGGCCATCGAAGAACTGACATTTTCAGCTTCCAGAAATTGGGTCCGTGCATCATCATGCTGAAACATGAGGTGATGGCAGCGGATGAATTTCATCACGGTGTCTCTCTGCATTCAAATTGACATTGATAAAATGCAATTGTGTTCATTGTCCGTAGCTTATGCATGCCCATACCATAACCCCACCGCCACCATGCTCACAACGTTGACATCAGCAAACAGCTCGCCCACACGACGCAATACACAATGTCTGCCATCTGCCTGGTACATTTGAAACCGAGATTCATCTGTGAAGAGCACACATCTCCAGCATGCCAGTGGCCATCAAAGTTGAGCATTTGTCCACTGAAGTCGGTTACTATGCCGAACTGCAGTCAGGTCAAGACCCTGGTGAGGATGACAAGCAAGCAGATGAGCTTCCCTGAGATGGTTTGTGCAGAAATGCTTCAGTTGTGCAAACCCAGTTTCATCAGCTGTCCGAGTGGCTCATTTCAGACCAACCTGCAGGTGAAGAAGTCGGATGTGGAAGTCCTGGGTTGGCGTGGTGACACATGGGCTGCGGTTGTGAGGCCGGTTGGACGCACTGCCAAGTTCTCTAACGTTCAACATTAAATTCTCTGGCAACAGCTCTGGTGGACATTCCTGCAGTTAGCATTACAATTGCACGCTCCATCAACTTGAGACATCTGTAGCATGGTGTTGTGACAACTTCACGTTTTAAAGTGGCCTTTTATTGTCCAAAGCAGAAGGTGCATCTGTGTATCTGTGTAATGATCATGCTGTTTAATCAGCTTAATGATATGCCACACCTGTCAGGTGGATGGATTATCTTGGCAAAAGAGAAATGCTCACTAACAGGGACTTAAAGAAATGTGTGCACTAAATTTGAGAGAAATAAGCATTTTGTGCGTATGGACAATTTCTGGGATCTTTTATTTCGGCTCATGAAACATGGGACCAACACGTGTGTTCTTTTGCTCATCTTAATCTTTTATTTTTATTGGCCAGTCTGAGATATGGCTTTTTCTTTGCAACTCTGCCTAGCAGGCCAGCATCCCGGAGTCGCCTCTTCACTGTTGACGTTGAGACTGGTGTTTTGCGGGTACTATTTAATGAAGCAGTTGAGGACTTGTGAGGCGTCTGTTTCTCAAACTAGAGACACTAATATACTTCTCCTCTTGCTCAGTTGTGCACCGGGGCCTCCCGCTCCTCCTTCTATTCTGGTTAGAGCCAGTTTGTGCTGTTCTCTGAAGGGAGTAGTACACAGCGTTGTATGAGATCTTCAGTTTCTTGGCAATTTCTCGCATGGAATAGCCTTCATTTCTCAGAACAATAATTGTTTCTGGACATTTTAAGCCTGTAATCGAACCCACAAATGCTGATGCTCCAGATACTCAACTAGTCCAAAGAAGGGCAGTTTTATTGCTTCTTTAAATCAGCACAACCGTTTACAGCTGTGCCAACATAATTGCAGAAGAGTTTCTAATGATCAATTAGCCTTTTAAAATGATAAACTTGGATTAGCTAACACAACGTGCCATTGGAACACAGGAGTGATTGTTGCTGATAATGGGCCTCTGTACGCCTATGTAGATATTCCATAGAAAATCTGCCGTTTCCAGCTACAATAGTCATTTACAACATTAACAATGTCTGTATGATCAATTTGGTGTTATTTTAATGGACACAATGTGCTTTTCTTTCAAAACCAATGACATTTCTAAGTGGCCCCAAACTTTACAAATATGGGGCTGTTTGAATGGGGGTCATATAAAATTACATGTATTTTTTGAAAAGGTATCTTCTGTGAAAATGGCTTTTGACTGACGGTTAGCGTCCCCTTTCTATTCCCCGCCAGGTATTCCCCTCAGGTCCTGTATGAGCCCTGTGTCCAGGACATTGTCACTTTTCTGGTGGTGTTCATCTGCAGTCAGAACTACATCCGGAACCCCTACCTGATCGCCAAGCTGGTGGAAGTGCTTTTTGTCACCAACCCGGCGGTACAGCTGCGCACCCAGCGCTTTTCCGAGATGATGGAGAACCACCCCCTGTCCGTCAAACAGTTGGTCCCGGCCCTCATGAAGTTCTACACAGGTGTGACTACTTGGTGCAGCATTTCGGGAGGGGCAGAACTAGACACATTGCACAATTTTAACACTTTTGCATGAACATAAACTTTTTATTGTGCTGGCTTGGATATTTTCTTCTTTCCAGCATGGTTCCATTAACTATAGTAGATGTGTAACACACCATCACAGTTCGGCTTGGCTCCACTCAGTAGTGTGCAAAAGCTATTAGAGTGGAGTCAAGTGCACTGATTCTCACATGCAACTGACTCTTGTGTGCCTTCCTTCCCACAGATGTGGAGCACACCGGTGCCACCAGTGAGTTCTACGATAAGTTCACCATCCGCTACCACATCAGCACCATCTTCAAGAGCCTCTGGCAGAACATGGGCCACCACGGCACATTCCTGGAGGAGTTCAAGTAAGTGGGCTAGAATCAAAACTTAATAGGTATTGTCATCAGATAAATACTATGGTGATAGCCTGGTCTAAAAGGTGCCCACTGTCCGGTCATGCTGAATGCTACATGTAAAATGTACTCCGACTCAGTTTGTGTGACTTCGACTGGCTTCCGAAGGCCTCCTAGTTAGTGAATCCATCTGTTTATTCCCCTGTAGCTCTGGCAAGCAGTTTGTGCGCTACATCAACATGTTGATCAACGACACCACCTTCCTGCTGGACGAGAGCCTGGAGTCCCTAAAGCGCATCCATGAGGTCCAGGAGGAGATGAAGAACAAGGAGCAGTGGGATCAGCTTCCCAGGGTCAGTACGGAATTACTGGGGGGAAAACATGAACGCATTACGAAGCGCTTATTAACGTGTTACAAAGCGCCTTTATAATTCCTTATGACTCTTTCTCCCTCAGGAGCAGCAGCAGAGCCGCCAGTCCCAGCTGACCCAGGACGAGCGGGTGTCACGCTCCTACCTGGCACTGGCCACAGAGACGGTTGACATGTTCCACATCCTTACCAAGCAGGTCCAGAAGCCCTTCCTCCGGCCCGTAAGTACCACTCTGACCAGGAATCAAACATATTTTACTCATACTTTCCAGTCTATAAAGGGATACATGGGCGCAAAAACATAGTTTGCAAATGTTGTATTTGACAAATATACGGTTAGAATGACTTTTACTGGTTGTCAACAGCCCCCACACAGCAGCCAAATAGAACATTGACAATTTTTTTTTTTGCTGGTGTGCTCAAATGGGTAAAAAACGAAGGCCGTGGAGGTGCTCTTTGAAAAAGGTAGTCTGACTGGCAGAAAAACGGGAATGATGGTAACCACTTAGTAAACTGAAAAATGTATTGTGTGCTTATTTTTACATCAAGGCACTTGTTGAGTTGAAAATGATTCTTAATTTTAAAAAGCTTTGGCATTTCGAGAGAAATATTTAAAAACATGAAAACAAACCAACTCGTTTGTGCTTGGTATCTGCCTTCATCCATTTTCTTCAAGAGTGCCATGTTGGGAAAAGTAAGCCTCACAAAAACAAAATCTAAGTGTTTTGTTTACTAAGTGGTGACCATCATTCCCTTTTTCTGCCAACAATAGAACATTACTGTGCAGCATTATGGGGGGGATGGCAAAGTGATACATATTACTGTATAAAGCCTACTTCAACAGTAACCATAAACCACTCCTATTCATGGATGCAGACAATATTTTTCCTGGTGACCTAACTCCCTGCTCTGTGCATTCCAGGAGCTGGGGCCTCGTCTGGCGGCCATGCTGAACTTTAACCTCCAGCAGCTTTGCGGGCCGAAGTGCCGGGACCTGAAGGTGGAGAACCCAGAGAAGTATGGTTTTGAGCCCAAAAAGCTCCTGGACCAGCTTACTGACATTTACCTGCAACTTGACTGTGCCCGCTTTGCCAAGGCCATCGCTGACGACCAGGTAAACTGTAGTAGTAGCACACCTGGCTTTCAAACATTTGGGAAATTGATTCAAATACTTTATCTGTGCCTGTTGTCGCTTGCCTTGTTTAATAAACCAATAGAAAAGTCCCCACACTGCTAACTTCACCCATCTGGCACTCCAGGCAGGCTCAAGCAAACCGTCAAAGTATTTGAAAAGATTAAGTAATTGAACCCAGGTATGTGTAGTAGTAGGCCACAATAAATGTTTGTATGCTCTACTGTATGTGTTTTCTATACTGTATAATTTCACTGATGTGTACAGTATTACCAGGAACATTATTTTAAATTATTAAAATGTTTTGACCATTCATGACAAATACATTTCTCATCTAATCATTCCCATTCCAATCACGTTTTGCAATAGGTGGCCCAGCTATATTAAGTGTACCCATAGCAGTGAAGCAGGAAGTAAAAGCAGTTCTAGTAATTCTATTTATATGGTTACACATGACATAAGGTATGTCATAATACCAGGTTTGGGTAAAATACTTATTTGATTACAAAATTCAAGGCATATTGTAGTAGTTACAATTTGCTACAATACAAATCCTGGGGAGAGAATGTGTACTGCCAGCGACTGTGCTCTCAGTACAGACCATGCTGACCATCTCAATGGTGAAGGGTAATAACGATGGAGGAATTCTGATATGATGTCATTGTTTTAGCACTGTCCACTGAGTTTTTAAACAACAGTGCACAACATGGTTTAACGCACCGGTGGGTGGTGGAGAGTAGAGGTCGACCGATTATGATTTTTCAACGCTGATACCGATTATTGGAGGACCAAAAAAAGCCGATACCGATTAATCGGCCGATTTTATTTATTTGTAATAATGACAATTACAACAATACTGAATTAACACTTATTTTAACTTAATATAATACATCAATAAAATCAATTTAGCCTCAAATAATGAAACATGTTCAATTTGGTTTAAATAATCTAAAAACAAATTGTTGGAGAAGAAAGTAAAAGTGCAATATGTGCCATGTAAGAAAGCTAACGTTTAAGTTCCTTGCTCAGAACATGAGAACATATGAAAGCTGGTGGTTCCTTTTAACATGAGTATTCAATATTCCCAGTTAAGAAGTTTTAGGTTGTAGTTATTATAGGACTATTTCTCTCTATACGATTTGTATTTCATATACCTTTGACTATTGGATGTTCTTATAGGCACTTTAGTATTGCCAGTGTAACAGTATAGCTTCCATCCCTCTCCTCGCCGCTACCTGGGCTCGAACCAGGAACATATCGACAACAGCCACCCTCGAAGCAGCGTTACCCATGCAGAGCAAGGGGAACAACTACTCCAAGTCTCAGAGCGAGTGACGTTTGAAACGCTATTAGCGCGCACCCCGCTAACTAGCTAGCCATTTCACATCGGTTACACCAGCCTAATCTCGGGAGTTGTTAGGCTTGAAGTCATAAATAGCAGAGCTGCTGGCAAAATGGGTGATGGGGAGGGAGGGTGGTGGAGAGAGCAATATACTTTTGAGGTTTTTCAATTTGGGTTCATATATAGTGTGCTAATGACGATACAAAAAAAGGTAACAGAGTAATGTACAATAAGGTGGACTAAGCAAACAAGGAAGTTGTGTTAAGTACATGGAGGCTGCCATCTCCATGCACATCTGCTATTTTGTAATCATTTGGTAGAATGACACACTTGCATCCCAAAGCCTCTCAGGGATAATTCCTTCAAAAGGTAATTCTATTCACTAGGAACCAATTAGAAGCATACGGTACAAAACTGGGTTGGATCTTCCTGAATTTGTCCAATAAGAAACATTTGTTTTTGTTTTTCCGTTGCAAAGCGTTTTGCTGTGGTGTGTGGTAATATATACACCCAGGCTTACATGGTGTTTTTTCTCTCCCCTTTCCAGCGGTCGTACAGTCAAGAACTCTTTGAGGAAGTTATTTCCAAGATGACGAAAGCCGGCATCAAGTCTACCATCGCCATTGAAAAATTCAAGCTACTATCGGAGAAGGTGGAGGAGATAGTCGCAAGGAACTCTCAGTCCGAAATGGACTACAGTGACGCACCTGACGAGTTTAAAGGCAAGTATTCAAACTTTGCAATGTTCAAACTTCACTTTCTAGTGTTTGAAATCTGTATTTCTTGTGTTGTTACTAATTGCCCCTGACAGCAGCGGTATGTTCATTTGGATGCAACGTCCCAGTAAGACTTCAATTGTGCAGGCAGGGCACAGTTCTCTATGTGCCCTGCCTGCACATAGTAGAGCACAGTGTCTGTTCTGTACAATACATTTCTATCTGCAAAGTTCTAAACAGATTATTTTCATCACTTTTTTCAGGACTTGGATCAAAAGAGCTGACCCCAAGTCAGTTTGATTGGGACATAAAAGTAATGGGAAGACCCTCTATCGACATTTTACGCAAAGACCACTTAGATTGGGCTATCAAATAACCACTGATTTAATATACTCTGGGAGGGGAATGCAGGCTGCATACTTCCTTTTGTGTGACTCAAACCCAAATCAAGTTTTATTTGTCACATGAGCCAAATACAACAGTTGTAGACCTTAATGCAAAATACTTGCTTACAAGCCCTTAACCAACAATGCAGTTTTAAGAACAATGAGAGTTAAGAAAATATTAACTAAATAAACAGTAACACAATAACGAGGCTATATACAGGGGGTACTGAGTCAATGTGCGGGGGTACAGGTTAGTCAAGGTAATTGAGGTAATACTGTATGTACATGTAGGTAGGGGTAAAGTGACTGCATAGATAATTAACAGCGAGTAGTAGCAACAACATAAAAAAGGGGGGGGGGGGTCAATGCAAGTACTCTGGGTAGCACTCCAGTACATCTTGCAATGCGGTAGCAGAGAGAACAGTCTGACTAGGGTGACTGGAGTCTGACAATTTTTAGGGCCTTCCTCTGACATCACCTGGTATAGAGGTCCTGGAGAGCCAAAAGCTTGGCCCCAGTGATGTACTGGGCCGGACGCATTACCCTCTGTAGCACATAGCGGTCGGATGCCGAACAGTTGCCATACCAGTCAGGATGCTCTCAACGGTGCAGCTGTAGAACTTTTTGAGTATCTGTTGGAGATCAGGCTTACCGCAGTTGTCGTCGGCAAACTTTCGTGGGTGAACATGGAGTACAGGAGGGAACTAAGCACACACCGCTGAGGGGCCCCCGTGTTGAGGATCAGCGTGGCAGATGTGTTGTTGCCGACCCTTACCACCTGGGGGCGGCCCGTCAGGAAGTCCAAGATCTAGTTGCAGAGGGGGGTGTTTAGGACCATGGTCCTTAGCTTAGTGATGAGCTTTGAGGGCACTATGGTGTTGAATGCTGAGCTGTAGTCAATGAACAGCGTTCTCACTTAGGTGTTAATTTTGTCCAGGTGGGACAGGGCAGTGTGGAGTGCAATTGAGATTGCGTCTTCTGTGGATCTGAAGTGTCAACTAACTATCCCGGGTTAAAGAAAACCCTCAAGTTTTATTTTTAAGTGTGTAACATGTATGAAACCCTCAGACAGCAAACTCAAGATTTCAATATAAGGGAATGGGGGATGCCTAGTCAGTTGTACAACTGATTGCATTCAACTGAAATGTGTCTTACGCATTTAACCCAACCCTTCTGAATCAGATAGGACCTAGCGTTTAATTTTAAGCTAATTTAATTGTCTTAATGAATTCCTTGCATGTGTTTCTGAGATGTCTATGCTTTGATTTGAGAATACAGATACATGCATTGCTCAAAAAAATAAAGGGAACACTAAAATAACACATCCCAGATCTGAATGAATGAAATATTCTTATTAAATACTTTTTTCTTTACATAGTTGAATGTGCTGACAACAAAATCACACAACTTATCAATGGAAATCAAATTTATCAACCCATGGAGGTCTGGATTTGGAGTCACACTCAAAATTAAAGTGGAAAACCACACTACAGGCTGATCCAACTTTGATGTAATGTCCTTAAAACAAGTCAAAATGAGGCTCAGTAGTGTGTGTGGCCTCCACGTGCCTGTATGACCTCCCTACAATGCCTGGGCATGCTCCTGATGAGGTGGCGGATGGTCTCCTGAGGGATCTCCTCCCAGACCTGGACTAAAGCATCCGCTAACTCCTGGACAGTCTGTGGTGCAACGTGGCGTTGGTGGATGGAGCGAGACATGATGTCCCAGATGTGCTCAATTGGATTCAGGTCTTCCTCTTGCAGGAACTGCTGACACACTCCAGCCACATGAGGTCTAGCATTGTCTTGCATTAGGAGGAACCCAGGGCCAACCGCACCAGCATATGGTCTCACAAGGGGTCTGAGGATCTCATCTCGGTACCTAATGGCAGTCAGGCTACCTCTGGCGAGCACATGGAGGGCTGTGCGGCCCCCCAAAGAAATGCCACCCCACACCATGACTGACCCACCGCCAAACCGGTCATGCTGGAGGATGTTGCAGGCAGCAGAACGTTCTCCACGGCGTCTCCAGACTCTGTCACGTCTGTCACATGTGCTCATGTGCTCAGTGTGAACCTGCTTTCATCTGTGAAGAGCACAGGGCGCCAGTGGCGAATTTGCCAATCTTAGTGTTCTCTGGCAAATGCCAAACGTCCTGCACGGTGTTGGGCTGTAAGCACAAACCCCACCTGTGGACGTCGGGCCCTCATACCACCCTCACGGAGTCTGTTTCGGACCGTTTGAGCAGACACATGCACATTTGTGGCCTGCTGGAGGTCATTTTGCAGGGCTCTGGCAGTGCTCCTCCTGCTCCTCCTTTCACAAAGGCGGAGGTAGCGGTCCCGCTGCTGGATTGTTGCCCTCCTACGGCCTCCTCCACGTCTCCTGATGTACTGGCCTGTCTCCTGGTAGCGCCTCCATGCTCTGGACACTACGCTGACAACCTTCTTGCCACAGCTCGCATTGATGTGCCATCCTGGATGAGCTGCACTACCTGAGCCACTTGTGTGGGTTGTAGACTCCGTCTCATGCTACCACTTGAGTGAGAGCACCGCCAGCATTCAAAAGTGACCAAAACATCAGCCAGGAAGCATAGGAACTGAGAAGTGATCTGTGGTCACCACCTGCAGAACCACTCCTTTATTGGGGGTGTCTTGCTAATTGCCTATAATTTCCACCTGTTGTCTATTCCATTTGCACAACAGCATGTGAAATTTATTGTCAATCAGTGTTGCTTCCTAAGTGGACAGTTTGATTTCACAGAAGTGTGATTGACTTGGAGTTACATTGTGTTGTTTAAGTGTTCCCTTTATTTTTTGGAGCAGTGTACTTGCAGAGTGCGTAAAAACACTGTATGAAGAGAGGAAAGTATGTCGATTTCTGATGAATTCCATTATTATACTTTTAACTTTTTTTGTATTTTTCAACACCTCATTCAAACGCGACACAACATTGTTCTCTCACATCCTGGTAGGAATACTTTTACACAGCTCAAGGCAAATTTCTGTATTTTTGTTTTTGCATATCACATTTAATCAACAAAAAAAACGAATGTTGCATAAATGGGAGGGCTGCAACGAAGGCAAATAAATACATAATTGAAGATACAAATTACATTTGTGTGTTTGTTTCCACAGACCCTCTGATGGACACCCTAATGACAGACCCTGTGATATTGCCCTCTGGGAACATCATGGACCGAGCCATCATCCTCCGCCACCTTCTCAACTCCCCCACTGACCCCTTCAACAGACAACCGCTCAACGAAAGCATGCTGGAGTCACGTATGTGTACACACACACCGGTATCAAAGTCATATCCACTTAAATTGCAACTCCCTGCAGTTCAAGATGTTAGTTTGATATGTGAGGATAAGGAAGTACCCACCCGAAACAAATGTTACTTACTGAAAATTGAGACTTCTAAAGGCTTGGCGAACCGAACGAGTGTGCTCGCATACACCCTTAAAATCCCTTAGATTGAAAAACGAGAATACAGTAGTAGTACTGTTTGTTCATCATGTAACACCGTAGCCAGAAAACACTTCCTCAAAATAATGAATTTAAGATATCTCAATAAATTGTCATAAGTTGATGTTTTTTGCAGAGGAGAATGTTTGGTGCAAAATTTCTCAAGTGAAAAATGTGCAAGAAAACTGGTCTTCTTTCGTTGAATGACAACAGACACTTCATTGAAGAATCCCTACTGTTGACCAATCACAGACGAAAGGGGGACTTCCGATTCCGAACTTTGGCTTGCCTTGAGTGAAAAAAAACTGCTGAAAGGCCAAAACAAATAAAAACATCACAAAATGTGCATGTGTTTTGGATTGGATGCATAAAAAAAAAAAAAAAACATGCTTAAAAACATTAATGAATTAATAAAGTGGACCAGCACTCGACAGTTGGAATTGAAGTCTTTCTTTTAGGCAACATGTCCTACTAGCACACTTTATTAACTATATGGGTCCCCATGGGTTTGTGCTCACGTTCTGCTCTGTCATTGTCTTTATTCACAGTCCCTGAACTGAAGGAGAGGATCCAGGCATGGATGAGAGAGAAGCAAGGCCAGGGACGTTTCCTCTAATGACAGCCCAACTTCAACTCCCCCCCCCCCCCCCCCGCCCTGCCGTCAGTAAGGGATGTTACCACCATTAATTCACCATGCCTGAAGTAAATACCATCAAGAACGGGGGGAAAACGCAAGAAATAAATGAAACCTGATTTTATTTTTCTTCCCTTTATCCTTATTTTCTCGGGTCATCATCTGAAGGCCCTTAGCTCTAAAATGAAACATAATAAAGTTAAGACTTTTAAAAGGTTTTTGCTCATGACTTTGTGTATATATCTACATATATACGTAACACTGCAAGGATAAGCAGTTGTCACAGCCTACAGGTCTTAGCAGCAGAATGCATTTCTTCATTTATTGTTTATTTTCCCTCGGTTTTGCGACTATGTACACTTTGTTAGCTGAATTATTACATTTCAGCTTTATGAAGGGGCAGATGATACATTTAGGATTGGGATACATTTTGGTTGTCTTGATGGTAACTTTAAACAAGACATTGAAAAGAAAGTGGCTGAACTAATTCACTATATTGTTTATCATAACCATACAGTTTACAGTACAACATGCACACATCTTGTGCCGTTTGCTGACGAGGCTTGGGAAATGAGAATACATATTTAAAAATAGCTTGAAATGAACGTGCTAGATTGTCTAGTAGACAAACGAAAACTAATTGTGGGCTTAATTTGATGAAAGTGGTAAGTGAAGCATTAGTTTAAATTATGTATGGTTGGTTAGTTTGGTTGTCTCCCTGTTGATGACATACGAGTGAATAAAGTTTTGTTTGCATGGCCTGTAGTTCAAAACCTCCCAAGCGCCTCATGGCAAACCCTCTTACGATGGAGCAGAACGGTCACAAGACAATGTAAAGCATCTTTGTAGCATGAACACCATTGGAAAAACAGCAGGTTATAGGAACACATCTCCCACCTCAAGAGGTCTCTCAAAGCCCACTGTTTCTTAATCCTTACCCAGGTTGCTGACTTAAATGCCCAGACCCAATTCGCTCCGTCCCTCTCCTCCTTAGCCCTAACCCTTCGAAGTTTGCAGATCTGGAAAGGTATAAACTGTGTAGTGTATATTGCTTTTACTTTATGGATCTGCAAACATCGAAGGGTCAGGGCCAAGGGGAAGGGGTAGGAAGTGAATTGGGAGTGGCTAACTGTAAATTAAGGCTCGCACATGTCTCACCAAATGTTGATCTCAATGTTTTTCTGTATGTAAAATCAGTTCGCAAATTAGGTTGAGGTGCCAAGTGCTCTTGGCCAGCAAATGCTATTTGTGCGTCTGAGCCCTTAAAGGAAAACTCTACTCAGCAAAATGCATCAACATGATGTGGCAAGTGACACTTTGCTTCTTGATAGTCCAATATCTTAACTTGACTGCTGATATGCTAAACATTTTGGGACCGTATCAACAATTGACTAATAGAACAAAATGCCAATATAGTTTGAGTGGATTTTTCCTTTAACTGTACAGGAATTTGTTTATTTTACCCACATACCTGTTTTGGAATCGAGGACTTTGAATTGAAATAAATGATGATTCACACAGGTTTACAGCTATTGTTGAAATTACTTTTTCAACTGGGATGGGTTATTTAATTATATTAAGCAAAATGGGTTGTTTATTGATGAATCTATAAAAATGGACCTTCATAAAATTACATTTGGATAATATAGATCTATTGAATTCATATGTGTAACTGTAATGTAATTGTTTTCCAATTGGAACAAATTAAAAAGGAAGCATGTCAATGCAAATAGGTGCAAAGGTATTAAACTCTTCCTCTACTTTCAAAGAAGTTTGAGCAAAATCATCCTTAAATACTGCTTTATTCCTTTGAATGAAAGTTACCATTAGTTTGAAATCAAGCCATTGATAAACAATGTTCACGCACACTTCCCACGCGCCTGGTTGTCAAATATAAGTAGGAAGGCAGGGTATGTAAACACCTTGATTATTACTACCGGTAATTAACTAGCATTAAAGGGTACGGGAGTTGTCCAGCAATTATACATAAATACTATGCAATTGTACAATAAACATTTATTTATTGAAGTTATAGTCAGTCGTTCAGGTATTGAAGGTGTTGGGAGCCTTACTTTCCAGGCTAAAAAGCTGCAACGAAATGGTTTGCCTGTCTAATATACTACTAAAGCTATTAGTGTTGTTTCAGTGACATGATGTTTTTTTCAAGGATCACACTCTTGATCAGGGGCAATAATCATTCATATCTGTGGTTGGAGACAGTTCCTATGTCTGTGGACTGTTAGAACCAAATAGGGCCAAGACGCATGCAATTGATTTATAGTGAAATCATTAGAAAAGTCATGAGATGCTTAAGTCTGTAGGGCAATGTCTATCTATGTGAAGATTTCTATGAATTACTGTGTAATACCGTGTAATTACACTTTTTCCTGTTAGGGGGCGCCTATACACTTTGGTCCCTGTCTAGACCTTCGTAGTGCGGTGACAGCGGTACGGGGAGCGGTAAGAAACCCTGCAGTATGGCGTCACGGGCAAATGCAACAGCCCCATCGTATTTCCTGGAGTTCTATTGGCTCCCCAACGCATTGCACATGCATTAGTCTGATTTCATTGGCTTATCAAACTGACAATCAGTCTAGTCGAAAGGGAGTTGACGTAATCTTTTCAGTAAATCAAGGTACTCTATCTGTTCTTTTTTTTGCTTGTGTGCAGATATACGACCGCTTTTCATCTGAACTGGAAAATAACCTCATCAAGGAAGCAACGAATGCAGTGGAAGCCTGTCTGGTGGAGACTTAAACACTGCTATAATGGGTGTTTTTCATAAAAGTGGGCTTGACCATTTTTTTGCGAGCATACTCTGATGAACAATATTATACTTAATTTTAACGCTTATTTGTTTTCGCTACTTTTCTATGGTGTTCTAGTCTTCGTTTCGATCTTCAAAAGTAAGTTGCCTAAACATTACCTGTTTAATTTCATACCGTTTTTACTGTAGAGCGAACGACTTTTTGTTGTTGCTTTTCCTTAAAATTAATTCAGTAATCTGTTGTATTCTGATCGCAAACGTTTTCAAGAGTTTGTTCTGATTTGATATCAAATAGACTACCTACGATGGTATTGTTACAAATGATCCCAAATCGAATATCCTGCGCGTGAAGTCATTTTCACGAACGGCGACATAAGGCCATTCAAATCAAATGTCTTTATAACGCCATTTTTATATCCGCAGATGTCACAGTGCTTTTACAGAAACCCATCCTAAAACCCAAAATAGAAAGCAATGCAGATGTAGAAGCACCCTGGCTAGGAAAAACTCCCTAGAAAGGCAGGAACCTAGGAAGAAACCTAGGCTTGATTTCGTCAGTAGGATATCAGCTGGTTTTAGTAATGGGCCTACATTGTTTCACTTAATCTTACAAACATTTGGTATATGTTGCCAAATGCTTTGCAACAATTGCTAATGTTTTCCACAAGCCCTTTCCAAATTTCGAAAATATTTTTTTCTAAACATTCTTCAATGTGTAGCCATGTCTCTGTACGTTTGCATATACCAAATATGGTAGATAGAATTGCATGGGCGTATGCCTCGGCTAGTAAATGGCTGACTGCAAGAACATGGTGAAAACATCAGATTTCTGCTTGTCGATGCTAGGTCCTTTTCTAGAGATTGTACAAACTAACAATCATAATGAAATTGTCAGTATGTAGACGAATAGCTATACCTAATAGACAGCCTACTGTCTTTATTCAGACATGTATTTATGTAGCATACCGGTATAATGTAGCCTCTATGCGATGAGTCGGCCATATTGTAGGCTCCTCTAAACTAGTCTGAGCATTTGGCCTACAAACTGAGATAACGGGAATTAGGTTTTGTTATTTGACCCTTTAGTGCCCTATACTTGTAATCTGAGAGAAATGCATAACATTTCAGATTTTAATGACGAGTGACATCCACTTGAGACATTCTGTTGCCGTTTCTCCAGTTGCTTTGTATTATATTTACAAGTGATGCTATTTAACAGCTTTGTCCACATTGTGGCCTTATCATATATTTTACCCCTAGTATCGAATCTAACAAATCATCCCTTTATTACTTATGACAACATGCATTGAATTTGAATGTAATTCAAAAGTAAAGTAATAGTTTTTCTTTCTTCAGGAGAGTAATTTTTGGAATCATACTACTGGGTACTGGGTGAAAGTCCTAAACTGCTGCAATGTCTGGGGCGTCTGTGAAAGTCGCTGTCCGAGTTCGTCCCTTTAACTCGAGAGAGACAAGCAAGGAGTCAAAATGCATCATTCAGATGCAAGGCAATTCTACCAGTAAGTAACACACACAAACATACACACATATATGATATCCTCATGATATTTTGGACCACCTGACAGATACAAATCTAGCTTCATGACACATTGGTTTCCACATGCCCAAGCCAGCTCTGTACCTTAGGGGTCTTGGTTGAAAACAGTAGAATGAACAAAGTGAATGCATCAGTGTTGAAAAGAAACAGCCTGAAAAGGGAAGGAAAGCTGTTTTGAGTGAATTCCTCTTTGTAAAGAGATGCATGCCTGAGGAGCCTCAGTGTGAGAAATGCTGAGTTGGTCCATTCTGACACAGTTTGTGTCCCTAATGGAACCTTATTCCCCATATAGTGCACTACTTTTGACCAGGACCCATAGGAATCTGGTCAAAAGTAGTGCACTATGTAGGGAATAGAGTGCCATTTGGGATGCCTGCTCTTTGGGCTTTCTCCCTCTTTCTATTCATCAATCTATTGTCCCATAGTTGGGACTATTTGATATTGGTAGCAGTGCTTATCACTGGTCTGGAGTGTGTGGTTATGTCATCCCCGAGTTGACGTGGAATACTCCAGAAAACACAAGTTCTACTCCACGCAGCGTTTTGGTGCACTTTCGAGGACAGACAGTAGAACTGTTTTGAGAACATGATCTTTTCTATTAGATGGACAATTATTGCTCATGATGGACTGTGTTCATATGTAGAAAATAGACAAACTATGAAACATCAAAATGGATGTTCCAGTATATGGAAAAATTACTAGTTATGATATAAAGCAAAACTGTTTTCAAAGAGTAGTTGGACCTCTGTGCTGCTTCCAGCTCAACCATAAGCCTTCCTGTCATTTAGAATAGTGCTCTCTACAAGATGTTGAGGTTGAAACAAACAAAATGACTTTAATTGCTATTCAGTTGCTGTCAGCAGATGGAATTTGTCCCCATCCAATAGCATATAATGGGAATCAATGCTTCAGATTGATGTTGTACAGACATATTTAATGTGCTGCCCAAAGCTAAGGTCTAAGTGACAACATAGCAATATCACATTTATGTTAACAAAGAGAAAATGAGGATAACGCTAAAATGTTGAATATAGAGATGCGCTATTTGGAAAAGGAGACGTCGTTGTCATGTTTTTTCCTCCTCAGTAATTTAGTCATTTGGATTTATCCAACAAATCATTTTGGATGTTTTTAGCCAGTGATTCACCATGTCCACTTGTGACTGGGTTACCAGTTTTTTTTAAAGGGATAGTTCATTCAAACGCATCCACATTTTTTCCCTATGTACTGAAAGTGCTTGGTCTTAATCTTGACTGTGGAAATGAAAATAAAAATGGTATTGTATTAACAATGGACTAATGAACAAAATACTCAAATGTACTTTTTGAGTGAACATTAGTTATTCCAAAACCTGTCGTTGAATGGCACATTAAAACCCTCATGAGACAAACGCCATCTCATTCATGTCAGGTAGTTATATGCCTTGTTATAATATTGACCTGGTACTAAGAGCCTGTAACACAACCCTTTTATCAACCTGTTCCATGAACCGGTTTTGATTTGCCTTGAAGTTCAGTTGTCGCCTTTAGTCATTTGTGTTATTTCAATCACACCAGCTGGTCGTTGATTGCATCCATCAATGCCACACTTGCCTGCGCTTTCTAAGGACCAAACCTTTCCAAAGGAAAGCTTTTAGCAGAATCCTGAATCTTTTACTTCGCATCCTGGTGTTTTTTCATTAGGCCAATGACACTTTGAGGTGCCCTGGGTGACTTGTGGTGTGTAGCAGAGCTGAGCTGTGGTATGTTTTTTTGTGGGGGGTGAGTAGCAGAGGGGGAGAGGGAGGCTGCAGCAGTCGTGCCTCTCTTCCTATCACATGCACAGATTGCAGAGCAGTACTCCATTGCAGATGGTATAATGAGAATGCTGTCTTGCCCACGGCAGGCAGGCTCACGGCAGGCAGGCTCACGGCAGGCAGGCCCACACGCATTAATAGTCCAGACTGTCAGCCAATGAGAGAACATGCCCTTTATGTAGGTCACTTCAGTGTTTCCCTAACATTGTATAGGTGAGTCTCCCTACCGCCGCCTAAAAATTTGGATATGGATTCAGTTGAAAAATTGGGTTAACCCCCTAGAGTCGATGTCCGCCCCCCATGGAAATCTAATTAGCGTTGGAAAAAAATCCCCATCAAAATCTGTCTGTTTAAGCTAGAGATATCTATTTTCTGGCATGGGCTGCGTCTCAATCCACTACATCCGCCAATGGCAGCCTTCCACATCTGCGGTGGAAGGTGGCCGAACGACTGCAGTGTTTGTCAGACCGTGAGACATCCCGAAAATCGTTCTTCTCACAAACGTCTGTAGCGTCCGAACAGTTTGGGCTACACACTAATATGACCCCTCTATGGAAAGGTGAGACTCTCACAAATGCATATATGTCGGTTGTTTTGCTCTAAATTAATGCAAGTATATATGGAAGTAGTTTAGTGCGAAAACAAATTGGTTAAATATGGGTAAATAAATAAAAAAATATATAATTTCCTGATCTTTCTTATCTCAGATATAGGACTGACACCGAACAAACTTCCTTTTGATAGATTTCTTTGACTGTTTTTCCATGTATGAATCTGTTATTCAATATGTTTCTTTGTGCTATTAGCATTAAGGCCAAATGGAATTTTTCATCAAATATTTATGCCTAAAGGGATCCTAAAATTAAATCAAATAGCTAAATGATCCTTGGTATGATGATCTTAAAACAATTCCATATGTTAGATTAGTAGAACCCCTTTTTTTGCTGTGTGAAGAGCTCTGCCAAAAAGCATTGAAGATAGGTTCTCTGCAGTCTTCATTAATATACTGAACATTTCTGCTTATGCCCTATCCATCAACTGTTGGTGTGAGATTCAACCCTCTTAATACTTACAAAGATGTACCTAAGATGCTGTAATTTTATTTATACGATTGTTTTAGGGGCAACACTGAGTTGGGGCTATGTAATGATGCTTCTATCACTGCCTAATATAATGCGCCCCTTCCCGAAAATCTTGAAAGACATTTACACAGAGGAATGTTCTACCACTGTACACTTTGATGTTTTGGGAAGGTATTTCTCTCATAATTGATGGCATTCTTTGATCATCTCTGTAGCGCTGAAGGAATAGAACTGAACAATTGTACAAAGCCTTCCTTCTGTTTACGAGGTTGTACGTGAAGCACAGGTTTTGAAGACGGCAACATGTGTATATGGATGACATGTCATTGTTTAGCTACGATTAACTTCTTTCCTGCAATGCACCATCAAATTATGTTATTTTACAGAAGTCCCACTTGAAAACATCTGGGCCATATTCACAAAGTGTTTCAGAGTAGGAGGCATTGCTGATCTGGGATCAGTTTTGCCTTTTAGATCATAATGAATAAGGACATGGAGGACCTGATCCTAGATCAGCACACCTACTCCGAGACACTAAATACGTGCCCCGATCACCCCTGTCCATTCACTATTATCTAAAAGGAAAAATCTGATCCTAGATTATCATTCCTACTCTGAGACCTTTATGAATCCTGGCTCTGTTTTTGTGTGTGTGTGTGTATATATCTCAAAATGTCCTTCGATTGTGTTGTATTTCTGCTAGCCTTTAGATATAGTTGTAATTTAAATGGGATGGAGAGAGGCCTGATTTACAGTAGGGTGTCTACCTACGGATAAGCCTGGTCAGCTTGCTGAGAGAAAGCAGCTGTGTTTTTTACTGGGCTGTGATGCTCCCCTTATTGTTGTCATTCTGCTGCCACCCTCCCTCAAGGTGTGTGTTCATTTGTGTCTGTGTCAAGGGCATGTGCCATCACTCTCCCTCTCTACTTTCCTCTGTGATTATACAATGTGCAGGGGATGAATTCAAGGCCTCTGCGAGCGGGGTGATACTAAGCAAGGTCTCTTTCAGTGGAGACCTGTGCTCAGACATACCATTGCCAATGTAATTAGCTGGAAATTTCACAAAATGGGCTGCGGTGCTAGCTAGCGTTGGCACACTGTATGTGGACAGATCGCATGAGTTTAAAGCCTACCCTTAATGATGAGCCTGATGTGCTGCTCACAATGGTCTATGTGTCTTGTTATGTAAGCCATGTGTTCTATTTCCCCTCCCCCATCACTCATATGTAGCGTGGTGGTTTGCGGCTGTATCAAAGAAGGTTCACTGCTACACTATCGCAAGGCTAACAGTGTTAGATTACAAATGTACTGTATAACATGGTTGATTGCCGCAGCAAAGAAGGTCCTCTGATATGCTATTGCTAGGCTAACAGTGCGGGCTAGGCTAATGCTAACCTATTACATGTGCATGACCAGAGTCACATGTCTTCGGTGCTTAAAGGGATACTTTGGGATTTTGGCAATGATGCCCTTTATCTACTTCCCCAGAGTCAAATGAACTGTGAATATTGTTTGTATGTCTCTGTCATATATGAAGAAAGTTAGGGGTAGTTTTGCGAGCCAATAATAACTAGCGTTACCCACAGACTTCCAGTCATTGCGTTATCTACGAGCATGTTAGCAATATCCCTATCAAGATGCACTATGCAGAAATCGCTCCACCATTTCTTGGTTGCAAAAATTCTAAAAGTTCACCTAATTTCAGTTTTTGTGACAAAACAAACAAGTATAGTGTAGAGAATCATTGTTCCATCTAAACCGCTGTTAAATATATTTTCAGCTGTTTTGAAGCTGGTGTACAAAACAAAGTAAAATATCCGAAAACAAAATGTAAGAACGGGAAGCATAGAAATGGTGCACATGGAACAGATCTACCGCTCCTTAGACTTGCTTTCAATGAGCAAAAACTGTTTTTTACATAAGTTTTACAAATTTATTAAAAATTGAAACTGATACCTTATTTACATTAGTATTCAAACCCTTTGCTATGAGACTCAAAATTGAGCTCAGGTGCATCCTGTTTCCAGTGATCATCCTTGAGCTGTTTCTACAACTTGATTGGAGTCCACCTGTGGTAAATTCAATTGATTCAACATGATTTGGAAAGGCACACACCTGTCTATATAAGGTCCCACAATTGACGGTGCATGTCAGATCAAAAACAAAGCCATGAGGTCGAAGGAATTGTCCGTAGCGCTCCGAGACAGGATTGAGTCTAGGCACAGATTTGGGGAAGGATACCTAAACATTTCAGCATTGAAGGTCCCCAAGAACACAGTGGCCTCCATCATTCTTAAATGGAAGAAGTTCTGAACCACCAAGACTCTTCCTAGAGCTGGCCACCTGGCCAAACTGAGCAATCGTGGGAGAAGGGCCTTGGTGAGCAAGAACCTGATGGTCACTCAGAGCTCTAGAGTTCAACCATCTCGGTTGTCCTTCTGGAAAGTTCTCCCATCTTTGCAGCACACCACCAATCTGGCCTTTATGGTAGAGTGGCCAGACGGAGGCCACTCCTCAGTAAAACGCACATGACAGTCCGCTTGGAGTTTGCCAAAAGGCACCTAAAGACTCTCAGACCATGAGAAACAAGATTGAACTCTTTGACCTGAATGCCAAGCGTCATGTTACTTAGACCGCTGTGCCACTCGGAAGCCTAAGGCACTGCATCTCAGTGCTAGAGGCATCACTACAGACCCTGGTTCGATTCTAGGCTGTATCACAACCAGCCGTGATTGGAAGAGCAGCGCACAATTGGCAAGGTGTCGTTCGGGTTTGGTCTGGGTAGGCTGTCATTGTAAATACGAATTTGTTCTTAGCTTACTTTTTTTTTTATGGTGGTGGCCGCATCATGTTGTGGGGATGTTTTTCAGCGGCAGGGACTGGGAGACTCGTCAGGATCGAGGAAAAGATGAACTGAGCAAAGTACAGAGAGATCCTTGATGAAAACCTGCTCCATAGCACTCAGGACCTCAGACTGGGGTGAAGGTTCACCTTCCAACAGGAGAACGACCCTAAGCACACAGCCAAGACAACGCAGGAGTGGCTTCGGGACAAGTCTCTGAATGTCCTTGAGTGGCCCAGCCAGAGCCCGGACTTGAACCCGATCGAGCATCTCTGGAAAGACCTGAACATAGCTGTACAGCGACGCTCCCCATCCATCCTGACCAAGTTTAAGAGGATCTGCAGAGAAGTTTGGGAGAAACTCCCCAAATACAGGTGTGCCAAGCTTGTAGCCTCATACTCAAGAAGACTCGATGCTGTAATCCCTGCCAAAGGTGCTTCAACAAAGTACTGAGTAAAGGGTCTGAATACTTATGCAAATACATTTGCAAAAATAAATCTAAATCTGTTTTTGCTTTGTCATTATGGGGTTGTGTGTGTGTGTGTGTAGATTGGGGGGGGAAATAATTTAATACATTTTTAGAATAAGGCTGTAACGTAACAAAATGTTGAAAAAGTAAAGCCTGTGTCCATAGAGACATACCAGCTCTACTGCTCCTAACCTGTTGACACACGTTGTTCTGCCTCCAATGCTAGCATCAGTAATTCTACATTTGTTAGCACAGCTAACATGGCCACTGACAGTTGTGAATCTGATGCAGCCGAAGAGCTACTACCCCCCCCCCCCCCCCCCTTACCTGGGAAAGCACCGAACAACAGACAGGGAAGAGGCGCAAATATGAGAACTACATTGATTTGAGGTTCACTTATATTGGGAGTAGTGCCTTTCCTCAGCCACAGTGTGTTATATGTGCAAAAGTACTATCTCACAACTCGATGAAACCTTCACTCTTGTGCAGACGTTTAGAAACAAAACATGCCAATTAAAAAAAAAAATGCAGTTTTTTTGAGCAAGAATAACGACTACTTTCAAGTAGTAAGACATGTATAAAAGCCACAGATACCATTTAATAAGAAGGGACTAGAAGCGTCTTATATGGTGAGCTACCGAGTGGCTAGGACAGGCAAGCCCCATACTATTGTGGAGGACTTAATTCTTCCTGCTGCCGTGGATATGGCTGCGACAATGCTGGGGGGAAAAGGCCACCAAAAAACTATACAGACAATGCCTTCATCAAACATCACTGTTTCATGACGCATCAGTGACATGGCAGGAGATGTTTTGAAACAATTACTGCTTCGCATACAAGCCAGTGAATTATATGCGTTACAGCTGGATGAGTCAGATGTGGTGGTCCTGGCACAGCTCCTGGTATATGTCCGTTATGTTTATGGAGGGTCAATTAAGGAAGACATCCTCTTCTGCAGACCACTGGAAACCAGGACAACATGAGAGGATATTTTTCAAGGACTGGACCGCTTTGTGACATCAAATGGACTTTGGTGGTCAAGATGTGTTGGTATCTGTACTGATAGCGCAAATGTTATGACAGGGAGACATAGTGGAGTGGTAACACGGATGCAAGCAGTTGCTCCCGACGCCACTTGGGTATCCACCGAGAGGCTCTTCCTGCCAAGGGAATGCCTGACAGCTTGAAAGACGTTTTGGACACTACAGTAAAGATGGTAAAGCAAGGCCCCTGAACTCTGTATTTTCTGCATTATGCAATGATATGGGCAGCGACCATGTAATGCTTTTACAACATACAGAAGTGCGCTGGTTATCAAGGGGCAAAGTATTGACACGTTTTTTTTTTTAATTGAGAGGAGCTTAAAGTTCTCTTTACTGACCACTTGTCTGACCGCTTGCATGATGACGAGTTTCTCACACGACTGGCGATCTGGGTGATGTTTTTTCTCGCCTGAATGATCTGAATCTAGGATTACAGGGACTCTCCGCAACTATATTCAATGTGTGGGACAAACTTGAGGCTATGATTAAGAAGTTGGAGCTCTTTTCTGTCTGCATTGACAAGGACAACACACAGGTCTTTCCATCATTGTATGATTTTTTTTTTTTGTGTGCAATGAACTCAAGCAGACGGACAATGTCAAATGTGATATAGTGGAGCACCTGAGTGAGATGGGTGCACAATTATGCAGGTACTTTCCAGAAACAGACGACACAAACTGTATTTGTTATCCCTTTCATGCCCTGCCTCCAGTCCACCTACCGATATCTGAACAAGAGAGCCTCATCAAAATTGCAACAATTTTTTTAAATTTAATCAGAAGCCCCTGCCGGATTTCTGCATAGGGCTGCGCTCAGAGTATCTTGCCTTTGCAAATCGTGCTGTTAAGACACTGATGCCCTTTGCAACCACGTACCTATGGATTCTCGGCCCTCACTAGCATGAAAACGAAATACAGGCACAGACTGTGTGGGAAATTATTTAAGACTGAGACTCTCTCCAATACAACCCAACATTGCAGAGTTATGTGCATCCTTTCAAGCACACCCTTCTCATTAACTTGTGGTGAGTTATTCACAATTTTTGATGAACAAATAAGGTTTTATATGTAAGATTGCTAAGTAAAGAGCAAAATTATTGATTATTATTATTTGTGCCTTGGTCCTATAAGAGCTCTTTGTCACTTCCCACAAGTCGGGTTGTGACAAACTCTCCCTCATTCTTATGTTTAATAAATGTATCCTATTGTGTGTGGCAGGCTTACAATGATGGCAAAAAACAACATTTGAGAGTGCGCCGACCCTGGTGCTGGAGGGGGTACGCAGCTGGAGGTTGAATGTTTGAAGGTGTACGGAACTATAAAAAGTTTGGGAAGGTACACAAGAGAATGCCAAGAGGCTATACTTCCGGCGCTGACAGAGATGGCCGCCTCGCTTTGCGTTCCTCGGAAACTGCAGTATTTCATTTTTTTACGTGTTATTTCTTACATTGGTACCCCAGGTAATCTTAAGTTTTTATTACATACAGTCGGGAGGAACTACTGGATATAAGAGTAACGTCAACTCGCCATCATTACGACCAGGAATACGACTTTCCCGAAGCGGTAACTCTGTTTTGCCCACCACCCAGGACAATGGATCGGATCCCTGCCGGCGAACCAAAACAACGTCGCCGTAAAAGGGGCAGACGAAGCGGTATTCTGATCAGGCTCCGGAGACGGGCACATCGCGCACCGCTCCAGAGCATACTACTCGCCAATGCCCAGTCTCTTGACAACAAGGTTGATGAAATCTGAGCAAGGGTAGCATTCCAGAGGGACATAAGAGACTGTAACGTTCTTTGCTTCACGGAAGCATGGCTCACTCGAGACACGCTATCAGAGTCGGTACAGCCAGCTGGTTTCTTCACGCATCGCGCCGACAGAAACGAGCATCTTTCTGGTAAGAAGAGGTGCGGGGGGGTATGCCTTATGATTAACGAGACGTGGTGTGATAACAACAACATACTGGAAATCAAGTCCTTCTGTTCACCTGACTTAGAATTCCTCACAATCAAATGTCGACCGCATTATCTATAAAAATAATTCTTATCGATTATAATCACAGCCGCATATATTCCCCCCCCCCCCCCCAAGCAGACACATCGACAGTCCTGAACAAACTTTATTTGACTATGTAAACTGGAAACCACATATCCTGAGGCTGCATTCATTGTAGCTGGGGATTTTAACAAGGCTAATCTGAAAACAAGACTCCCTTCTATCAGCATATCGATTGTGCTACCAGGGCTGGTAAAACCCTAGATCATTGTTATTCTAACTTCCGCGACACATATAAGGCCCTCCCCCGCCCTCCTTTTGGAAAAGCTGACCACGACTCCATTTTGTTGCTCCCAGCCCATAGACAGAGACTAAAACGGGAAGCTCTCGCGCTCAGGTCTGTTCAACGCTGGTCTGACCAATCTTATTCCACGCTTCAAGATTGCTTCGATCACGTGGATTGGGATATGTTCCGCACTGCGTCAAACAACAACATTGACGAATACGCTGATTCGGTGAGCGAGTTTATTAGCAAGTGCATCGGCGATGTCGTACCCACAGCAACTATTAAAACATTCCCAAACCAGAAACTGTGGATTGATGGCAGCATTCGCGCGAAACTGCTTTTAACCAGGGCAAGGTAACCGGAAACATGACCGAATACAAACAGTGTAGCTATGCCCTCCGCAAGGCAATCAAACAAGCTAAGCGTCAGTATAGAGACAAAGTAGAGTCGCAATTCAACGGCTCAGACACGAGGTATGTGGCAGGGTCTACAGTCAATCACGGATTACAAAAAGAAAACCAGCCCCATCGTGGACCAGGATGTCTTGCTCCTAGACAGACTAAACAACTTCTTTGCTATCTTTGAGGACAATACAGTGCCACTGACACGGCCCGCTACCAAAACCGATGGACTCTCCTTCACTGCAGCCGACATGCGTAAAACATTTAAACGTGTTAACCCTCGCAGGGCTGCAGGCCCAGACGGCATCCCCAGCCGCGTGCGTCCTCAGAGCATGCGCAGACCAGCTGGCTGGTGTGTTTACGGACATATTCAATCAATCCTTATCCCAGTCTGCTGTTCCCACATGCTTCAAGAGGGCCACCATTGTTCCTGTTCCCAAGAAAGCTAAGGTAACTGAGCTAAACGACTACCGCCCCATAGCACTCACTTCCGTCATCATGAAGTGCTTTGAGACTAGTCAAGGACCATAGCACCTCCACCCTACCTGACACCTTAGACCCACTCCAATTTGCTTACCGCCTCAATATGTCCACAGACGACACAATCGCAACCACACTGCACACTGCCCTAACCCAGCTGGACAAGAGAAATACCTATGTGAGAATGATGTTCATCGACTACAGCTCAGCATTTAACACCATAGTACCCTCCAAACTCGTCATCAAGCTCAAGACCCTGGGTCTCGACCCCGCCCTGTGCAACTGGGTACTGAACTTCCTGACGGGCCGCCCCCAGGTGGTGAGGGTAGGTAACAACATCTCCACACCGCTGATCCTCAACACTGGGGCCCCACAAGGGTGCGTTCTGAGTCCTCTCCTGTACTCCCTGTTCACCCACGACTGCGTGGCCATGCACGCCTCCAACTCAATCATCAAGTTTGCAGACGACACTACAGTGGTAGGCTTGATTACTAACAACGATGAGACGGCCTACAGGGAGGAGGTGAGGGCCCTCGGAGTGTGGTGTCAGGAAAATAACCTCACACTCAACGTCAACAAAACAAAGGAGATGATCGTGGACTTCAGGAAACAGCAGAGGGAGCACCCCCCTATCCACATCGACGGGACAGTAGTGGAGAGGGTAGTAAGTTTTAAGTTCCTCGGCGTACACATCACGGACAAACTGAATTGGTCCACCCACACAGACAGCGCCTCTTCAACCTCAGGAGGCTGAAGAAATTCGGCTTGTCACCAAAAGCACTCACAAACTTCTACAGATGCACAATCGAGAGCATCCTGTCAGGCTGTATCACCGCCTGGTACGGCAACTGCACTGCCTACAACCGCAGGGTTCTCCAGAGGGTGGTGAGGTCAGCACAACGCATCACCGGGGGCAAACTACCTGCCCTCCAGGACACCTACACCACCCGATGTCACAGGAAGGCCATAAAGATCATCAAGGACAACAACCACCCGAGCCACTGCCTGTTCACCCCGCTATCATCCAGAAGGCGAGGTCAGTACAGGTGCATCAAAGCAGGGACCGAGAGACTGAAAAACAGCTTTTATATCAAGGCCATCAGACTGTTAAACAGCCACCACTAACATTGAGTAGCTGCTGCCAACATACTGACTCAACTCCAGCCACTTTAATAATGGAAAAATTGATGTAAAAAATGTATCACTAGCCACTTTAAACAATGCCACTTAATATAATGTTTACATACTCTACATTACTCATCTCGTATGCATATACTGTACTCTATACCATCTACTGCATCTTGCCTATGCCGTTCTGTACCATCACTCATTCATATATTTTTATGTACATATTCTTTATCCCTTTACACTTGTGTGTGTATAAGGTAGTTGTTGTGAAATTGTTAGGTTAGATTACTCGTTGGTTATTACTGCATTGTTGGAACTAGAAGCACAAGCATTTCGCTACACTCGAATTAACATCTTCTAACCATGTGTATGTGACAAATAACATTTGATTGTGATTGATTGAAGAGTGTGCAAAGCTGTCATCAAGGCAAAGGGTGGCTACTTTGAAGAATCTCAAATATAAAATATATTTTGATTTGTTTAAGACTTTTTTTTTTGGCTACTACATGTGATATTTAAGTTTGATGTTTTGATTCTACAAAAAAAAACTTGAATGAGTAGGTGTTCTAAAACTTTTGACCGGTAGTGTACGTAATGTATAAATTAGTAAGCATGCCTGAACTGACATTGTTAAATGGTAGAATAAAATGATACAATGCATATTTTCTTTAAAGTACACTCCTAATTTGCTTTCAAAATAGAATAGCCAGGTGACACACTCCAGGTGTGTTGTGAGTAAAATACATTATGGGGTGTGTGTGTAGATTTGATGAGGGGGAAAAATAACTATTTAAATCTTTAGAATAAGGCTGTATCGTAACAAAATGTGGAAGAAGTCTAGGGGCCTGAAATGCTTTCCGAATGCATGGAGGCAATTGACCTGATAAGGGCGTGTTACTTATGGGCACGAGCACCTGAGCCATCATGGGTTCTCATTGAAAACCATTATTGGATATTAGACATCCATTCATACTTCTACATGGTGAAGAGGAGAGAGATAATACTGCAGTGGTATTCATAGTTGGGTTTGAATACAACAGTAAAAAAAAAAGTGTTTTTTGAGTTAATGTATTTACTTTGATAAGATTAAGAAATTCATTGAAGGTAATTTCTAAAATGTCCCCATTTTTATATTTTTTAGTTTGAGTAACGCTGAATCAGATATTATTCTCAGTTTAAACCTTAGAAGTAGAATGTCGAAGGGCATTCCCATTCTAGTCAAGGTTCTTTGATGCGTGTACCGGACCGGCGGCCATATTGAGTGTACTGTCAGTGCTGTGGTCTGAGCGGCTTTGTCCTTTCTAGTCATTCTATTTTTATGGTGTAAACATCATAGATACCATCTACGGTGGAAGGTCACAGCATTGGTTCTACCACCATTTCCCTTCCCATGGTCAGCTAAGTGTATGTCCAAGTTGACCTTCCAGAAAACCCTTCAGGCATTGACTGGGCTACACCGTCCATCAGTGATACTCAAAGTGTGATAGCTATTTGCTTACCTCGACGTCAATCAAAACCCACTCCACGTGTATGCATGGGGAAAACTAAGGGTGGTTGATGCAACACAAAGAGACGAGGAGGTGTCAAAATTAAGCCCGGGGTCGAGATTGGCCAAGGGAAGGTCATAATGCTATTGAGCCCTTCTGCAGACGAGGACGATTGACCTGATTAGGGCGTGTAATCCTCCAGCTCGCCTGAGGTCGCCAGGTTTGGCAAAGTAATCTCCCTCCTCACAGGTGCACACACACCCACTCAGGGTGTGACATTCCTTGCCTCACCTCTTCCCATGCACCCTCAGCGGGGCTGAGACCACCGGATGCATCCGGTTTTCAGGGGAAATGGAAAGAGAGCATTTAATGCGACTTCTGCTTTTGGATGGTAACAGTGGAACACTCCATCTTAACCCCTCCACATTTACTGGATTGGTTGAACAGTTCAGAAGACAACCTCCCCCGCCAGTTTTTTTTTTTCATTTTTTCTTCTCTTTTTTTCATTTCAAGACCCGAAAGAAAGAAAAAGGCCCCTCAGCTGTTTCTTTTACCCCTGATACATTAGGTTACATACCACGCTATCATTGTTAGGAATGGGCCCTGGATGGGACACAGCCTGACACATTTGAGAGAGGTGGATAAATAGACACACGCACACACACTGGAACCTTCTTCCAGCCAGGACAATGGCAATAATAGACGAAGATATACACAAATCAAACCTTTTACTTCATAATTATCAGCTAGATATGTGAATTGTAATAATCTAGCTAGCCAGCTAAAACGAATGTTATGCAAGGTAGATGTCTTCGTGGCTATCTGGCTAGCGAACAGTAGTAGTTAGCCCTATTGACTTATTATGGGCTTGGGATCTACGGTATGTAGGCAGGTTAACATGCCAAAATTAACACTGTGTATTAAGTTAAAATATTTTAGTCAAGCAACACATGAGATCTAAGTAGGAAACATTTAATTCTGAAGTCAGTGTATTTTATCAGACTTCAGCTCAAACAATGTCCGCCATTGATTGACATTTTGCGTCATTTTTTACGAGGTTGCGTCATATTCCTTTGCATACTTCCAGTTGAAGCTTGCATCGATGAATGCTTCAAAATATGTACTAACGGAGTACATATTTGAGAAGCGTTATTTCACACAGATGGTGTGTGTTCTTGGTTCATACTGTGCCAAGTCTTGAGCATGGTCCAGCAGCACATCATGCACAGGGATAGGTCACTCAAACACTTCATCATTCCATCATCAGTTTTTGCTCTTGACTGCTGACATGCAAAAAAAGAAAGTGATTGTATCAACAGTGATAGTGAACTAGTCTATCTCTAAGGTATACACATTCACTATATTATTTTGATGATAATGACATGATTTCTGTGCTATTTGAGTTCTGAAGTGAGTTCCAGAGTGTGGTTTGTGTTTTGGTGTAAATCTTTTATTTTATTTTTTTGTCCATGATGTCAGCCATGATGATTTTCTCCCTGCCTTTTAACCATTGCTGCTCCAGTTTCTGGGAAATCCTTCCTCGCAGACGTTGAGTGAGCAGAAGGAATGCATCATGTCTGCCTAGCAACCAGACCTGCCTGTCTGGATCAATAACACATCTTGTGATGGCTGTAGGAAGCCATTACACAGTCTCTGTTAACCCTTTGTTGATCTGAGATACCATAACACACACACACACACACACACACTCTTCCTGGATCTCATTCAGGCATTAAATATCAGTGTTTTTATTTCTGATCATTAGGATATATCTAAGAAGCGTTGCCAAGAAATGAACCTTGATATAGAATCTTTGCTACTTCGCTGTTAGCACTGAATGCTGCTATATTAACAACTGTTTGGAAAGTAAAAGTGCAAGTGAGAAGAGCATGGCAGCATGCCTACCATAAATAACTGCTTGTACACTTGCTCCCCAGGCAGAGGTCAGAAAGGTTGAGATGATAAACAACTGCTCTCAGTACATTGCTGTTTTAGCTTTCTAGCTGACCTGGCTTGACTTGTCGTGGTATTGCAACTTATAAGTTGTGGTGTTTTTCCCCCAACCACGTATCATGTTTAGTTTCGACGGATATGAGTTTGAATATGCAGGCTATTGCCTAATCCCAAATGAACCCCTATCCCCAACGCACTATGCACTTGTGGAGATCCTAGAGGATTGTTTTGGTGTAAGCAGCTACTGTATCCACACTACAAAATCTTTAACTTGTAGTGATGAGGAAACCCGGTTGGAGGACTGTCAAAAATAACTAGAATGCTAGAGTGCTGGCTAAAATATGATACAAGTACCACCTAGACAAGGGACAGGCAACTTTTGATGGGGGTGGGGGCCACAAAAAAAGTCTGAATTCAACATGAGGTGCCACAGTGGCTCGCGTGTCTGCGTACCCACATCCATACCCACATGCAGCCAGAGCCAGCCCTAACCTAAGTGAATTGCCCCTTAGGGCCGTCTCTGACTGCATGCGAGTATGGATGCCGATATTGTAGACGTGTGCCTGAGGCTGCGGCATTACAGCTAGACCAGCCAGGCCACGGAATATTGTATCTTATTGGCATAGCTTACACCCCAATTATTATTTTTTTTACTTAGGCTTGCATATTTCTCACCTTTTTTTAGACAATTATATTTTCCAATATCTAAGTTGTGTTTGCTTGCTATCAGTTCCCTCCTGTAATTGAGTCAAGTGTGTGTGTGAGAGAGATAGAAGGCTGTGTTCCTTCTTGCAGAAGATGATGGATGTGAGGAAAGGAGCTAGAGTGGTAGTGGGGGAAGGGTTATCCAGCCATAGTAGCAGCAACAGAGACAGTGAAAGTCGTGCATGAGCACAGAGCACCAATCACGTGCAGGAGAGCGTGAGGCAGCATCACACAGGCGCCCAGACAGAAATGATGGGATTTGTGTTAGCACTGCAGGATTTGAAATGCGAGAGGCGCACACACCGTCGCGCTGAAGAGGAAAAGAACGAGTCGAAGAACGAGAGCGGAGCAAAAAGATTATATTCACTTTGTCCCCGCCGACTCGACCCCTAGAGGTTGTTGATTGTTTTTGTCTGCGACCGGCACGTCTCTCGCCGCTTCGGTGGTGAAAGACTGATGTTGATTGGACACCGCTCCTAGATGGAAGCGTTCTTATTGGCTGTCAGCCACCTGATAAAGCAAAGCCACGATCCATTAGCTTTATTAATATGACTGGAGAGAAAGGCCAAAGTCCATAATCAGATGATGGGTGAGCTCTGAAGATTACCTCACAGCCCAAATTCCTCCCATTTTGAATTGTAGGTGCAGTTTAGTTTGAGTTAGGAACGGAATGAGGAAAGTGGACTGATGTCCTTACCCTTGTAGGCATGTGTAATGTGACTATAATAAGAAGTGCATGGCTAGGGATGCGCTGGTCCAAAACAGAATTGGATATGAATTTGCATCATAGTTTTAGGGGGCTGCAGTGAAGGAGAACCCGGACACACACATATTCAAAGTGAAGCTCTCTTGAGAGGAAGTATCCCTTGTAACGAATGGATATACAGTACACTCTTAGAAAAACGGTGCTGGGCCTCCCGAATGGCGCAGTGGTCTAAGGCACAGCATCGCAGTGCTAGCTGTGCCACTAGAGATCCTGGTTCGAGTCAAGGCTCTGTCGCAGCCGGCCGCGACCGGGAGACCCATTGGCCCAGCGTTGTCCGGGTTAGGGGTGGGTTTGGCCGACAGGGATGTCCTTGTCCCATCGCGCACTTGCGACTCTTGTGGCGGGCCGGGCACAATGCACGCTGACATGGTCGCCAGGTACACAGTGTTTCCTCCGACACATTGGTGCAGCTGGCTTCCGGGTTAAGCGGGCATTGTGTCAAGAAGCAGTGCGGCTTGGCTGAGTTGTGTTTCGGAGGACGCACGGCTCTCGACATTAGCCTCTCCCGAGTCCCATCACTGCAACTCCTGTATGGACAAGACTGTAACTACCAATTGGATACCATGAAATTGGGGAGAAAAAGTGGTTTAAAAAAAATACAATAAAAAGGTGCTGTCTTGAACCTAAAAGGGTAATTCAGCTGTCTCTACAGGAGAACCCTTTTTGGTTAAAAAAAGGTTTCTACTGGCCTCCCGAGTGGCGCAGCATTCTAAGGTACTGCATCGCACTGTTGCGTCGTCACTACAGCCTAGGGTTTGATCCCAGGCTGTGTCACAACCGGCTGTGACCAGGAGTCCCATAGGGCAGCGCACAATTGGCCCAGCGTTGTCCTGGTTAGGGGAGGGTTTGGCCGGGGGGAGGCTTTACTTGGCTCATCACGCTCTAGAGACTCCTTGTGGTGGGCTAGGCAATTACAGGCTGACTTCATTCGTCAGTTGAACAGTGTTTCCTCCTACACATTGGTGCAGCTGGCTTACGGGTTTAGCGAGCAGGTGTAAAGAAGTGCCACTTGTTTCGGAGGACGCATGACTCACCATTCCCGAGCCTGTTGGAGTTGCAGCGACGAGACGATTGTAATCACGAAATTGGGGAGATTTTTTTTTTTTTTTTTTTTTACACGTTTCTAAGAGTTTGTCTGCTTTGAAGAATGTAAAAAAATTGGTGAAGTGACAACTGTGTCTAGCCAGCATGCAGGTATATAAAGTCAACTGCTCTATAGAGAAAAATATATTTTACCATTGAATCCTTCAAATTATTCATATTCAGAAATATGATATTCAATTCTTTGGATTAATGCTGATCCAATGTTCACTTTATTTAATGAGAGGATTTTTTTTTTTAATAATGTCTCTGACTAAAAGTTTCACCCAAGCCCACATCCATCTTCCCACCCCGATGATGCAATCAACTGCCTTCATTTTGCTGTACCCCAGGAAGAGTAGCTGCTGCTCTGGCAGCAGCTAATGGGGATCCATAATAAATAAAAATCAACAGCAATTAAAAGCAGATAATGGTGCATTTGTTTTGAGGTTGAGTCGCTCTGACTTGTGAGATGTTGGTAAAATTGCTCAACTTTCCCAGCTGAATGTGTTTTTGTCTGAGTTCAGACCAGCACTACAGTTCTCTTTGCAGACCTTGTTTCCCTTGTTTCTTTCCCTCCCACAGACTAAGAACAGATTGCAGAGACTAGTGGGTGAGCTTTGTAGTCCAGGCACGGGCTGCCCGGTTGTGGGGACCATGCATATTTTGTATTATTCATGAGATTGGGGAGAGAGTCATGAGGAAGTGTTGTTTTTGAATTCTTAATTAATAAATGGAATATCTTCCACCTCCCTCCGGTTCTCTTCTCTCCCTGGAACCTCTGCCTTTAAAAAAACCCTCTGCTAATACCCTCCGGCTAATTGAGATCACACATGCACACAATGCGCGCGTGCAGTTTGTCATTTCCATTGAACACAGAGAGGATTCTGGGAAAAAATGTAGTCATCTGACATTAACCTTTACCATCAACCCGTTTATTTTCCCTGCAATTATAGAAACTGAAACTACTGTAGCTTCCCTGTAAAACGTTGTATGCGTTATCGAAGCCTTTGCAAAGTGTTGTGATTATGAAGCTTACATAAAGCAAGTCACTTTAGAGTCCGCCTTTTCTCAGAAGAGCTGAAGAAATTCAGGTCACTCCTCTGTAAAATGGGTGCATGATGTCTGGAACCATGTACCACACTGGCGCTGCTGCCCACAGTGATGTATTGTGGGTGGAGTGTATGATGACTAACTAACCGAAAGCTGTGCAGAGTATAGGGAAAACTAGTATATCTGGGAAAGACATGTTTTCACAAAGACCAATAAACAAGTGAGATTGGTTGTGTACATTGAAAAACTGAACCCCAAGTTATATTTATCCAATAACAGAATTACAATTATTTATCTCCATCCTTTTATCGTTCATAATGGCATTGTGATTACTGTGCTGGAATGTCTAAGACATTCCCATAGCTCCAAGGCAAGATATGTATGGTCATTTTAGAGATGACTACAGGAATATGAAGAAGTCAAATTACTTCCTGATGTGGTAAAAAGAAATCTGCCAAAAAGTCAGCCAAACTAAGCAGACAGTCACCCTGTCATGTTCCCACCACCATAAATGTGAAGAGTACAATTTACCGCAAACCCTATATGCCCATTGGCCCGCATTCAAATTCATTTCAGGAATTGAGCGTATGCCTTTATCTTGGGCAGCATTGAAGGACAGTTTAACCTGTATCAGCTGGAATTCTTTCCAGGACAAGGAGCTAATTTTAAAGTGGTATTAGCTTTAGTCGAGGTACAGTGTGTCTTGGTGAGTGAACAACACCTCTCTCCTGGAATATCCAGTTTAGTTTTTAGGTACAGCTTGTGAGAACTCCTTGAATCCATTTAATTCAACAAATATTTGACATCTTTTTTGTTTTCTTTACTGAATTTTTCAATGTTAGGCTCTTCTAGGCAGAGTTGCAAAGATTAAGCCATATCTCAGACTGGCCAATAAAAGGAAAAGATTAAGATGGGCAAAAGAACACAGACACTGGACAGAGGAACTCTGCCTAGAAGGTCAGCATCCCGGAATCACCTCTTCATTGTTGACGTTGACACTGGTGTTTTGCGGGTACTATTTAATGAAGCTGCCAGTTAAGGACTTGTGAGGCGTCTGTTTCTCAAACTAGACACTAATGTACTTGTCCTCTTGCTCAGTTGTGCACCGGGGCCTCCCACTCTTTCTATTCTGGTTAGAGCCAGTTTGCGCTGTTCTGTGAAGGAGTAGTACACAGCGTTGTACCAGCTCTTCAGTTTCTTGGCAATTTCTCGCATGGAATAGCCTTCATTTCTCAGAACAAGAATAGACTGACGAGTTTCAGAAGAAAGTTCTTTGTTTCTGGCCATTTTTAGCCTGTAATCGAACCCACAAACTCTGATGCTGCAGATACTCAACTAGTCTAAAGAAGGCCAGTTTTATTGCTGCTTTAATCAGTTTTCAGCTGTGCTAACATAATTGCAAAAGGGTTTTCTAATGATCAATTAGCCTTTTAAAATGATCAACTTGGATTAGCTAACACAATGTGCCATTGGAACACAGGCGTGATGGTTGCTGATAATGGCCTTCTGTATGCCTATGTAGAAAAAATATATAAAAAATAAAATATATCTGCCTTTTCCAGCTATAAAATGTATTTACAAGATGAACAATGTCTACACTTTATTTCTGATCAATTTGATGTTATTTTAATGGACTTTTTTTGTTGCTTTTCTTTAAATAAACAAGGACATTTCTAAGTGACCCCAAACTTTTGAACGGTAGTGTATATCCATTAATTCTTGAAGAATATAACTTAAATGCCTCATGAGTTTAGTTCAACTGCTACACTCCAAGAGAACCAAAATATAAGCTTGTTTTTCTCCAATGTTTGTAAACATTGTAAATGTAAGCATTGTATAGCCTCATAACATTGTTTTAATCATCATTTTGAGGTCATGGATGGGTCAGTCCTTGCTTACATAACTATGTCTATTAACCTGAGTGGTTACATATCTCCAGGCCCATCCTTCAGCTTTTTACCAAAACAGAGGCGGGGCACCCGTTCTGTTCTTGTTTCATCTGTGGATTTGCCTTTTAAACAGCTGCGTATTATCAAGATATCAAAGTGTCACCAACTAAAAGGTAAACAATAGGCCTATAGCAAATGCAGCATATGGCATTTGTTTTTCACATGTAAATGGAACTTTTCAGTAGTGCTCAAAGCACGCCATTCCATGAGCGCGACATTTATTTATCAACTCGAATCAATGAGCCCAATCAGTCCTCCATGACAACAAAATAATAGAGTATTATGCCTTTCTGTGTGACATCTTCAGGGAGTGCTGAGAGAGGGTGAATTGATATAAGGTCAGGTGGGGTTGTCTGTCTAGCTGGAAACCACTGGGAATGAGAGCAGGGCCAGCCTAACCTTCGACAGCTGCTCTAGCCCGAGAGTGCTGTCTATTTATACAGCACCAGATGGCAGCTGGTGCTTCGCATGCCGACAGACTGTCAGTGACAGGAAGGAATGGGGAGATTTCAGCCGCCCAACCTTTCCGACACACTCATCTACACTCCTATAGCCCAAGCACCAAACAGCCTCCCGGCCCACAGACGCATTGCTAGCCTAGCACGCCGAGCGACCTAGTGATATTAGCAGCTTACGCAGGCTCGCTGAGGCCAGGATCACAAAGGCTATAGAGAGGATTCTAGAACTTCAGGCCTGAGAGAAAACATGCAAGGCCAGCAATGTTTCATTCAAAGGTTTTGCATAGTTTTGTGACAAGAGGGGAAATGTTGGCCCTAACTGCTCAAGTATCTACTCTAGAACAGTGATTACATTGCACAACTTTACAATTAAAATATTAAAGCTGGAATCCTTAAGAGGTACTACATGTAACAATTCAACAATGAACCGTCTCGTTGTCAAATTGACTGGGGCCAGCAAATCTCGTTGTCAAGTTGCGTGGTCTGTTGAATTGACAAGCGATTTGCTGGCCTCAGCCAATTTGACAACAAGAGATGGTCATTCTTTTGTTGACCAAGAAGAATGCAATTTTTTGTGGGCCAAATATTTTTTGGGGGGGGAAAAATATTGTGAAACACTATCATGCCACTATTACTGTACATATATTAAGGACATTTTCTGAAATTACAATGCAAAAACATTACATATAGCTCCTTTAATTTGTGAAACTGACACGTCCCTTCGGGCTATTACAACAACAAAGTTGGTGCAAACAAACAGTTTTTGCTCACTCGGACATCATTGCACACCTGATAGGATAGCAGAATAGTGGCGCCATTTCCCCTAATGCGGATTTGATCTTTAAAGTTAACCTTAAATTCAACCAGACATTGTGAAGTGAAATACATGAAAACTGCACATCAATTTCTAATCATTGAAAAACATCCATAGTAAGCAAATACACATTTGCAAAGCACATGTCATTTGCACCTTTGCATGACATTATAGAAGATGATAGCTAGGGGATCCTCTGAAAACGTGGGAGATTTCAGCTGTTTTCACAGCTTAGAGAGGAACACAGTCTCATGGAGGACATCCAAAGTGGATATTATTTCCCACGCCTGCAGGTGCACCCCCTCAAGGAGAAGAGGATATTATTTCCCCCTCAGGTCAAGGCTCATTCCAAACACTTCCTGTGTCCTGTGAGGCTGCCCGAGGTCTACAGTAACACCCTTACAGTATTGTCAGGAGAGTCTGGCATCTACCACCCTAAAAATAACATCATTCAAACTATCTTCAAAATGGCTTAAAAATGAAAGTCTACCAACAGTTAAAGCCCTCGTTTTGACCACACACAAATCATAGAAAAAAATGATGAGTGAGATTTTATCATTTTAAACATCTGGTTTAGACTGATAGGCTCTCTCATTTAAAGCTTCTTCAGGATTGGTGGGTCCCCTGTGGGACGGTTGAGCTAACATAGGCTAATGCGATTAGCATGAGGTTGTAAGTAACAAGAACATTTCCCAGGACATAGACCTATCTGATATTGACAGAAAGCTTAAATTCTTGTTAATCTAACGGCACTGTTCAATTTACAGTAGCTATTACAGTGAAAGAATACCATGCTATTGTTTGAGTGCACAGTTTTGAACATGAAAAGTTATTAATAAACAAAATAGGTACAACATTTTGAACAGTAATGCAATGGTTCATTGTATCAGTCTAAAACTTTGCATATACACTGCTGCCATCTAGTGGCCAATATCTAAATAGCACCTGAGCTAGAATAATAGATTATGGCCTTTCTCTGGCATTTCAAAGATGATGGTACAAAAAAATAATATGTTTGTTTTTTTCTTTTATCTTTTACCAGGTTTAATGTGTTATATTCTCTTACATTCCTTTCACATTTCCACAAACTTCAGTGTTTCCTTTCAAATGGTACCAAGTAAAGGCATATTCTTGCTACAGGCAGTTAGATTTGGGTATGTCACTTTAGGCAAAAAAAAATTAAAAAGTGGCCGATGCTTAAGAGGTTTTAATGAAGCTGCCAGTTGAGGACTTGAGGCGTCTGTTTCTCACTCTAATGTACTTGTCCTCTTGCTCAGTTGTGCACCGAGGCCTCCCACTCTTTCTATTCTGGTTAGAGCCAGTTTGCGCTGTCTGTGAAGGGATTAGGACAGCGTTGTATGAGATCTTCAGTTTCTTGGTAATTTCTCGAATGGAATAGCCTTCATTTCTCAGAACAAGAATAGACTGACGAGTTTCAGAAGAAATGTCTTTGTTTTTGCCCATTTTTGAGCCTGTAATCGAACCCACAAATGCTGATGCTCCAGATACTCAACGATTCCAAAGGGAAGTTTTATTGCTTCTTTAAATCAGCACAACAGTTTTCAGCTGTGCTAACATAATTGCAGAAGGGTTTCTAATGATCAATTAGCCTTTTAAAAATATTAACTTGAATTAGCTAACACAACGTGCCATTGGAACACAGGAGTGATGGTTGCTGATAATGGGCCTCTGTACGCCTACGTAGATATTCCATTACAAATCAGCTGTTTCCAGCTACAATAGTCATTTACAACATTAACAATGTCTACACTGTATTTCTGATCAATTTGATGTTATTTTAATGGACAATTATTTTTTTAATTATTTTTTTTAAAATGAGGACATTTCTAAGTGAACCAAACCAAACTTTTGAACGGTAGTGCATAATTATAAGTCCAAAAATGGATGTAACATCTATAGATAGACTTAAAGGGGCAATCAAAAGTGTGCTAGTTTGAGCATGTGTCCATTACATTTTTATCGTCATGAATTAGATAGAGCAGTAAAAGCACTATGCAGCTGTTGCGAGAGCACATTTTTCATTGGCTGTCCACTGATTTCAAAAAACAATGGTTGATAGGCAGCTTAAACTTATTGAATTTAACCATTTATTGGGTTCAACAACACATTTAGATTTGTGAACAGCCATCCACAACAACCACAATCCGTAAGGCGCAAATAGCTAAATGAGAGAGAAGCAGTGTGATTCACATCAATGCGCTATGTAGATATCAATAAGAAGTGATATCTGTATCCCCGTAGACTACACTGCTGTCATCCTTACCTCCAAGCGTTTATTCACGTTGGATAATCTTTGGATGCCGACAGCCGTAGCACCATTGGAAGACATAGCTTGGACTGTAGCCAACAAGTCTATTCCCGCGATCCATCAAACACATTTTGTGTGTCATCATAATGGTCACTGACTTGTGGTCAGACTCGCTCAGATGGAACAAACTTAAACTTGCGCCTTTTTTCAATGTTGATTTGAATGTGATTGACAAAACAGAAGTGTCAATGACCCCCCCCAAAACATTCTTTCTGAATTTAAAAGTAAACCTCAAGTTAATCATGTAGTTTTTCAAAAGTATCTGTAGTCTGATTACATTATTTTTGCTGGTAACGGATTACAGTTACCGTTTTTTGGTAATCCCTTACATGTAATGTTACTCCTCAGCCACCCTGTCAATTGTCTACTTGTTGTGGTCCAAATATTTTCGAATCCAACTTTTTTACAACCGTCGTAAAGATAAAGATAATTTGTTTTTCCAGTCTATAAACCGAGTTTACAATAAACCTGCAACTCTTGCAGCCTTTTATGCACAGTTTACATAGACCATGAGGGAGAAATGTGCTGTTGGCTGCAGTCACTCTCAAGCGCCAACAATGCTTCTCCATAGAAAGTTTCCTTTTTATTAAAGTGGCAAAGTAATCATAACGGGGGTACCGTAAGGCTGTGAAAAGGGTCATTGTCGAGGGGAACCGGCCGCATAAAGGCTTGTCATAACAGATTACCTAATGTGTTGTGCAGGCTCTGTCGTCGACAGCAAGTACTGTATTCACTGCATTGTTCTCGTGTCTTCCTGTGTTTTTCTCTCTCCCCTCACCCAGTAAAAGGGAAAGTGATGTGAATGGCATGCAGAGTGGAAATGGAGAATTCTTCAGTGGGGGATTCAATGCCTCCCCCTAGAGTTGCAATAATTACTCTTAAGTATTTCAATAAAAAGCAATGCTATTAACATTTAATAGGATTATACAATGTTGTCGTATTGGGGAAGTTTCGGTTCTCCCTTTGCGGCTTATGGTTTGAGCTGAAGTGTATGAGCAAAGAAATTAGATTTTGGTGGGACTGCAGATCTCAAGTTAAGGTAAAGTCTTGGCTCCACTGGCAAAATGAAGACGATACAAAACAAAAGGCTATTGTGTCCTTAATCTGTTTGGACCAGACTTTAGTGGTGGTTGTTTTCTTAAAAGAAAGACAATAGCCTACAGGGTTTAAAAGGCTTGGTCCTAGTATGTGCTGTATCCAAGGCGCTAAATCAAATCCCACACATGGCTTGGTCTCTGTTTTGGAGAAGTTGTGAGTCCTGTGTTGTGGCTGCGACACGCTCAGCTGTTTGTGGAGAGCATACGGCCGTTGGTCAGACACTAGTTTGAGCCTGTGGAGTTGAGCTGTGTCAAGGGAGAACTCTACCACCTGTGCTAAGGCCCTGTGCGACAAGCAGACCATTGCCAAACCGAGAACAGCACGCTGAGTATGTCGGCGGCGGGCGAGGCAGAATGTGTCCTGTCCTATTCTGTTTCCTCTTTTAAGATGGAGGGATAAGTATCAGTGTTGCTCACCCTCCGTTTTAAAACATAGACTCAGGGCTGTGACTTTTTACTGGGCCAATCATGGATTAACAGAAACCAAACAGTAACACATGTGTGCAGTTGACACATAGTATTGGCTGGTGGATATATTCACTGAAAAGTATTCAGGGATTGAACCGTTACCTTACTCTGTCCATATGCACACAGGCCCCAAGGAAACCATAAAAATTCCTCTGCCCCGTAGAAAGGAACGTATGGTAATTACAGTTCTCCACGGGTTATTATTTCAATGAATATCTGGGTCCTTTTTTAGGCGTTTTGTTCTTAAATATGAATTTATCTAGCGACCTTCGCTCCCTATAACACTGCGAGCACAGTCAGCGGCACATTCACTAGTGGGTATTGATCGAGACCAGTAGAAGCTAGCAGGTCCTTGGAGGGTCATCGGAGAGGCAGACGTGTTCAGCCATTTTAGGCCCTGCCTCGCCTGGCTGGTAGTCTCAGGTGCCTCTCTGTCACCATCTGGGGCTCAAAGACATTTAGAGCCCAATTACTTGTTGAGCATCCTGTCACAAAATGGCTGCCAGCATCACCAAGCTGGTTGTTAGTGTCTCACTCACACTAAATTGTAGCCTCCCCCCTGCATCACATCAGGCAACCTATAGGTTCTGGAAGAGGAAATAATGAACCCCCCCCATTGTCTGTCATTGAACCAGGGCACTGAGTTGTGGTTGTGTCCAAAATGGCACCCTATTCCCTATAGTGCAGTACTGTTGACCTACGGTCCCTGGTCAAAAGTAGTTAACTATATAAAGAATAGGGTGCCTTTTGGGAGGTACCCTGTGAAATGCTTGGCCTCACTCATTCATTGTCACTCCAGCTGTGGTTTGTATGAACTAATGATCTTGATATGAAGAGGATGTTTTGGTGTGTACAGAGTGGAAGAGCTGACGCGAAAGGCTCCACTCCCGTCAAAATCTGTCCATGCCAGAATACAGCGAGAAGCAGACCAAGTGGGGATTTTTTTGTATGGAGGTCTATGAGAAAGTGTTGGATTTAGTCAACAGATTTGTTTTGCTAATTTGCTAAGGCTTATTTGATCAAATGTACGTTTTGCAATGTTTAAGTTGTGACTAATGTACTGACATAAGTGGACGCACATGACAACTTTGAGGAAAATATTTTATATTGGTGTTGTCTGTTGGTAGCACGGGTATCGGCCCTCACATTGGCTAGAATGTTCCCACCTGATCTCATCTCCTCCCGCCTGCCTTTTTGCCTTTGCGACAACGACTCCTGTTAGGGCAGTGTGTGTCCCATCCAAATTGTCATGGCTAATTTCCTGTGAGTGGGCCTGAAGGACCCGAGTTCATGCAAAGGTGCCATGGTATGTGCCTGATCTATAAGTTCATTTAACATAAATCATGTTTTCATTTAGCAAGTGAAACATGCAGTACTTTTATTGAAATTATACTGTATTTTATCTTGATATCCTGAAAGACCCTGTTTAGTTATTGTTTTTTAAATGCATAGTTTATGGCTCAGAGCCAGTATTCATAAAGCGTTTCAGATTAGGAGTACTGATCAGACCCCCCCCCCCCCCCCCCCCTGATCTGAAAGGCAAAACTGGTTCTACATCAGGACTCCTACATTTAATTTGTCACATGCTTCGTAAACAACAGGTGTAGATTAATAGTGTAGTTAGGGATGCACAATATATCGCTGAACATATCGCAATCAGCCAACTATGCCAACATCAGCATCGGCCCGATGTCTAGTTTAATGACGATTTTGTTAGAAACCGATGTCAAAGCTACCGTGCATACGTAATAACGCCACATAAAATGTTGCACTACACGTGCAACACAGCATTCCTAACCTAGCCCACACAATGTCTGCTGTGTGGATCGAGCAGTCAACAAATCAAGCAGTCATTTGAAAGAGTTAAGAAAATATCAGCGAGACTAGCTTTAGCTTGGTACCTAGCTAGCACCAATACAACCAGCCTGAAAACAATGACCTGTAGAAACTGCAGTCATTTTCATTATTCTTAACAATGATTTAGTAATCCTTGTGAGTAAGTATTAGCTAGGTTGCCACTTGTTGTTCGCCTATTGAAATTGTACTTCAGTTCATGAAAATAAATAGCTAGCCAGCTACTTAACACTGTTGCCCAAAGCTAATGTTATAAGCAGCCAGCTAGCTCCATCTGGCTAGTGAGGCTCAACCGGACCGGGTTATGTGTTATGAAGCTAGCCACAATAAGGATTCGGCACAATAGTGGAATTTGCGGTTTGCCTTCAGAATAAGTGTCATTGACAATGATGCAAATGAGTACAAATAGTAGAATTATGCAATACTTTTATTTTGAAGGCTAACCGCAAAGTCCACTATTGTGTCTAGCTTCACATAGATGGGTCCAACCACCATTAATCAAATAAGAACTGTCTTATAAATTAGCGTTATTTTAGATGACACCTAGCTATATAGTTAGCTAGCTAACTATAGCTACTGAAACAGATTATGTCGTTATTTGACACGTCAAATAGTGTTATTTGTCGTGTGTCTTTTTTGACCCGCAAAGACCCAACGGCATTCCATGGAAATCCTGGTTGAGATTGAAACGACTGAACAACAAAACAGCACAGCAAGTAAGTGAAAGAAATAGGTTTTGATTATGTTTTACTGGTAATGGGGGACATGCGTAAATGCCAACAAAATAACTTTTTGGTCAGTGTGGTGTGTAACCTATATTTAACTAGGCTAGTCAGTTAAGAACAAGTTCTTATTTACGATGCTGGGCCAATTGTGAGCCGCCCTATGGGACTCCCAATCACTGCCGGATGTGATACAGCCTGGATTCGAACCAGGGACTGTATTGACACCTCATGCAGTGCATTAGACCGCTGTGTCTGTGTGTGTTAACTATTTAACTGTACTAGAATGCTTAAAAGGCCATAAATGTTTTTTGTTTATCGGTTTAATTTTTGGGGAGCAAGGAAAATATCGGTATTGGCCAAAAATGTAATATCGGTGCATCACTAACTGAAATGCTTACTTACGGGTCCTTTTCCAACATTGCAGAGTTAAAGATCAAGTAAAAATAGGAACAGTGACACGAGGAATAAATGCACAGTAAATAACAATAGCGACTAAAAATAACATGGTTATCTACAGGGAGTACCAGTCCTGAGTCGATGTGCAGGGATACCAGGTAATTTAGGTAGCTATGTACATGTAGGTAGGGGTAAAGTGCCTAGGCAACAGGATAGATAATAGACTGAGCTGTAGCAGCAGTGTATGTGGTGAGTGTGAAAGATGCTTTATGAATATGGTCCCCGATATTAAGTAGCTTAATGTTGTACTTACAAATCCTAACACTTTCACGGTGTGCCTTTTACGTGTTTAGCCAACTATAATGGATTGGAATGCTGAATATACCTCTGTGGAAAAATAATTGCATTTTATTGTCCATAAACCTGGATTTACTCTCAAGATAACTTTTTCACAGAAGGCAAATTGGAATGTTGAGAGGGGGAGAATGAGAGGGGGAAAAACACGGAAAGCAATGTGCAGCATCCTCCTGTGCCGTGTCAGCAGGGTGGTCATGGCAACCAGAATCCAGTCCTGTACCTGTTGCCATGGTTGAGTGGGACGGAGACGGTGATGACGTCGTTCATTAGACAGAAGGACATGTCTACCATTTTAAATTCAGGATTTGATTCAGTGCAGTATTTTGCAACAACAAAAGAAACCTGTGGGAGCCTATATTTTCCATTCTCTTGATAGGATGTGCGTATTGATGAATATACCGGATATTACTTATCTTTTTCTCCACTCTATCTTCTAAAAGCCAAAGATTTCCTATAACACACACACACACACAACTCGCACACACTGCACGGCGTGATTGATAATCCAACAATGAGAGCGAAGGGCAGGGTAGATGAGTCATCGTGCATTACATGGAGCATTCTCCCTGTCACACACAGTATGGCCCTGTCTTATTAACTATGGCTCAGGAGCTGCAGGACATCCAGGTCAAACACTCTCTCCTTTGGACATGTGATGATGACCACTTTGTGTTGTTGATGAGAGTAGTGAGGGGTTCAACGCCTGTGGTGTTCTGCGTTAGCATCGAATAGACCCCGTGATATGCAACTTTTCAGGGAAGTTAGGAACAAATATACACAGGCAGTTAGGAAAGCTAAGGCTAGCTTTTTCAAACAGAAATTTGCATCCTGTAGTACAACCTCAAAAGTTCATGGAGAATAAGAGCACCTCCCCCCAGCTGCCCACTGCACTGAGGCTAGGAAACACTGTCACCACCGATAAATCTACTATAATTGAGAATTTCAATAAGCATTTCTCTACGGCTGGCCATGCTTTCCACCTGGCAACCACTATCCCGGTCAACTGCCCGGCACCCTCCACTGCAACCCGCCAAAGCCCCCACCATTTCTCCTTCACCCAAATCCAGATAGCTGATGTTCTGAAAGAGCTGCAAAATCTGGATCCCTACAAATCAGACGGGCTAGACAATCTGGACCCTTTCTTTCTAAAATTATCTGCCGAAATTGTTGCAACGCCTATTACTAGTCTGTTCAACCTCTCTTTCGTATCGTCTGAGATTCCCACAGATTGGAAAGCTGCCGCGGTCATCCCCCTCTTCAAAGGGGGTGACACTCTTGACCCAAACTGCTACAGACCTATATCTATCCTACCCTGTCTTTCTAAGGTCTTCGAAAGCCAAGTTAACAGATTACCGACCCTTTTGAATCCCACCGTACCTTCTCCGCTATGCAATCTGGTTTCAGAGCTGGTCATGGGTGCACCTCAGCCACGCTCAAGGTCCTAAACGACATCATAACCGCCATCGATAAGAGATATTACTGTGCAGCCGTATTCATGGCCATGGCTTTCGACTCTGTCAATCACCACATTCTTATTGGCAGACTCGACAGCCTTGGTTTCTCAAACGATTACCTCGCCTGGTTCACCAACTACTTCTCTGATAGAGTTCAGTGTGTCAAATCGGAGGGCCTGTTGTCCCGGCCCTCTGGCAGTCTCTATGGGGGTGCCACAGGGTTCAATTCTCGTGCCGACTCTTTTCTCTGTATATATCAACGATGTCGCTCTTGCTGCGGGTGATTCCTTGATCCACCACTACGCAGACGACACCATTCTGTATACATCTGGCCCTTCTTTGGACACTGTGTTAATTAACTTCTTATGGCTGCAATCCCGGTAACGGGATCGATATGACAAAAACAAAAAACAAGTGCAGGGCGCCAAATTCAAAAAACAGAAATTTCATAATTAAAATTCCTCAGACATTCATGTGTTTTATATCATTTTAAAGGTAATCTTGTTGTTAATCCCACCAAAGTGTCCGATTTCAAATAGACTTTTCAGCGAAAGCTCTACAAACGATTGTTAGGTCACCACAAAACTACAATAAGCACAGCCATTTTTTCAGCGAAAGATGGGTTTCACAAAAACCAGAAATAGAGAGAAAATTAATCACTAACCTTTGATTATCTTCATCAGATGCCACTCATAGGACTTCATGTTACACAATACATGCATGTTTTGTTTGATAAAGTTCATATTTATAACAAAGAATCTGAGTTTACATTGGCGCGTTAGATTCACTAGTTGCAAAAACATCAAGTGATTTTGCATAGCCACATCGTTTCAACAGAAATACTCATCATAAATGTAGATGATAATACAAGTTATACACATGGAATTATAGATATACCTCTCCTTAATGCAACCGCTGTGTCAGATTTCAAAAAAACTTTACGGAAAAATAAACCATGCAATAATCTGAGACGGAGCTCAGAACAATAGCCAAATTAGCCGCCATGTTGGACTCAACAGAAACCAGAAAATACATGATAAATGTTTCCTTACCTTTGATGAACTTCATCAGAATGCAGTCCTAGGAATCCCAGGTCCACAATAAATGCTTGATTTGTTCGATAATGTCCGTTATTTATGTCCAATTAGCTACTTTCGAATTGTTTACCAAACGCCCTAACCAAAGTCTCAAAGCGCATCCACTATAACGTGACAATGTCCAAAAGTTCCGTTAGTCAGTAGAAACATGTCAAACGATGTACTGAAACAATCTTTAGAATGTTGTTAACATACATCTTGAATAACGTTCCAACTGGAGAATTACATCGACTTCAATTGACCGATGGAACGGAGCTCACTCACGTGAACGCGCCAGTTCAATGCGTGGGCCAATGTTCGGCCTCACTTCACATTAGTCATCAGACTAAGTTCTGTTGACATCTAGTGGAAGCCGTAGGAAGTGAAAACCCATTCATATCTCTCTGTATTTTCAATGAGAGCTTGGTTGAAAATCTGGCACCCCCAGAATATATCCAAACAGGAAGTGGAACTTCTCAGGTTTTGGCCTGCCATATGAGTTCTGTTATACTCACAGACATAATTCAGACAGTTTTAGAAACTTCAGAGTGTTTTCTATCCAATACCATACTATGCATATATTAGCAACTATGACATAGGAGCAGGCCGTTTACTCTGGGCACCTCTGTGCACCTTTCATCCAAGCTACTCAATACTGCCCCTTCAGCCATAAGAAGTTAACAAACCTCCAAACAAGCTTCAGTGCCTTACAACACTCCTTCCGTGGCCTCCACCTGCTCTTAAATGCAAGTGAAACTAAATGCATGCTATTCAATCGATCACTGCCCGCACCTGCCGGCCCGTCCAGCATCACTACTCTGGACGGCTCTGACTTAGAATACGTGGACAACTACAATACCTAGGTGTCTGGTTAGACTGTAAACTCTCCTTCCAGACTCACATTAAGCATCTCCAATCCAAAATTAAATCTAGAATCGGCTTCCTATACAGCAACAAAGCATCCTTCACTCATGCTGCCAAACATACCCTCGTAAAACTGACCATCCTACCGATCCTCGACTTCGGCGATGTCATCTATAAAATAGCCTCCAACACTCTACTCAACAAATTGGATGCAGTCTATCACAGTGCCATCCGTTTTGTCACCAAAGCCCCATACACTACCCACCACTGTGACCTGTACGCTCTCGTTGGTTGGCCCTCGCTTCATACTCGTCGCCAAACCCACTGGCTACAGGTTATCTACAAGTCTCTGCTAGGTAAAGCCCCGCCTTATCTCAGCTCACTGGTCACCATAGCAGCACCCCATCATAGCACGCACTCAAGCAGGTATATCTCACTGGTCACCCCCAAAGCCAATTCCTCCTTTGGTCGCCTTTCCTTCCAGTTCTCTGCTGCCAATGACTGGAACGAACTGCAAAAATCACTGAAGCTGGAGACTCACATCTCCCTCACTAGCTTTAAGCACCAGCTGTCAGAGCAGCTCACAGATCACTGCACCTGTACACAGCCCATCTATCTACCTCATCCCCATACTGTATTTATTTATTTATTTATCTTGCTCCTTTGCACCACAGTATCTCTACTTGCACATTCATCTTCTGCACATCTACCATTCCAGTGTTTAATTGCTATATTGTAATTAGTTCGCCACCATGGCCTATTTATTGCCTTAAGGGAGTTATCTTACCTCATTTGCACTCACTGTATATAGACTTTCTTTTCTTTTTTTCCTACTGTATTATTGACTATGTTTTGTTTATTCCATGTGTAACTCTGTGTTGATGTGTCGAACTGCTTTGCTTTGCTTTATCTTGGCCAGGTCGCAGTTGCAAATGAGAACTTGTTCTCAACTAGCCTACCTGGTGAAATAAAATAAAAGTTAATCAGGAGTAGTTGAGAAGTGTGGATCATTATTTAAATGTTTTTCTCAAAATAAAGAGTCCCTGTATCCTGCTGCAAGCTTCACATGGATGATGTCACCTTAGCCCCACCCCCAAAGGAAAGAGCATACAGTGAAGAATTATGATTTTAAGTTACATGTGTGTAATTGTGGTCGCTCGCCAGAACTGGGGAAGCCTTATAGGCTACCTCTGCTGTCTATATTGATGAGTACTTTCTGACAGTTGAAATAGTCAACAGGTTCCCATCTCAGTCTGCTTGGGAAGTTGTTCCTCTTCCAACAGACTTGTCTCCCTCCTTTTTCTTTTTTGAAATCCTGGCCCTATTAGAGTGACGCATGGCTAAGGCCAGATGGATACGAGGGAACTATGTTCTACTGCGAGAGAGGGGCAGGGATGCGGAGAGGGAGGGAGTGGGCAGAGGCGCTGTGGCAGGGTGCGTCGTGAGCATGAATCGCCTCCAAGACGAAATAAAAGAACATGCGTTCCCTCCTCTAATGCAGGTTGTAGTGAGTGAGCCATCTTCCTCACTGATGCGGAAGGTCAGCCAGGCCTGTCTTAGCCACAGATTCTGTGGGCTGCTTTCCAGGACACAGATTAGGCCTAGTCCAGGACTAAGAAGCATGCTCACTTGCTAAATGGAGAATCCCATTAAGTCCTTTTTAGTCCAAGATGAGGTATATAATCTGTGTCTGGGATACTGGTCTAGTGTGTCCCAGTCCCAATGATGATAGCTCCCCACAATAATAACCCACTTTCCTCATCTCTTCTCCTTGACTGCCAACTGGAATAGAATTTAATGACGTGCACCCAGACTGGTGTAATAAAACTAAAAGGGACGATGCCCTCAGCCTTTTGACCTGTTGGTGTGGTGCCCTGTGCCCCAGTAAGGCTACATGCTGTATGCTAGACCAGGAACAGATGTGAGAGTGAGCATTGGCTAGCGCTTGTCACTGTCCTCATGCCCAAACCTGGAGCTGGGAGCCTCTCCTGGCCCAGACTCATCAACTGTGTCCCAAATGGCACCATATTCCCTATGAGCCCTGGTCAAAAGTAGTGCACTATAAAGGGTACCAGTTGGGATCTCGCCATCATCAGCCTGTTTTTACTGCTGAGTGGGCGGCGTGGCATTGGAACAGAGCGGAGGCAGTCCTCCTCATTAATAGCCCATGTGGATTGTTCCAGGAAAGGGGTAATAAGTGGTGACTGTAACGTAAATCCTGTACATTTCAATTTCCTCCCCCTGGGCTCCGGTTTCCCATTGGACCCGGGTCAAAGGTGAGATCGTGCTTAATTTAGCCTCCTCTCCTCGGTGCCCAAAAAGGAAGGAGACCTGTGACTAGATGATTAGCGAGGATATAATTAAACTCTTACCTGCGCGATTTTGGTACGGCCCTTAAGAGTCTAATATAGGCTACGGAGGCCTAAATCGAGCAAGGTATGCCCGTTGACTATGCAAAGTTGATGGAGTTCGCCTCTCTCTCTCTTCTGAGGAGACCCACTGACATTCTGTTGCCATGTGACATGATATGCAATCTCCTCCCTCCTCCATATCACTGCATTATTGATCAGTGCACCACCATCTTCTCCACACATACACACACACACACTGCAGGGGATTTCTCAGTGTGCAGAGGCCTCTTAAGTACCCTTGTCTGAAGTAGCTATACCCAACTTTAATTGGCCCATTGACTATGAATGCCGTAGTGCTAACACTGGACCTCATTACTGTATTCTAACAACGACTGGGCTCTGGTCAAAAGTAGTGCACTATATAGGGAGTAGGCTGCTATTTGGATCACAAACTGTCTTTGGTATGATGTGATCCTTCAATATAGCTAGCTGGGGTTTTCCCCCAGTCATCTGGGCTGCTGGCGTCGGTTGCTGTTGCCACTCTGTTTGGTTCGTTGCTAGGCCCCGAGCGCACTCTTCACATTTAGTCGGTATTCATTTTTCCGTTTGCCCTGCCCTGCCCTCCACTCCCTGTCCTCCTCTCCCTGACCCACCACTTGGACAACGGAGGTATGCGTTTGTCTGGCTAGCCTCAGCAAAATCCCCTGGATTGGCCTGAAGTCCGGCCAACTTGCGCACAATCTGTCAAGGGGACTTCAAGCAACAACTGGGTCGCTAATATCTTCAAATATCCCCTACAGTATATTCCTCTGGGACTCCCCACTCTACTCTCCTCCCTCCCCTCCGCGAGGGGCTTAGCTTTCTGTTGGTGTGGAAAGCTTGGATATCTGTACTGGTGGGACTAGGAGTACTTCCCAAATGGCATCCTATTCCCTACATAGTGCACTACTTTTCACCAGACACCTATGGTGCCTGGTCAAAAGCAGTGGACTATGTAGGGAATAGGATGCCATTTGGGAGGCAGCCTAGCAGGCGTGTTTGACATGCCAGCTAGGCTGGGCAGAGGAGAAATGTGTCATCATTGTCATCCTGTTTACATTGACACGTCAGGTGACAGATTAGCGAAACACATTGCTAGCTTTGCTGTGATGTGTAGAGACAGAGCATGTTATTGTATTGCCATTCCCACTGTATGCAAACATGTTTTAGTATTAGTATCTGCGCTGATTCATTAACAGGAACTTTACAGATGCATGATCTCTCAATCACAAGGAAATAGGCAAATATAGTTGCACATGTCTTGCAGTAGATATCTACCATGTTTTGATTTGATGTTATTTGCAGATATCTCATTTGGATTATTTGAAGGTGTTATTTTGTAAAGGGGTAAAGATTTATTACAGAAATGCTAGTATTTTGTGTCTATTACATACTTTATAAAAAATATAAATTTCCTTCTTGTATATCTCTGAGTGTAGACTGTATTTATTCTAAGACAAAAATGCATTGTTTTTACAAATACAGTAAACTCCAAATAGTTGAAATAGCCCAAACCCTCCATCGTGCATACAATATTTTGCAATACTTTGCACTTGAAGTTAAAATGCAATAAACTGGAAGTGGTCAAACTTATCACACTCTTACACAGTAAATGTTATCAGCCTTGTGATTAATGTTTTTTTCTCCTCCCCAACAGTTATATCCAACCCCAAGAACCCAAAGGACCCAGCAAAGTCCTTCAGCTTTGACCACTCCTACTGGTCCCACACTACGGTGAGTTTGCTTTCCTCTTGCCTTTTGCTGCTTTTATCCTAAATGGCCTCAAATGGCTGCCAAATTGACACATTGCCTAAGCCGAACGGCACACTGTTGAATTGAAACACACCATGGACTGTACTGTAGTTCGACATAAACATACATTTAAGTGTGGTCCTCAGTTGGTAGAGCATGGCACTTGCAACACCAAGGGTTGTGGGTTCTATTCCTGCTGGGGCAACCCAAATGAAACAAAATGATGTATGCATGACTATAAGTCTAAAGTACAAGAACATATATTATGTTTCTCTTTCTCTCTTACAGCCAGAGGACCCCACCTTTGCCTCACAGAGCCTTGTGTACAATGACCTTGGCAAGGAGATGCTGCAGCATGCCTTTGATGGCTACAACGTCTGCATCTTTGCCTACGGCCAGACCGGAGCTGGCAAGTCCTACACCATGATGGGCAGGCAGGAGGAAGGACAGGAGGGAATCATTCCCCTGGTATGCTCCTCTCACCTCAAATATCCAATATCCATCCTCCTTAGCTCTCTTGAATAACTGTGGAAGTTCAATGTTCCAATAACATTTTCACTTGAGCACAGTTGCCTCCTTGATCACAGACTACCATTGTGGGTGCCATAGAACAGATTCAAGAAATGTCTAAAACAAATTCCATTTATTCTGTTACATTTGTGTTCAGCCTAGATCAGTGGTTCCCAAACTTTTTATAGTCCCGTACCCCTTCAAATATTCAACCTCCAGCTGCGTACCCCCTCTAGGACCAGGGTTAGCGCACTTTCAAATGTTGCCTGGCACACACACACACTATACAATACATTTATTAAACATAAGAATGAGTGAGTTTGTCACAACCCGGCTCGTGGAAAGTGACAAAGAGCTCTTATATTATAATAATAATAATCAATAATCTTCTCTTTATTTAACCATCTTACATATAAAACCTTATTTGTTCATCAAAAATTGTGAATAACTCACCACAGGTTAATGAGAAGGGTGTGCTTGAAAGGATGCACATAACTCTGCAATGTTGGGTTGTATTGGCGAGAGTCTGTCTTAAATAATTTTCCATTTTAGTTTTCATGCTAGTGAGGGCCGAGAATCCACTCTCACATAGGTACGTGGATGCAAAGGGCATCAGTGTCTTAACAGCGCGTTTTGCCAAGGCAGGATACTCTGAGCGCAGCCCTATCCAAAAATCTGGCAGTGGCTTCTGATTTAAATTACATTTTCACAGACCCGCTTGTTGCAATTTCGATGAGGCTCTCTTGTTCAGATATCGGTAAGTGGACTGGAGGCAGGCATGAAAGGGATAACAAATACAGTTGTTTGTTTCGTCTGTTTCTGGAAAGTACCTGCGTAATTGCGCACCCAGCTCACTCAGGTGCTTCGCTATATCACATTTGACATTGTCCGTAACACCTGTGTGTTTTCCTTGTTAATGCAGACAGAAAAGAGCTCCAGCTTCTTAATCATAGCCTTAATTTTGTCCCGCACATTAGAATAGGATTACAGGGACACTCCGCAAATATAGATTCAGATCATTCAGGCGAGAAAAAACATCACCCAGATCGCCAGTCGTGTGAGAAACTCGTCATCATGCAAGCGGTCAGACAAGCGAAAATTATGGTCAGTAAAGAACTTTAAGCTCGTCTCTCAATTCAATTTTTTTTTTTTTTTAAACGTGTCAATACTTTGCCCCTTGATAGCCAGCGCACTTCTGTATGTTGTAAAAGCGTTACATGGTCCCTGCCCATATCATTGCATAATGCAGAAAATACACGAGTTCAGGGGCCTTGCTTTAACAAAGTTAACCATCTTTACTGTAGTGTCCAAAACGTCTTTCAAGCTGTCAGGCATTCCCTTGGCATAAAGAGCCTCTCGGTGGATGCTGCAGTATACCCAAGTGGCGTCGGGAGCAACTGCTTGCACGCGCGTTACCACTCCACTATGTCTCCCTGTCATAACATTTGCGCCATCAGTACAGATACCATTAAATGGACATTGGTGGTCAAGATGTGATGTCACAAAGCTGTCCAGACACTTTAAAAATATCCACTCCTGTTGTCCTGGTTTCCAGTGGTTTGCAGAAGAGGATGTCTTCCTTAATTGACCCCCATAAACGTAGCGGACATATACCAGGAGCTGTGCCAGGACCACCACGTCTGACTCATCCAGCTGTAACGTATATAATTTACTGGCTTGTATGCGAAGCAGTAATTGTTTCAAGACATCTCCTGCCATGTCACTGATGCGTCGTGAAACGGTGTTTGATGAAGGCATTGTCTGTATAGATTTTGCGGGCCTTCCCCCCAGCATTGTCCCAGCCATATCTGCGGAAGCAGGAAGAATGAAGTCCTCCACAATAGTATGGGGCTTGCCTGTCCTAGCCACTCGGTAGCTCACCATATAAGACGCTTCTAGTCCCTTCTTATTAATGATATCTGTTGCTTTCATACATGTCTTGAAAGTCGTCTTTATTCTCGCTCAAAAGACTCTGTGGCTTGTTTTTCAAATTGTCATGTTTCGTTTCTAATTGTCTGCGCAAGAGTGAAGGTTTCCTGCGAGAGAGTAACGGTTAATGTGATTGGATGTTAATTATTTGACTAGGCTAACTGTATTTGACATTGTGTTGTTATTTTGCTGAACACTAGATGGTTTAATTTTTATTTTTGGCAGTGTAGCGAGGCTACTCAGGCGAGGAAAAAAACCTCACCCAAATGTATAGCCCCGCTGGAAAATATACATGTACTGTTTGAAAATGTGAAGGAATTCTATATTTAAAAAAAATAAATAAATGTGAATCACATTGCTTACAACATTGCCGACAACATTACTTACCCCAGTTTGGGAATACCTGGCCTAGATCATGTCCTTAGTTATGCTCATATCCTTAGTTATACGAGAACAAGCAAGGCCCAATAGTATTGTACCATTTTATTTCAACCATATTTGGAAGTTTCATGCTGACCATTCACATTGATTGGATACCTGAGTATTCAATTCCGCCCATCCCAAAGAGATTGGAAGTGCTTTGGCTCACAAACAAGCAACCGGTTCTCTCATTGCCAACCTCTTGTATGCATTCCACCTCTCTGCCGGCAGCACTTACTGCATTAAGACATTTCTCCCCTGGTTTTGGCATCTAACCGTCAAGCTATTTGTGTTATCTATCGATCTGCATCTCCTCTCTCTTCCTCTCTTTTTAAATGCTCCTAAATGGCAATAACACATTTCTTCCTCTGTCTCTTAGCTCTGTGAAGAACTCTTTGAGAAAATCAATGACAACAACAAAGACGAGATCTCATTCTCAGTGGAGGTGAGTCCCAGACAGCATTAGGGGCTAAATCCTCACCCCCCCCGAACACTCTCTTTCTTTTCCTTCTCCCCTTACCTCAGCCGCTCCTCACTCCTCTTTCTGATGATGGTCTACCCTCCCAAATTGTAGCCCTGCAGTGACTACCTTGTTCTTATATCCAGAGCAACCTCAAAGTATAGTGGTTTCCCTAGCAATGCTTTACTAGCAACGCATATTAGCTCAGTCTTCCGTGTACTCATCAATGCTTAAGCAAATTCAAGTCTTTGAAATGGAACACCAAGTGATCCATATTGAGCGAATACTGTGACTTCTGCATTACAAAAAGTAGCATTCCAACACTATAAATGGCATTACTACTGATTGAAAACCCTCTCCTTGACTGTCATGTATGTTGATGGTAAAGTTGCCCCTAGACGTTGATCTGGGGTGAGTTTAGCATTAGGATTGGGGGAGGGGAAGTTGATACTGAATCTGTACGTAGTGGAAACTTCATCCGGTAGCGTTGCTGGATGTTTCTGATGTCAAGGCTTCACTGTAGCTTTAGTCGGCCATGGCCAATAGATACTCATACTGTAATGAAATCACTTCTAGGTCAGCTACATGGAGATCTACTGCGAGCGGGTGCGGGACTTGCTCAACCCGAAGAACAAAGGGAACCTGCGTGTGCGAGAGCACCCCCTGCTGGGGCCCTACGTGGAGGACTTGTCCAAGCTGGCCGTCACCTCCTACAACGACATCAACGACCTCATGGACGCCGGCAACAAGGCCAGGTCAGCGTCAGGACGAGACCTACCCAGGGGCTTTGTCTCAAATGGCACCCTATTTCCTATGTAGTGCACTACTTTTGACCAGAGCCCTATGGGCTCTAATCAAAAGTAGGCCCTAAATAGGGAATATGGTGTAATTTGCGATGCACAGAGGAGTGCGTGGGGAGGGAGGTTGTTGGACATAAATGCACACAAATTATCATATAATTTAAGAATCAAATAAGAAACAGTTCTTAAAAATGGATTTGCTTGAAAAGTCATGCTTTTCAGTGAGTTTTTTTAAATCCTATTTTAAGCTGAGTAGTAGTTGAGTCCATGTGGTTGATTGGATTGTTGTTAAAGCAGTAGCTTGGTCACTGTTCCCAAGCTCTCAGGCAGGTATCTCTTCTTTTGGGACAGTGTGTGTGTGTGTGTGTGTGTGTGTGTGTGTGTGTGTGTGTGTGTACACATACCTACCTTCCTGGCTGTGCAAGCGTGTGTGTCACGGGAGTGTGCATTCTCGTGTGGAGGAGTGAACCTTGCTTTAATTTTCTACTGTTGACTCGGAGAGCTTATGTCTGGAATGTGTGTTTTAAAGCCCATATCTCCTTAGTGTATATCCCACATGTTTGTTAGGGTTGGGTGGTATCAAGATTTTCATATCATCATTACCATCCTTCTCTCATCCTGTGATTTACAGTATTACCGGCTTAGTACACAAGGGGGTGCCAAAAAAAGGCCATTGGGCGTCGATCACCAGAATGCTAGCAATATTAGCACAGGTAATAGTGAATTCAATGGAGGCTGCTAGCTAGATATGCGAACAAGCGCAAAAGAAAAACAAATTGCGAAGACAGGCAATCCAGCTCAAAAAGTTCAACGTGTGTGTGTGGGAGCTACCGAATATCTTTTGCGTTTGGACATTTACAAGGGAATGTGAACGAGAGACATTGTGCAAATGAACAAAGTTTTGACCCATTGTTGTCTGAAGAAAGAACAGTACTGGCTATGGAGCAGCATGTGTACAAGCTGTGTCTGTGTGGAGTCTGGAGTCTTTAGTACAATGGACCTGCCTGCTCTGCTTGGAGAAGAGGAGGAGAATGAAGAGAAAAAACACAAGGAAATCAAGATCGCAGTGGCAGCTGTACAGATTTCTCAAACATGGCAGAAAGCTAACACTATGATGCCCCGTCACCTTATTAATTCAGCCACTTGGATAACTAGCACGTTAAACTTAGGGGTTGCGTTAATGAAGAAATCTGCGTTTTTCACACAGAAAAAAAATATATAACGGATAAGAAATATCTTGCTGCGTTTTATAAACGCAGATCTAAAATGCTTCTTATTGTAATTTCTGCTCGGCATTAGACTAATTTTATGCTTCAGTTGCACTTCTCCACTCAGATTGGAATTCACGAACGGGCATTCTATTAGCAGACAGCACTCTGACTGATGTGTAGCTACTTTTCTCTGGTACTTTTCGGTTTAGCCTACTTTTCACGGGTAAATTGCAAGATTAACTTTAAGACAAACATTAGAAAGAATGTAGCCATCTACATTTCCTATGATACTCTTTTGGAATATGATGGCCATGCATTGTTTTTGCAAAAAATACCTTGCTTTTTAATTGTAAGCTCATTTATTTGTTTAGCTGCCAACCAAATACCGTTCGACTTCTGTCATCTGATGAAAATTAAGGTATTTTCCGCCGAATGTGTTGCGCTAATGTATTTTCTGTGAATGCAAACTTTAGTACGCATCTGATCACTCTATTGAAGCAAAAAAACACTGACTTTCAATATAAAACGCGTGCGTCCCTTGTCAATACACAGCTGGACTCACCTGTTCCTGCTTTCTCCAGTTGTGCTATTTACAAATGCTTGACTGGCTCAACTGTTCTGGGTAACTATGGTAAGTTTCATGAAGAATTCAATCTGCTTTACCTCCTAATAAGTTGACTGCAGTTTTTTACTTAAAGTTGCTACAAATATTAACATTTATTGAAAAACGTCAAATTGTTTCGACGGTATTCAAAAACCATCCCGTGGCCATTTCCAAATACCAGATTTACGGTATACTGCCCAAGCCGTGTGTGTGTTAACAGCTTTAAAGCTTGGTATGGTATTGAAAATGTCTTAACCAGGGATTTACTTAAATACTGTATTAATGATGTTTTTTATATTTTATTGTAATTATGGGAAATGCAGAAGTACTGAATGTATTGTACGAAAGTCTTTCCTTGAAGAACAATACTCTGAACACTCAATACAGGACAAAAAACGTGTCCATATAAGTCTTACTTCAACATTCAAACTATTTCAATATACTTTTTAGATAGCAGTACGATGGGTTTCACATCTTTCCATTTGGTGTGATTCAACTAATGTGTCAACTCTGTTACAGGACGGTGGCAGCCACCAACATGAACGAGACCAGCAGCAGGTCCCACGCTGTCTTCACCATCGTCTTCACACAGAGGAAGTACGACAGTGAGACAGACCTCTCCACAGAAAAGGTGAGAGGAATGGGATCCCAATTTGACCTCCCCACATTTCCTGTGATTATGATGGAGATACAAAGGAGACACTGTCAGTATACACACAATGTCTATTGTAGTGTGATACTATCAGATTTCTGTGTAGAAGTCGCTCTTCAGTTGACTTGACAAAAGTATATGTTTAGGTATAAATTGGTTTAGAATTGCAACTGTTTTGGTTATTAATATTGTATTAGTGTATGCAGTTTGTTATGAACTAGTTGTATTGGGTCAACTATTTAGCTATACCTGCAATTTCCATGATTAGGATATTATTTTTCTTACTGTTTATTTTGAATGTAATTAAAGATAATAATAAAGTGAGGCAATGGATATATTGTTTCTGATGGTGTGTGTTAGTCCTAAACTAATTGTTCCCATCTAACCCGTTCCAGGTCAGCAAAATCAGTCTGGTGGACTTGGCAGGAAGTGAGCGAGCTGACTCTACTGGAGCCAAAGGCACCAGGCTAAAGGTAGGACCCTTGTGGCTCAGTTGGTAGAGAATGGCGCTTGCAACATCAGAATTGTGAATTCGATCCCCGCTAGGGCCACCCATATAAAAAAAATGTATGCATGCATGACTCTAAGTCGCATTGGATGAAAGCATCTGCTAAATGACATTATTATTATTTTGGATATAGGCCACTCTTCAGCAACATACCACAAATACACCAAGTAGCTATGTATTTCTTTAAGGGTCTAATTAAATTGATATTTGCTATGTGGCTTGTCTTTATTAGGAGGGAGCCAACATCAACAAATCTCTGACCACATTAGGGAAGGTCATCTCTGCCCTGGCTGAGGTGGTGAGTACTGTCTGTCTCCATCTCTCTCTCTCTCCTTCCTCTATCTCCCCCTTCCTCCCTCGCTCTCCCTCTGTCATCCTCTTCCTCATGAGGAAGGCATGTTGTAACTTGGTCTGCTCTTCTGTTCTTTCCCTCTTCCCCTGGTGTTACTTGCATACCCAGGATTACACTACCAGCAAGGTAAACCCTTTGTGTGTTCAGTCATTCCAAACCACTGATCCTTTCAAAAAGAGACGGGTTATGGCAATATTTTATCATTTTGTCACCTGACCATTTTTCTCCATTGACTCATCACCTTTATTTTATCTGCAATGGACCCGGACTATCTGCATGGAACCCATCTTGCACTGACTCTATGCCCCTCACAAGACTATGTATACACACACTACACTGACACTCACACAAAACCCACACACTTTCACATACACACGCCACACACACGCATACCGACACAACACACACATACGCACACATGTACTTTCACACTCATCATATGCTGCTGCTTCTCTTTTCTTTATTTTACTCTAATGATACACTGAGTGTACAAAACATTAGGAACACCTTCCTAATATTGAGTTGCACCCCCCTCCCCCCTTATGCTCTCAGAACCACCTCAATTCTAAACCAATTCATCGGGGAATGGACTCTACAAGCTGCCAAAAGAATTCCACAGAGATGCTGGCCCATGTTGACACAAATGCTTCCCAAAGTTGTCAAGTTGACTTGATGTCTTTTGGGTGATGGACCATTCTTGAGACACATGGAAAACTGTTGAGCGTGAGAAACCCAGCAGCGTTGCATTTCTTGACACAAACTGGTGCGCCTGGCACCTACTACCATACCCCGTTCAAAGGCACCTAAATATTTTGTCTTGCCCATTCACCCTCTGAATGGCACACATACACAATCCATTTCTCAATTGTCTCGAGGCTTTAAAATCCTTCTTTATCCTGTTTCCTCACCTTCATCTACACTGATTGAAGTGACATCAATAAGGGATCATAGCTTTCACCTGGATTCACCTGGTCAGCCTGTCATGGAAAGAGCAGGTGTTCTTAATGTTTTGTACACTCGGTGTATACCCTGATGCCTAGTCGCTTTACCCAGCCTTCATGTACATATCTACCTCGTACCCCTGCACAGTGGTCTGGTCCTGGTACTCCCTGTATATAAGCTCCATTCTTGTGTATTTTATTCTTCTTCTGTTACTATTTTTAGCTCTATGTCGTTGTGAAGAGCTCGTAAGCAAGCATTTCACAGTAAAGTCGAAGCCCATTGTATTCAGCGCGTCTGACGGATACTATTTTATTTGACTTTTTGGAGGAACCAACACAATCTTTGCACTGGAACAAAATCATCAGAAATCAGGCCTCTATTCCTTCTTCACCGCCGCTAATGCACTTAGTGTGAAGATGCTGCCATTTTACAGTAGACTCTCCCTTCAGCCTCTCCTCCCATCACTCCTTCCATCTTACATTGGGAAGCTAACATCCATCCATCCATTTCTGTTTGTTCACCACCTTCTAACATTGGTTTTGTTTGACACAGAGCAAAAAGAAGAAGAAGACTGACTTTATCCCGTACAGAGACTCGGTTCTGACATGGCTGCTTAGGGAGAACCTAGGTAAGAATAGATAAATCATGCCAACTATGTAACTGCATTATCTGTGAAATACATTCAGACTCTAGTGACCGTAATGTATGTAAACCATTAAGCGAATGGCATATGCCTGTCAGTCAAGATGAAAACATGTGTATACTGTCACATGATGAAAAAATATTACTCTACTTCTCTTTTTTAAAATTTTTATGCAAACTATTTCAACATAATTAGAAGTCTCATTGGGCATACTTGTGTGTATATCCAAAATGCACATTCACCTGTCATTGGGAGCACATTTACAATGTATCAGCTCAATCTAAGAAAAAAACTGTATAGCAATGAGTATCCATACAATAACACTGTAGAGTTAAGCTATCCCAAAGCAGAGTTAAGCTTTTTTTGATGCTTTCATGGGAATGACCTTGTATGCACCTTGTCATGTAAATTATTTTGTACGCGATTTGTGACAAGGGAATTCATTTGTTCCAATCTCTTTCTCTCTCTCTTTCTGTCACTCAGGTGGAAACTCCAGAACAGCCATGGTAGCCGCCCTCAGTCCTGCAGATATCAACTATGATGAAACCCTCAGCACACTTCGGTAGTGCTCACTTCTTTGAAACAACACAAAATGCAATATTACAAAATACAATATTACTGTAAAATTTTGTTCATATTTAGCTATTTTACTGTATGGTTTCATTGTTACTGTGATGCAGAGTGAGATTTGGTGGGGCTAAATACATTAGTAGTTATTATAATCATTGTCTTAAGTCAGATTTTTCAGGAGACAATGAGCGTATTTGAGTTGACTATCTGTAATGCATTGTGGGTAAATAGTGTCTGACTGACTGATCTACATAGTAATGAGTAGTTATTTATGAGGCAAGTGATTTGTAGGTCAGTCAGTTGGCATTTGCCTTCAACATCAGCTGCAATGACGAACAAGCCCAATTCTACGTCAATATGATTTGTAGTAAATGTGTTTTGCTTACTTCCTTTGCTAGCTACGCTGACCGGGCCAAGCAGATCAAGTGCAATGCCGTCATCAACGAGGACCCCAACAACAAGCTTGTGCGCGAGCTGAAGGATGAGGTGACACGGCTGAAGGACCTGCTCCGCGCCCAGGGCCTGGGAGACATCCTGGACAGTGAGTGTGCCACATCACACCTGCCACATTTCGTCCTTTCAGACGAGCATTTCGACCTCTCTTTTCTCCCGAAGTGTGCACTTGTTCACTTCCCTTCATGGATTTGAAAGGAAATTATATATGGAAAGTCTTTCTAGACCAGTCGAATGCTTTAAAATGTGTGGGGAGTAGTGAGCGAATGCACACTTCAGAAGGAAGGAGAGACTATTGGGATGTAGTCTTGTTCTCAGTGGCCCAACACAAGCTGGCAACATCCCCTCTCTCTCTTCTTCACTCTGATCTCCTTTCTCTAATTCATCATCTTTGTATCCGTTGTTACCTGTACACTACTGCCTGTTCTCTACATGCCAAACTAGATGTAGCATGACATTGAAATCGTACCTGTCGTGTCATTTTTTTATCTCTAATATGACGAGGCATGATTATTGTTTTGCAATAAATAAGCACACGATATATGTTAGATATTGATTTCTTGAAGTAAAGACATTCAAAAACATTAATTTTGGGCTCCCGAGTGGCGCAGCGGTCTAAGGCACTGCATCTCAGTGCTTGAGGCGTCACTACAGACACCCTGGTTCGAATCCAGGCTGTATCACAACCGGCCGTGATTGGGAGTGCCATAGGGTGGCGCACAATTGGCCCATCGTCGTCCGGGTTTGGCCGGTGTAGGCCGTCATTGTAAATATGAATTTGTTTTAAATATAGGTTAAATAAAATAACTTTAAAAAAAATAAAGACTGTTGATTGGTACACACTAAATCCCCAATGTATGCATCTTAGATGGTAGTTTATGGCAATGGTTTATGTTCATATTACAATAGCTACACATACATATATAGAGGGGGGTTATTAGATGAATTAGAGACATAACACGTAACATAACATCTCATTCATGTGTGATTTAATGAATAATCCACCGTTTAATGTCGACTGCATGTTTAATGTCATCTCATCCTCATCAAGCAATCTCCTTTCCTTCTGCCCAGTCAGAAATGTCTTTAATCTTTGCCTCCCAGTTAACTTCGTCTACTAGTCTCCCCTCTGATCCTTATCTTCTTCCTGCTGCCCCTCAGTTGAGCATATGGGTGATGATTGCCCTGGAAGTGGAAGCAAATGTGTGTATATTTGTGGTGGGGTTCACTCTCGCCCTCACTCGCTCTCGCCCCTTTTGCTACTGATAGCTAACCATTGCTGTTGCACCCACCCTTTTCCTGAAAACAACCCTCCTGGTTTTGCATGTAAATGCAAAAGATGATAAGCCTAATTGTACGGATTCTCAGACGTGCAAGGGTTTTGATTACATGCTATTTGGGAAGGGTTAGAATGCCACTAGGTTAGCATGCTTTTGCGCTTGCTATTTGTTTTTAATGATGGGGGTGAGGCAGAATTATTAGCAGACTCAAATCCAAATACACACAAGTATGTGGACACCCCTTAAAATTTGTGGATTTGGATATTTCAGCCACACACGTTGCTGACAGACATTGGCAGTAGAATGGCCCATACTGAAGAGCTCAGTGACTTTCAACATGGCACTGTCATAAGATCACCATGCGCAATGCCAAGCATCGGCTGGAGTGGTGTAAAGCTCCAATGCATAGTGCCAACTGAAGTTTGGTGGAGGAGGAATAATAGTCTGGGGCTGTTTTTAATGGTTCAGGCTCGGCCCTTTAATTCCAGTGTAGGGAAATCTTAACGCTACAGCATACAATGATATTCTAGACGATTCTCTGCTTCCAACTTTGTGGCAACAGTTTGGGGAATGCCCTTTCCAGTTTCAGCATGACAATGCCCCCATGCACAAAGCGAGGTCCATACAGAAACAGTTTGTCAAGATCGATGTGGAAGAATTTGACTGGCCTGCACAGAGCCCTGACCTCAACCCCATCGAACACCTTCAGGATGAATTGGAACCAGTGGAGGCTGCTAAGGGGAAGACGGCTCATAATAATGGGTGAAATGGAGTCAATGGAATAGTTTGATACCATTCCATTGACTTCATTCAATGGGTGGCAGGTAGCCTAGTGGTTAGAGCGTTGGACTAGTAACTGAAAGGTTGCAAGATCGAATCCCCCAGGTGACAAGGTAAAAAATATTTACTTCTGCCCCTGAACAAGGCAGTTAACCCACTGTTCCTGTGTTCTTAATTGACTTGCCTAGTTAAAGGTTCAATTCCTTTATGTGGAAAGCCTTCCCAGAAGAAGGCTGTTATAGCAGCAAAAGGGGGACCAACTCCATATTAATGTCCATGATTTTGGAATGATATGTTCGACGAGCCGGTGTCCACATACTTTTGGTCATGTGGTGTATATCCCAACCAAGGCAATAGACAATATCGTGCTTTAACTTCTAATGCCATCTTAATAACTTGTCTTTTCCCCCCACCCACATCATTACTTACCATCTTTGAAAACTTTTTTCTTGCCGATGAAGCTTGTGTTGTTTTACTAATTATCCATTGCAGGTGACAATGTTCAAGACATTAGAATGCTACTAAGTTCTCAAATTGAAGCTTTGAGCTACAGGAGGAAAGGTGCATGCTCTCATTTCTATGTAGCCGATTAGATGTGTGTTATCTAGACGTTTGCTGTGTTTCGACGGAATTCAGTCCTCTTGTAGCTAGCATATGCTTTATTTTAGCTGTATTCCCCAAACTCCTTACCCTTTCCCCCTCTCCTCCACATTGTCATTATACGCTCTGGTAAAAATTTAAGTGTATGTGCTCCGTACTATCTGCATTATATGACGTTGCAAAATCTGCCCGCATGGGAGCATAACGAAATAGATGGTAATGCGCTGCTGCTCTGTGGCCATTTTTACCAAGTATTTTCACCAACAGTCATCCCGCCCCCCTCCTCCTCCCTGGTCCTCTGGCTGCCTATAACCCCCCTGGTCCTCCCTGGCCCTCTGGCTGCCTATAACCCCCCCTCCTCCTCCAGTTGGTACATGTTAGCAGTTTTCACACCAGTATATATTTTGGAGTTAAAGAAACAAAGTTTCTGTTTAGGTACAATACATTACCATTATGACATATCCTACTTAGTTATCTGTCACTGATTGAAGTTGGTAGGTGCATTTGAAATGCATTTTGCCATTCAAATTTAATTCCCAATTGTAATGATAGATGGAGGCATCTGTTCATTGGCCACAATAATGTGTGTCCTTTTTAAGATTATAAGTCCTGCAAATTCTCTGACAAATTTTTTTTTGTGGCCATCGAACATAATGAACAATTCAATTTGTCATTTTGAGAGACATGGAATGGTTTACCGATTTTCAACAAAAACAACGTCTTAGCTTTTTAACCACCTGGGGAGAAAACTGCTGCTCTGTAACTGACTTGTGCTGGTTGTCTGTCTTTTATCCTTTGATGTGCAATGTATGTCTTACACTGGTCTTTCCTCCTTTGTTCTTCTGTCTCCCTCTCTCCCTGTCCCTCTCTCTCTCTTCCCCATATTCTCCTTTTCCTGTCATTTTTGTGACCCTCCTCCCTTTCCCGGGACCCTGCCTCTCTCTCCTCTTGTTGACTCAGACCTGAAAGACATACACAACAATAAGCATAGATACTTGCTAGCCTCAGAGAACCAACGCCCTGGCCATTTCTCCACAGCCCCTATCGGTTCCCTGACAGCCTCGCCGTCCTCTGGCTCGCTCTGCAGCCTAGTTGGCCCACAGTCGGTCACCAGTATCCAGGAGCGCATCATGTCCACCCCGGGAGGGGAAGAGGCCATCGAGAGACTCAAGGTACAGTATCCCCCCCCCCACCCCAGTACTAGCTACACTGAACAGAAATATAAACACAAAATGCAACAATTTAAAAGATTTTACTGAGTTACAGTTCATGTAATGAAATTAGTCAATTTAAATAAATAAATTAGGTCCTAATCTATGTATTTCACATAACTGGGAATACAAATGTGCATCTGTTGGTCATAGATACCTTTTAAATAAGAAGTTAGGGGCGTGGATCAGAAAACCAGTCAGTATCTGGTGTTACCGCCATTTTCCTCATGCAGCACGACACATCTCCTTCGCATAGAGTTGATCAGGTTGTTGATTGTGGCCTGTGGAATGTTGTCCCACCTCTTCAATGGCTCTGATCTGCGGTTGTGAGGCCGGTTGGACGTACTGCCAAATTCTCTAAAACGATGTTGGAGGCGGCATATGGTAGAGAATTCAATTCTCTGGCAACAACTCTGGTGGACATTCCTGCAGTCAACATGCCAATTGCTCGCTCCCTTAAAACTTGACATTTGTGGCATTGTTGTGTGACACAACTTCACATTTTAGAGTGGCCTTTTGTTTTCCCCAGCACAAGGTCCACCTGTATAATGATCATGTGGTTTAATCAGCTTCTTGATATGCCACACCTGTCAGGTGGATGGATTATCTCGTAAAGAGGTGTTGTAAATAAATTTGTGCACAAAATTTGATAAATAAGCTTTTTGTGGTTTTGTAAAATTTATGGGATCTTTTATTTCAGCTCATGAAACATGGGACCAACACTTTACATGTTGCATTTTTATATTTTTTACATTTAAATTCCTAATTAAATGGTATTGAAATGGATGAGACCCCTAAACTATGTAAGGAAATAAACAGTGGAACTAAACCAATATAGTCCCTATCTTTCCCGATTTTAAGTGAAAAGATCGGAAGTCCAGAATTTCCCCATGTTCTTAGTCTGTTTTCTCAAATGGAAGCCCTCTGAAGATGTAAGAAACATGCATGGAGGGATATAATATTAGTGTGAAAACTCAGCTTGGAAAAGTGCAGCAATTTTGTTAAACAATGGATCTGTCCATTTGATGTCAAGACCCTTTTGGGAAAGCGGCCCTCTTACTAATATCTTCCTCTCAAGCTATCAGTGTTCAGCTGTTCTTTTATATCTTCCCTTGGCTTTCCCTCTCTCACCCTCGTTAGCTGTTGAGGGAGCACATAGGATGGCAACATACAGCCATTACGAGCTGCAGTTTCCATGGCTACCGTGGTGCCAGTCTGTCATCCAATGACGTCGGGCGCCGACGCAGATGGGGAGGAAATAGGACCAAAATAGATCTGGTCTTCGTGGCCATTAAGCGTAAAAAGCGTCAGAAAATATCCTGAGTGCACACTGCGTGCTCATATTAGCACAGTGAAATAAATTGGTCATCAGGATCATATGTCTGCTCCTAGTTTGACATTCAACTGATAATAGAACTTAGTGTTGCCATGTGTCTTTGGGAGATTCATCTATCATAAGCATTGTGTAACTGAATATATTTTGCTGATTTCATGTGCCTCCCTCAAACAAAACATTTTGTAAAAGATGTTAATCTGCTGAATCTCCTTCCGGTGGCCCATCATGAGCCGTACATGCGTCGCAAATGGCACCCTATTCCTTTTAATGCACAACCTTTCATCAGAGCCTTTTGGGCCTTGTTCAAAACCAGTGCACTCTCAGGGAATAGGGTGCCATTTGGGACGCAACCATGGACTTTTTTATTTTGAGCCAGGGGACAGTGTCTGTATCCAGAACAACAGATGGTAGGGGTGTTAACCCTTTACAAAGGATGGAGTTGAATTTATTGGCTAATGGCCATACTTCCTGCTTTTAGAGCCAGATGGTCGTGAGCAAGCCAGTGGTGCTAGTAGGGATGAACAAGGAGAGAATAACACAATGGCAGGACTAGGGAGCACATGACATTCCCAGGTTTTGGGTGTTTTGGCTTGACCCCCAGTTAAGTCTTGATATTCTCACCATAAGATTTTGTGTGAGTAAAGGTCTTCAGGATATAGAACCTAATAAGGAGGTGATTTTATCATATTAGGTGAACCAAATAATAACAGTATGCTAAATGTATTATTTTTCTTGCCACTCCCCAATCTGTCCTCAGGAATCTGAGAAAATCATTGCTGAGCTCAATGAGACCTGGGAGGAGAAGCTTCGGAAGACCGAGGCAATACGAATGGAGAGGTCAGTGGAGGGTCAAAGCCCCATGATGGCTTTTTGTTTCTGTCCTTTCAAATGGGACACTTTCAGTGAAAGGCTGTATCCCGATTCTCCACCCTTCTTCTGAAATGTGCCTTATCCATCTGTCACACTCCTTTCAGTGTGCTTCTTTCTTCCTTTCTTTCCTCTGAAAATAGAAGCATGTTTAAGGGACAGGAAGGAAGACAGAATATATACAAATTTGCTCATCCACTGATGTATGTCAGGTGGAGACAATTGTTTGGTTTGTATTTCATTGCGTGACAACTTTAGTTGATAGAACGCTGTCACAAAGCGTATCATGGTAAAGATGAACACTAGCACCCAAACACTTAATGACCTATACTGAGGACATACCCAATACACATTCCTATATTTCTCTATGTATTGTGTGATCATTATGCATCTTCCTGCAATCTCTTAAAGTAACACCAATTTAAATTCCTAGCGACAATTTATTGCATGGTGGTGATAACGTTTTCAGTTCAGATTCTACTGTAAAGAATGTAACCAGCCCCACCACCAATGTAATAAGGGGCACATGGACATGTTTCTAACATCACTCTCCTCTAGGGAAGATGTGTTTATAACATCACCCTCCACTCTCTCCTCTAGGGAAGGTGTGTTTATAACATCACCCTCCACTCTCTCCTCTAGGGAAGGTGTGTTTATAACATCACCCTCCACTCTCTCCTCTAGGGAAGATGTGTTTATAACATCACCCTCCACTCTCTCCTCTAGGGAAGATGTGTTTATTACATCACCCTCCTCTCTCTCCTCTAGGGAAAATGTGTTTATAACATCACCCTCCGCTCTCTCCTCTCCTCTAGGGAAAATGTGTTTATATCATCACCCTCCACTCTCTCCTCTCCTCTAGGGAAGATGTGTTTATAACATCACCCTCCGCTCTCTCCTCTCCTCTAGGGAAGATGTGTTTATAACATCACCCTCCGCTCTCTCCTCTCCTCTAGGGAAGATGTGTTTATAACATCACCCTCCACTCTCTCCTCTAGGGAAGATGTGTTTATGACATCACCCTCCACTCTCTCCTCTAGGGAAGATGTGTTTATGACATCACCCTCCGCTCTCTCCTCTAGGGAAGATGTGTTTATAACATCACCCTCCACTCTCTCCTCTAGGGAAGATGTGTTTATGACATCACCCTCCGCTCTCTCCTCTCCTCTAGGGAAGATGTGTTTATAACATCACCCTCCGCACTCTCCTCTCCTCTAGGGAAGATGTGTTTATAACATCACCCCCGCTCTCTCCTCTAGGGAAGATGTGTTTATAACATCACCCCCCGCTCTCTCCTCTAGGGAAGATGTGTTTATAACATCACCCTCCGCACTCCTCTCCTCTAGGGAAGATGTGTTTATAACATCACTCTCCTCTCTCCTCTCCTCTAGGGAAGATGTGTTTATAACATCACCCTCCTCTCTCCTCTCCTCTAGGGAAGATGTGTTTATAACATCACTCTCTCCTCTAGGGAAGATGTGTTTATAACATCACCCTCTCCTCTAGGGAAGATGTGTTTATAACGTCACCCTCCACTCTCTCCTCTAGGGAAGATGTGTTTATAACATCACCCTCCGGTCTCTCCTCTAGGGAAGATGTGTTTATAACATCACCCTCCGCTCTCTCCTCTAGGGAAGATGTGTTTATAACATCACCCTCCCCTCTCTCCTCTAGGGAAGATGTTTATAACATCCCCCTCCACTCTCTCCTCTAGGGAAGATGTGTTTATAACATCACCCTCCACACTCTCCTCTCCTCTAGGGAAGATGTGTTTATAACATCACTCTTTCCTCTAGGGAAGATGTGTTTATAACATCACTCTCTCCTCTAGGGAAGATGTGTTTATAACATCACCCTCCGCACTCTCCTCTCCTCTAGGGAAGATGTGTTTATAACATCACCCTCCGCTCTCTCCTCTCCTCTAGGGAAGATGTGTTTATAACATCACCCTCCGCTCTCTCCTCTCCTCTAGGGAAAATGTGTTTATAACATCACCCTCCGCACTCTCCTCTCCTCCTAGGGAAGATGTGTTTATAACATCACTCTCTCCTCTAGGGAAGATGTGTTTATAACATCACCCTCCTCTCTCTCCTCTCCTCTAGGGAAGATGTGTTTATAACATCACCCTCCTCTCTCTCCTCTCCTCTAGGGAAGATGTGTTTATAACATCACCCTCCTCTCTCCTCTAGGGAAGATATGTTTATAACATCACCCTGCGCTCTCTCCTCTAGGGAAGATGTGTTTATAACATCACCCTCCACTCTCTCCTCTAGGGAAGATGTGTTTATAACATCACCCTCCTCTCTCTCCTCTAGGGAAGATATGTTTATAACATCACCCTGCGCTCTCTCCTCCAGGGAAGATGTGTTTATAACATCACCCTCCACTCTCTCCTCTCCTCCTAGGGAAGATGTGTTTATAACATCACCCTCCGCTCTCTCCTCTCCTCTAGGGAAGATGTGTTTATAACATCACCCTCCTCTCTCTCCTCTAGGGAAGATATGTTTATAACATCACCCTGCGCTCTCTCCTCCAGGGAAGATGTGTTTATAACATCACCCTCCACTCTCTCCTCTCCTCCTAGGGAAGATGTGTTTATAACATCACCCTCCGCTCTCTCCTCTCCTCTAGGGAAGATGTGTTTATAACATCACCCTCCTCTCTCTCCTCTAGGGAAGATATGTTTATAACATCACCCTGCGCTCTCTCCTCTAGGGAAGATGTGTTTATAACATCACCCTCCACTCTCTCCTCTAGGGAAGATGTGTTTATAACATCACCCTCCTCTCTCTCCTCTAGGGAAGATATGTTTATAACATCACCCTGCGCTCTCTCCTCCAGGGAAGATGTGTTTATAACATCACCCTCCACTCTCTCCTCTAGGGAAGATGTGTTTATAACATCACCCTCCTCTCCTCTAGGGAAGATGTGTTTATAACATCCCCCTCCACTCTCTCTCCTCTCCTCTAGGGAAGATGTGTTTATAACATCACCCTCCACTCTCTCCTCTAGGGAAGATGTGTTTATAACATCACCCTCCTCTCTCTCCTCTCCTCTAGGGAAGATGTGTTTATAACATCACCCTCCTCTCTCTCCTCTCCTCTAGGGAAGATGTGTTTATAACATCACTCTCTCCTCTCTCTCCTCTAGGGAAGATGTGTTTATAACATCACCCTCCTCTCTCTCCTCTCCTCTAGGGAAGCCCTGCTGGCTGAGATGGGCGTGGCTATCCGTGAGGATGGCGGCACTCTCGGGGTCTTCTCTCCTAAAAAGGTAAAAGGATATGTGCCATACCGGGGCATTACAAAAGCAGTAGGTTTTTTACTTGTTACACCAGCGTGAGCAGAGCGCAAGCCACTCCAGCTAGTGTTCTTGGTTTGAGCCGCGAGTCGAATTCTTAAAAATAGAACCAGAGCGCTGCTTATGCCCATGTTTCATTGAAATCAATGGGGGCGTCTCGCGCTCTGCAAAAGTTTCGTCTAGTGTAGCAGGCAGGGTCAATTCCAGTTATTTCAGGAAGTGTACTGAAATTCCAAATCTTTTCAATTACGAAAATGTTGAATTTAGTTTACTTTCTGAATTGACTGGAATTTTAATGAATTTGACCTCAACCCAGCAGCAGACCTGTTAGACATTTCAGGATAGAGATTCTATTTAACACACAGCGATACTGGCGTGTCCGAAATCTGTCTTGCCTACTACTTACTAAAACTACTTACTGTGTACTACTTACTGTGTACTACTCCATACTATTTAGAGCGTACTGTTTAGTAAAAATGAATGCAGTAAGCAACAAATATCAACATACTAGGCTCACCCATCCTGAGAATGCGTCATTTCAAGTGCAATTGCGTTGATTCCCGCTATTTGTTAATTTGGGTACAGTGCATCCCCTTGTCTCATTATCAGCTGATTATCAGCTGTTGTCAAACACATGTGAGTGTAGAAAGACTGTTCTCTTCCTCAAAAGTATGCAGCCAATTCTACTAGATGAAAGGCCGAAGGAAAAGGAAACCGCACACTGCTCTTGATAGTATCACCGATATTTAATAAGCTTACGTATCGGCCACACGGCCTTCGTCAGAGCTCTGACGAAGGCCGTGTGGCCGATACGTAAGCTTATTAAATATCGGTGATACTATCAAGAGCAGTGTGCGGTTTCCTTTTCCTTCATCTTGTTCAATTGATGCCATGCACCTGCAAATAAGATTGCTCAGATGTGCGAGTGCCTTTTTGAATTTGTATAACTAGATGAAAGGCCGAAATGAGTATAACATCCTGTCATTTAAAGCATACCTGAGTTTCGAAATTTAACATACTATAAAACTTTAAATTGTCCGCATACATAAAATGCCTAATATTTAGAACGCAAGTATGGGTGTTCGGTCACTGTCTCTAGTACTACATTACCGTTTTCCCATTGTTGCTCCTTTCCATTTGTGTGTCATTTCTTTCCAGAGCCATCCCTCAGCTCTCACTTGCTATTCCATACATTCCTTTATTTTCATTATTTTTTCCCCCAATCCCTTCTTATCTACTTCCTCCATATGGTAATGTTTAGATGGGCCCTGAAAGGCCCAAGTCCTTGTTTGACGAGGACTTTGATTGTTTTTCAACTAAACAGGTTTGTGCAATCAAATCTACATATTGATTTCTACCGCTCCCCCGCTAGATAATCCAAATGATAGCCCATGACACACCCCATAGAGAGTGACCCAGGTTTAGCATTTGTAGAGCTTAGTAGTTAATCAAAATGGCTGTGGCCTTGTATCCTCCTCTGCAAGATCACACATGTACTGCTATTGTATTGTAGCATTATTTGAAGAGAAGTATTATTTATTGAGCGACACCACGGTGATGTATTTGTATAATAACCTTGAAAACCGCTTTCTAGAATAGTTCTCTCTGTGGCCATAGTATTGCTAGTAGAGTTTACTAGCAGCTGTCATACCGTATCAGCGGTCTGTTTACGAGGTTGTAGAACATTCAGGTAGAAATGTATTGTATAGAACAGTTATGATTGTCTGTCATGAGTCCTGTAGAATAGGGAATGGTCGGCTCTGTTCGTTCCATTTCACTGAAAGAATCCACCCATGATAGATGCTCATACAGCCACAGCCTTAACATGAGAAGGTCCATTCAGTCTGTTAGCTCTTTGCATGGGGAAGCCTTCTGTGCCTGACAGACATGTTGAAGTAAGTCACAGCCCTATCCACGTCATCTCTGTGAAGAGGACTAAATTGTCAGTCGTCCAGGCCTCACTCAATCCGTCAGCTCCGCAGACCGATTGACGCTATAGAGACAGACTGGGTTTATTGAGTAGTGGTTGAAGAATCTGTCTGTACACCTCTGCACTCCCCCTCCCTTTCTCCCTCCTACCACCCATCTCCCCCGCACAGGCAGGCAGCTTTCACAAGTCAGGAATGAAAAGAACAACAAGTGCTCTCATCAGTGAGTCACGATTGAGAGGGAGATTAGATTAGTCATCTGCCACATCGGCTGTAACGAACGCGACTGTCCATTAAAGCAAATTTATTTGATATCAGAAAATCCCCTCTTATGACTTTGAAGCTCGCTCTTCTCCTAGGACTTTAAAACCCTCCTTCACTGCTAGGAGTTTTGTTTTCCTTCATTTCACTAATTTCTTTCCTCCGTCCACTTTCTCTCATTTTCACCTGCTGCCTCTCCATTGGTTAGCTTTTCGTAGAGAGGCCTTGTGAGGCCTTGTATGCTGACTTGCTTGCTAATGGGGTATTTTCCCCCAAGAAGGTTGGTGGCTCAGTGATGCTTACTGTAGCGTTGATGTGTTTCTAGTGGTGTCTATCAGACAAAGGTTCAAATAGTAGTCATTTTCTTTCAAAAGCAAGCTCAATAACTACGCTTGATTGAGCTTGCCTGGCGCAATGTACTAGGCCTAAAAGTGAAAATTCCTCACATCCAGCACTCCAGGCAGCCACAATCAAACGCATCAAAATTATTTGAAAGAAAAAACTTTTGAGCCCAGGTCTGGTGTATATCGTGAAACTAGACTTTAGAACTCGTGAGTATGTTATTGACATTACCTTTTTCATTACACTTTCATAAAAGGCTATTAATGAATTAATTTGTATCAATCATGCAGATGTGAACTTAATATACCTATGAAATGTGATTTCCTGAATTTTTCTGTATTTCACATGTATTACTGGTGCAAGTACTGTATGTGAACAGTGTCTTACTCATGAACTTCACTCAACTCTCCGTCTCACTAGACCCCTCACCTGGTCAACCTGAACGAGGACCCATTGATGTCAGAATGTCTGCTGTATTACATCAAAGACGGAATCACAAGGTAACTCAGCGGAACACAGTAGGGAGAAGTTGCCCCGTAGACACTGATCTTGGGTCACTTTTACATTTTCCCCATCAATGGTTAAGGTAAGGATTTGGGAGGGGAAGCTGATCCTAGGATAAACTTCACCCCGGAGCCAGAAGAGCACTGAAGCTTCACAGTGGAATGCTGTGTAGAAGCCACTGCAAAGCATTTAGTTCTCTCACATCTAACTTTTCCAGTTTTTCTTCTCCTGTATTTGGCCTGAAAGGTGGCATGTCATCTGCCTTTGATCACCGGCGTATTTGATTGTCTCGAGTCAAATCGCTTACCTCTGGCTCTCCTTTCCCACACAGTAGTCTTCCTATAAAGTATTAAGTTACCTCAGTACCTGAGGTGACAATAATGAGTAAGAGGAGCCTAGATGAAACGACATGAAGCACCTCAGAGGAGGTAAAACCCTGTTATAAGCAAACATTTTAAGCCATAGCTTTGGGTTGTCACTTGCTAGTTAAAATGGTCGCCTGCTCTGACACTCATTCACAAAATGTCCTCCCTCACTTGTGCCGGCAGGGTGGGCCAGGCGGACACTGAGAGACGGCAGGACATTGTTCTGAGCGGAGCCCACATCAAAGAGGAGCACTGCATCTTCCGCAGCGAAAGGAACGCCAATGGAGACGGTGAGAGAAACCATGTGGGGCTTTGTCACTGTAAATCAGTGAAGTGTCGTGCTGCCAAGTGTCTGCGTGGGCTCAAATGTGGCTGCATGAGGAGGTTTAGAAAATGTTTGTGGCCAGAAGACGGACATTACACCTCAGTTTCAGTAAATTCTTCTGGCAAATGATACTTCTGCATGTTTACAAATGGTTGTCTGCTAAAATAAATGAACACCATGGATCACTGAAGCACCTTGTAAAGAAGAGGCCGCCATTTCCTCACCAGGCCCAACCAATGCCACTGTCAATATACTGTACCTATGATTTGTACCTCATTTGTCTTGTGTTGTATTTGGGCAGAGTCAGGCATTCATATTAGAAGCATTATTCAGATTTGTTGGTATAGAGATTAATACTGTTCGCTGTATTGATGTGTTTTTTTGTCTCCAGTGGTTGTCCTGATGGTGCCTTGTGAGGGATCGGAGACCTATGTCAACGGCAAGCGAGTTGGAGCGTCAGTGCAGCTTCGTTCAGGTGTGTATTCCCCACAGCTGTTTTATTTCATGAAGCGTTTTCAGGAATGTTCTCTCTTCATTTGCAAGTAAAGTGAAGGATCTTCACATTGACATCTTCTCCACTGATGGAAATAGACTAGGGAAGGTGTTGACGTGAATTGCTATTCAATGACAGGAATTCCTGAATCTCTTACTAATTGGCTTTTGAGCTCAATGCCTGTTTTGTTTCGACCTTGCGCACTCCCTCTTGTCACAGGAAACCGTATCATCATGGGGAAGAACCACGTGTTTCGGTTCAACCATCCGGAGCAGGCGAGGGCAGAGAAGGAGGAGAAGGAGAAGGAGACCCCAACAGCAGAGACCCCAGTAGAGCCAGTGGACTGGACCTTTGCCCAGAGAGAGCTGCTGGAGAAGCAGGGCATCGACATGAAGCAAGAGATGGAGAAAAGGTATGTACAGGACCGAATACAGTCATGTTGATCTCATGGACTGTCAGTCCTGGCATACTTAGCTTAGTCTACGACTTTGAGTGATTACGTTTCCCTAACTAGCCCCATCCCTTATATTTGTACCAAACCACGTGGCAGAACTGCCGTTGAGCTGAAACGCAGACACAGGATTGTGTCTTTAGAGGGGGGACTTTGAGAGGTGGATAGCTTCCACTCACAGAGTTTGAGGCCAATACTTTGTTCAATGGCGAAGCATGTTTTTGAATAATTGTGTATACAATAGGATTTAATTTGTGTTTTTCATTCATTCTAGATTGACTGAGATGGAGATCTTGTACAAAAAAGAGAAAGAGGAGGCGGACCAACTTCTGGAACAGCAGAGACTGGTAAGCCTTGAAACTTTTAGCAAATTAACTTCTCTATAACCTGTAGCTTAATTCTGTTTTTTTTGTGGGGGGGGGCACAAAATACCTGATAGTTTTGTTTTTGTGTTGAGATTAAATGTGCTGCAGGATACAAAGTTAAAGCATGGTTTTCCTATAATAACTTTGCGGATAGTTCATTTTGATAGCTAGTTTTGTCATTAGACATTATTTTCCCCGCTTGCTCTGTTGAAGTCTGACTAGCACTAATTTCTCACTGTGCTGACACCTTTTGAGACACTTCTATTGTGTGTGTGTGTGTGTGAGTGAAGGAGAGAAGCACTTACTTTTACTTAGCATGTCTGTTCCTCTTGCATGGGAGTGTGAATCCACTATCTGGTCTGAGATAGGGAAGAGCAAAGCCTTTGCCCCTTGACTCCTGATTTCGACCAACTTGCTGAAACAATTTGATTCAGAGAGAATTATATTGCAAAGCATTTTTCCCTGTTCCAAATCCTTATTTTCACTCTTGTGTCTTCTAGGTTTGAACTGAACCTTACAAAACAGATTTTTTGTCAATTAATTATTGGCTTTGTATTTTTTTTATTTATTATGACCTCAATTGAATTTAATTAATCAAGTACCAACTCATTGGCTCAATAAAATTACAGTACAATTGCCAGTGATCTAGCTTTGATAACGCTTTACTGCTTTTGCATGGTTCATGTTTTGTAGCATGTTTTCTTCACTTCCTTTTCCAGGCTAAGTTGCAGAGATATACAGTTAAACTGGTCAACGATGTGGCTACTGTGGAATGTCTTGGTTTAGACTTCTATTCTAGTTTTTTGCTGTTTTGTGTTGAGTTTCTATGCTCTTCAATGCAGTTGCTGATATGTACAATGCATTGTGATAACCAAGAATCCTGCTGTAGTACTTTTTGAAGGCTAGCGACAATGTGGTTTCTCATTGACTTCTTTTGTCACTTCCTTATGCTAGCCTCACCTGTGCCCTTTGTAAAGCACACTGAGGATATAACTCAACTGAATTATCAGTGCTCGGGTTTTAATCAACAAATCACTAAAAATAATTTAATTCTCTGGTGGTTTGATGAGCATAACTACAAACGTATGATATTCAGACTCTTACTGCATACACGTATTTGTGCACCTATTTCCAACCAATGTCTCTAGTCGCAGATACAGTCATCAACTTCCTGTTCTCTCTGGTTGTGATCTGTAATGTACTTTGTCTACCAAAATGAGAAACTGCATTTTCTTCCAACTAACGTCTTCCGTGAAGTGGATGCATTAACACTTAACCTCACTTTTCTGTCTGTCCTCTCTACTGGCTTTCCAATAAAACTGCAAGACTACTTTTGTCCTCTCAACCATTGCTAACACTAGAGCAAACTCTAAAACCAACTCTAAATCTTCTTTCACGTGGACTTCGAATGGGGAAAGCTACCAAAATGTGTCTGCCTTTTTTGCATGCCTTTGTAGCATGTTTGGGATCCCGCTTTCAAGTGCACATATCGTCAATTATGAAGAGGAAATAGTACACAACAAATCAGATCAACACCTGTCCCCCTTTTTCTGTTCATATTCTGTATCTAATCATGATAGTCATGCTTTACGTTTACTTTTAATATCAATATGCAACATTGGGAATGATATTGGCCTACCTGATCGTACATTTTCTAAGTACAATTTTGTAGATACATTTTAAAATATTTCCCCATTTCAAAATATGAGAGCGCTCTGCAGTGGTTACTCCTGATGGTAACATCTGCAAAAGAGTGTTCTTCCAGCACTAGAACATGCATAGGAAAGTTACATCCAAGAAATAAGCAACGCATTCTATATAAATCCATATATTTTTACACTAAAGAGCACAATTTTATAGGATTCTTCTGAGTTCACTCATTAGCCTGAGGCCAGAACCAATGCGCAAACCAAGGTCTTAGATCTATAAAAAGAAAGTCAATGGAAGCCACTGTCAGTGTTAGGTTTTTGTTTAAACTGGTTTGTCCCTGAATTTGATGAATGATTTCTTCCTAGACTTATTTTTCTGGGCATGGAAAGTGCATGTCCTCCTCAATTTGTCATACATCTTGTTTAATTATGATGTATGCGAAAGTTTGAGGGTGTTTTTAATCTGACCAAAAAGTATATTGTTTTACACTGAAAATGGTTAGAAAAACGTATGCAGATGTAGAAAATTAGTAATTATATACATTTTAATCCTACCCAAGAACACCCCGTGGCAATAGAAGTTCCCATGTTGCATATTCATACTTGTATCCTTTCCTTTTTTTTAAAGCCATCCTTCCTCTTTTTGATTTCCCATTTTAATTTCTTAATTTTGTTGGGAACCTCTTTGGTTTGTTTCCTGTTTTGTTTTTTCAAGGATGGCGACTCTGATAGTGGCGATGACTCAGATAAGAGGTCTTGTGAGGAAAGCTGGAGACTGATCACCTCCCTGAGGGAAAAGCTGCCTCCTAGCAAGCTGCAGTCCATAGTCAGAAAGTGTGGCTTGCCCAGCAGTGGGAAGCGTCGGGAGCCTGTGAAAATGTACCAGGTTCCCCAGCACCGACGCATCACCAAGGACGCCAAGTGGGTCACCATCTCGGACCTGAAGATCCAGGCAGTGAAGGAGATCTGCTACGAGGTGGCCCTCAACGACTTCCGCCACACACGCCAGGAGATAGAGGCCCTGGCCATCGTCAAGATGAAGGAGCTGTGCGCCGCCTACGGCAAGAAGGACCCCAACGAGCGGGACTCGTGGCGGGCAGTGGCCAGGGACGTGTGGGACACGGTCGGGGTAGGCGACGAACGCATCGAGGATGTTCTCACCAACGGTAATGGGGGAAGAGGCGGAGGGGGAGCAGGTGGGGTGGCTGACCCCATGGATGACCTCAAGGTGCACATTGACAAGCTGGAGGACATTCTGCATGAGGTGAAGAAGCAGAACAACATGAAGGATGTGGAAATCCGTGCCCTCAGGAACAAGATGGTCAAGATGGAGAAAGTCCTGCCACTCATCACCCCAGAGGGTCAGACTTCCAGCCCGCCTACCACCAGCCCCCCTGCTAGCGCCCCCAGAACCCCTAGTCCTCGTGAGGGCCGACCCCTGGTGCAGGCCGAAGGGGAGGAGGGCGAACTGCAAACTGCGGGTGACGACTCCACCCTCCGCCGGGGCCATATGCGCTGGATGCGGCAGGAGCAGGTGCGCCTGAAGAGTCTCCAGCAGCAGGAGATCACCAAGCAGCTTCGCCGGCAGAGCGGCCCCCACCGCTTCATCCCGCCGGAGGACCGCAAGCTCCGCTTCCCGTTCCGAAGCAATCCCACTCACCGCAACTCCTGGAGTCCCGGCACCCACATCATCATCACCGACGAGCGGGTCATTGAGCTGAAGGTGCCAAAAGAGGCCTTTGAAGAGGAGGGGGGGGGTCAGGTGCAGGCTGAGGAGGGGGGAGAGCCCGGAGAGAGAATGGTGACTCCTGTTATTCAAGCCACCTACCCCCAACAGCCGAGCCCCTCCCCGCAGCCACGCAGATGTAAAGACCTGGAGCAGGGCCAAGGCCAAAGCCAGGGCCAGAGACAAAGCCATAGAAACCACCAGCAGCAACAGCATCAGCAGTCCCATGAACGAAGCCGCAGCAACTCCTTCAACCACCGCCGAAATTCTGGTTCCATGGACCGCCGATCCTCCGGCTCCATGGAGTCCTTGCAGTACTCTGATAAGGGCAGGAAGCAGCAGCAGGCCTTCTATCAACCCCGGCACCACTACCAAAACCAACAGGCCCAACCACACCACCAACAGCCCTGCCACTACAACAGCATGTCCTATGGCGCCAACACCAACTTCACTAGTTACCAGAAATATCCCCAAACTGACCAAGCCAACCATCAAAGCAATTTTCAGGCACCACCTCGAATGCGCAGGCAAATGTCTGCCCCTAATCTGAAGGATCTGAAGGCTAGCCGAGAGACGGCAGTGTGAGATGGGGCTAGTGGGGCTAATTCTAATTCTGTACTTTAGTAGACAAACGCATTACAGATCACAACACCTCAGAATAATTGTCCACAGTGAGACAAACAGCTAGAACTGTGACTCTTTTTGGTTGATCCAAATTTCAATGGTATGTGTATAATGAAAGCACAATTGACCATTTCAATTGCATAATCTATCTATGCCCTTCCTCCTGTATCTGTTGTGCTGCACTGGTTGCTATTTCAACATATGCAAATGAGGAGAGCTGTTGTAAGGAATCAAAGCCAACACAAGATAATGGGACTTTTTGTGTCATCCTTTTTAAATAATGATAAATCATCATACATTTTTTTATTTGTTCAGACAAATGATTTTCATGGTTGATCATCTGCATTTTACACTGTTTGCAGTTTTAGTTTTGGTTTATAATGAATGTTATTTTAGCTATTATAAAGATTAACCCTTGGCTAGGGCAAACAGGGTTGTTTCTAAATCCTTAGTTCAAGCCCTTTACCTTGACGTCTACAAAGTGCCCAACATGTACAGTCAAACAGTATTTACTCTCTTCCTTACGAAACCCAAACTCCAGGAAAAATAACATGAAATATTCTCACCCTTTTATTTAATTTGATACACTAACCGGATCTGCCAAGTGTACATTTACAATGCTTGTTATATCATTTCGGGACAGTAAGTGTTCTATCATAATTTACCATGTCACATTTGAATGGTTTTTACATTGACCTGTTGTTATTATCGATATGGAAGTTAGCAGCTAATTAAGCTACACATCAAAGTGACTGTGTAATACAATATAATCTGTATGTAAATTAGATTATGCATTCATTGTGAATTAATTTACTGTGCACCACCAACACTTGACTGCCTTTTGAAAATGAAGACTGATAGAATGGAATCAAAGAAGTGCCTTAATGATTCACTAACACGTCATTAACATTGCTCTGCATTTACAATCTGGTATCAAAGACATTCATTGGCTCTGTCTCCCTATAACTTTTTGATTCAGTTTTAACACTTGCCTACAGAAAGCATACTAAAGGAATACCTTAAATTGCCCTATACTTGTAACCACTAGTGCTGAAAATTTACCAAATTAACGAGATTGGGGAGACAATGCCTTATTATTCCTTTTGGCCACCATGAGTAGAACAATGTAAGCCTCTTGTCTTCATAGTTAGTGTAAATGAAAGGAAACAGGTATTTTTATTTAAGATATGCGACTGCCACTGTACATTGTATTTACAAAACTCAATTGCACTTCCTTAAGTCATGAAGAAGTTGTACTCTAAATCGTATTACAAAAAAGTGAGATAATATGGACAGAGATCTGTCTTAAGCACCGTTTTTTTTTTGTACTCTATTGTTTGAGATGTAGATGTTGATTTAATGATATCTAGCGGAACATCATTCTGTTAAGACCAACTGCCGCACATTGAGTTTAAAAGGGTCTTGCTTTTCCCACGGGGATGTGTTCTATGTACAGTACTATAACTGTCTGTGTCCCAAATGGCACTCTATTTCCTCCTTAGTGCACTACTTTTGATCATAGGAGTCTGGTCAAAAGAAGTGCACTATGTAGGGAATAGGGTGCCATTCGGGAAAGAGCCTGTGGATTCTGGGTAATGTTTTAGATTACCATTTATTTATCTCTGGTTCAGTGACTCAGACCCACAAAATGCAGCTTCTTAGGGAGAGGATGTCCAACCAAGGGTTACCATGGTTTCAAAAGAATCACCCTAAAAAACTTGGGAGTAACACAACGAATGAAAGTCATTGCATATTTCAGGAGAAGCATCCATGTCCAATCGGATTTGACTCGAACATGTGATTTCATAAATTGTGGGCTAGTAAGTTTGTAAATCTCACTTTCTACTTAATGTGCAGTACATTTTGCTGTTGTAAATACATGACACATTGAATGCCATTTCCATCTGTAAAGAATGAAATATGTACACATCTTCTTCGGTTTCCCACACATTCATTCTTAAGGATTAGTTTAGCGATAAGAACACCGCCCTGAAACAACAATTTATCTGATACATGCATTTATCTCTATCAATTACACTGTGTAAACGCTGTTGACAGACTTCAAATGAGATAATTATTTCCTCATGAGTTTGCCACTGATGCTGTTAGTCGACTCTCTTCTCTTCTGAGTGAGTTAAGTATTCTTATCTCCTATACCTTAATAGCTTACTTTGCTGCCTATGCCTGAAGAGAACCTTGTGATTTCCAAATGCAATGGCCAACGCCGATCTCTAAATGACTTTCTTTAAAGAAAACGTTTAATTCAGGATGCTTAGAGATTTGTGATGTGCATTGGCCTATCTGAGCTACAGTATGTTATTGATAACTGAAGATAACAGAATAATATAAAGTTCTCAAACTATTTACTCTACCTTTGTGTGTAACGCAAACCAAATGGCAAAAATCTATAGGACATTTTCTTTAACCGTTTGCTTTCTTTCCATTTAAAAAGTGCTCTTGCTTCATGACTATTTTTGCATGCCTTCAAGTCAATGCTCCAATAAATAATGTTATTTAACGCATGCATCCGGTGCTGACAGCTTCTCAAAATATTGCCTGGAGAGCTGGAAGAGTAGTCAATGAAATGGACAATGTACAGCTATATTGTTCGTTTGAAATATATGTCATGTTAGTGTCTGGTCAGTGTTGTTAGTCTATCTGAATATGATATGAAGTGCCTCATGGCTGTGTATCAAGTTGTTGCCTCGTAAAAGGCTAGTACTTTGTGCAAAGAATATTGGAACTTCATTGTTCACAGGTTTTATCAAGGATATAATGCATATGTTTGTGTTGCTGGAGATCTATTTTCGAAGTATGACTGAAATAAAATGTTACAAATGCAGTTAAAGATGCAGGCCGTTGCTTGGTGTTCAACTTGTTTACTTAAATTAATCTTACTGGTTTTCCCCAAAAAATCTAAAATTTCTCAAAGGCCAAGCAGCCTCGTGTGAATTGATATTGAACATTTGGCTGTACATTAAATAAGATCTGAGGGAGGGATCTCATGATACTCGTATCAGCATACTATTAAGTATCATGGCATGAAATGGATTGAAATTGCTGAGGAAAACAGTTCTACTGTTGGAAACAAACAACCTGAGGTTGTCATCCACACACTAGCTAGGTTTCCATCCAATTAGTGACAGATTCTCATGTGAATATTCTAAAATCAGTATAAAGAAAATATGCAAAATTTTTCCACCAAACGGACTTGTTGCAGAAACAAATCAGTGCGTGATTTAAGTAGTGCCCACAAAATGTACTTTTTCGCTTAAATGTACATGTGCCGATTAAAAATCTAAAATTCAATGTGTTTCCATCGCATTTTCAACTGATCGTTTTGTTGCAAACTATTGAGTTAAATAGCAAATGTGCCTACTCTGATTTTGGTTTATGTTTAGAATTCGAATTACATAGCATGATACATCACACAAAGGACTACACATTGTCTTCATAGATTAGAATATTATTTGTTAGCCATGCTCTGCTATTACCACAAAATAGTGCTTTTTGGTTTGTTTTTACAAAATACACCAAGTACGTGCAGTTTGAAATAATGATATTCAAAAAAGTTTTTCCCAAAGAAAGTTCATTCTTTCTGTTAGACCTGTGGATAGTAATTGTTGCTTCAAACTTTAAGAAATGTACCTTTAAACACCTTTAACTTGTGGTTTTCCAGATGTTAATGGAAGTGAGAAATTTAGGTTTTTCACTTTAATAATTTCTATGTGATGATATACTTTGAACATACCATCACCACATTTCCATCTTAACATACTGAACACCTTGACAGAGTGTATATAAGAAGCTATTATGAATTAGATTTAAAAAGTCCGATTTTACATATGAAATCCAAGCATATCATACCTGCAATATAAGATTGAAGGGGATATAGTACATGCAAATAAGAGTAGTTTCCTGTTAAAAGTTGTAGAAATACTTATTACCAATTATATTTTAAAATATTATCTTAATTGGAGAGACATTTTTTGGTCTTTGTACAGGTGGACTCAACATAGATAAAGAGAGTCTTTGAGACCCAAATGGCACCCTATTCCCTGTATAGTAGGGCTAGGATGATACATTTTTTGGGGAGGTAGTTCAGCTTTAATATTGCAGATAGAATGTGGCTTCCATCAATGTAATTGTCTGCATCATTTCCAATCCCCCATATATAATTTTTGGTAAATATATACAGTACCAGTCAAAAGTTTGGACACACCTAATCATTCAAGGGTTTTTCTTTATTTTCACCATTTTCTACATTGTAGAATAATAGAGAAGACATCAAATCTATGAAATGACCATATGGAATCATGTAGTAACCAAAAAAGTGTTAAACAAATGAAAATATATTTGAGATTCTTCAAAGTAGCCAACCTTTGCCTTAATGACAGCTTTGCACACTAGGTATTCTCTCAACCAGGCTCACCTGGAATGCTTCTCCAAAAGTCTTGAAGGAGTTCCCGAATATGCTGAGCAATTGTTGGCTGCTTTTCCTTCACTCTGCGGTCCAACTCATCCATAACCACCTCTATTGGGTTGAGGTTGGGTGTTTGTGGAGGCCAGGTCATCTGATCCAGCACTCCATCACTCCCCTTCTTGGTAAAATAGCCCTTACAATGGCCAGAGGTGTTTTGGGTCATTGTCCTCTTGAAAAACAGATGATAGTCCCACTACGTGCAAACCAGATGGAATGGCATATCGCTGCAGAACGCTGTGGTAGCCATGCTGGTTAAGTGTGTCTTGAATTCTAAATAAATCAGTGTCACCAGCAAAGCACCATCACACCTCCTCCTCCATGCTTCACGGTGGGAACCACACATGCGGAGAGCATCCGTTCACCTACTCTGTGTCTCACAAAGACATGAAGGTTGCAACCAAAAATCTCAAGTTTGGACTCATCAGACCAAAGCAAGTATTTCTATCGGTTACTTGAACTCTGTGAAGCATTTATTTGGGCTGACATTTCAGAGGCTCGTAACTCAAATGAACTTATCCTATGCAGCAGAGGTAACTCTGGGTCTTCCTTTCCTGTGGCGGTCCTCATGAGAGCCAGTTTCATCGTAGTGCTTGATGGTTTTTGCGACTGCACATGAAGAAACTTTAAAGGTTCTTGACATTTTCCAGATTGACTGACCTTCATGTCTTAAAGTAATGATGGACTGTCATTTCTCTTTGCTTATTTGAGCTGTTCTTGCCATAATATGGACTTGGTCTTTTACCAAATAGGGCTATCTTCTGTATACCCTCCCTACCTACACAACTAATTGGCTCACATGCATAAAGACGGAAAGAAATTCCACAAATTAACTTTTAACTAGGCACACCTGTTAATTGAAATTCATTCCAGGTGTCTACCTCATGAAGCTGGTTGAGAGAATGCAAAGAGTGTGCAAAGCTGTCATCAAGGCAAAGGATGGCTACTTTGAAGAATCTCAAATGCATAAAATATATTTGGATTTGTTTAACACTTTTTTTGGTTACTACATGATTCCATGTGTTATTTCATAGTTTTGATGTCTTCTATTATTCTACAATGTAGAAAATAGTAAAAATTAAATTGAACCCTTGAATGAGTAGGTGTGTCCTAACATTTGACTGGTAGTGTGTGTGTACACACATACTACCGTTCAAAAGTTTGGGGTCACTTAGAAATGTCTGTGTTTTTGTAGGGAAAAACTATTTTTTTTGTCCATAAAAATAACATCAAATTGAACAGAAATACAGTGTAGACATTGTTAATGTTGTAAATGACTATTTTAGCTGGAAATGGCAGATTTTTAGTGGATTATCTACATAGGTGTACAGAGGCCCATTATCAGCAACCATCACTCCTGTGTTCCAATGGCACGTTGTGTTAGCTAATCCAAGTTTTTATAATTTTAAAAGGCTAATTGATCGTTAGAAAACCCTTTTTGCAATTATGTTAACACAGCTGGAAACTGTTGTCTTGATTAAAGAAGCAATAAAACTGGCCTTCTTTAGACTAGTTGAGTATCGGGAGCATCAGCAATTGTGGGTTCGATTACAGGCTCAATATGGCAAGAAACTTCCCGGAGTCGCCTCTTCACTGTTGACGTTGAGACTGGTGTTTTGTGGGTACTATTTAATGAAGCTGCCAGTTGAGGACTTGTGAGGCGTCTGTTTCTCAAACTAGACACTCTAATGTACTTGTACTCTTGCTCAGTTGTGCACCGGGGCCTCCCACTCCTCTTTCTATTCTGGTTAGAGCCACTTTTCGCTGATCTGTGAAGGGAGTAGTACACAGCGTTGTACCAGATCTTCAATTTCTTGGCAATTTCCCGCATGGAATAGCCTTCATTTCTCAGAACAAGAATGGACTGACGAGTTTCAGAAGAAACTTATTTTTTTCTTGATATTTTATTTTTAAGCCATTTTTCCCGCCAAAGAGAGGAGTCACAAAAAGCACAAATAGAGATAAAATTAATCACTAACCTTTGATCTTCATCAGATGATACTCATAGGACTTCATGTTACACAATACATGTATGTTTTGTTCGGTAAAGTTCATATTTATATCCAAAAATCTTATTTTACATTGGCGTGTTAGATTCAGTAATTCCAAAACATGCAGTGATATTGCAGAGAGCCATATGAATTCACAGAAATACTCATAAATGTTGATGAAAATACAGCTATTATACATGAAACTTTAGATACACTTCTCCTTAATGCAACCGCTGTGTCAGATTTCTAAAAAACTTTACGGGAAAAGCATAATCTGAGAACAGCGCTCAGATTCCAAACCAGCCAGAGAAATCTCCGCCATGTTGGGTAGTCAACATTATTCATAAATAGCATTAGAAATATTCACTTACCTTTGATCTTCATCAGAATGCACTCCCAGGAATCGCAGTTCCACAATAAATGCTTGTTTTGTTCGATAATGTCCATCATTTATGTCCAATAGCTTCTTTTCTTAGGGCGTTTGGTAAACAATCCAAAAGCGCGATCTGGTCCATTCGGACGAAACGTTCAAAAAGTTATATTACAGGTCGAAGAAACTTGTCAAACTAAGTATAGAATCAATCTTTAGGATGTTTTTATCATAAAAGTTCAATAATGTTCCAACCGGAGAATTCCATTGTCTGTAGAAATGCACTGGAACGAGAGCAACCTCAAGTGAAAGCGCGTGACTGAGAACGAGGTTGTAGGCAGACCCCTTAGTAAAACAGCTCCCATCCGGCCCCCCTTCACATGAGAAGCATGAAACCACGTTCTAAAGACGGTTGACATCTAGTGGAAGCCTTAGGAAGTGAAAAATAACTCATATCCCACTGTGTATTCGATAGGGGTGAGTTCAAAAACTACAAACCTCAGATTTCCCACTTCCTGTTTGGATTTTTTTCTCAGGTTTTTGCCTGCCATTTGAGTTCTGTTATACTCACAGACATCATTCAAACAGTTTTAGAAACTTCAGAGTGTTTTCTATCCAATACTACTAATAATATGCATATATTAGCATCTGGGACTGAGTAGGAGGCAGTTCACTCTGGGCACGCTATTCATCCAAAAGTGAAAATGCTGCCCCCTATCCCAAACAAGTTAATGATCAATTAGCCTTTTAAAATGATAAACTTGGATTAGCTAACACAATGTGCCATTGGAACACAGGAGTGATGGTTGCTGATAATGGGCCTCTGTACGCCTATGTAGATAATCCATTAAAAATCAGCCGTTTCCAGTCATTTACAACATGAACAATGTCTATACTGTATTTCTGATCAATTTCATGTTTTTTCGATGGACAAAAAATTTGCTTTCTTTCAAAAACATGGACATTTCTAAGTGACCCCAAACTTTTGAATGGTTATATATATATATATATATATCTTCCTAGTATCAAGGAAACAAAACATTTAACTCTGCCTTAATGTTGAAAACATTTACATTTACATTTTTTTTTTACATTTGCATTTATTTTCCAAGCCGTAGCACACAATATTGTACGTAGAGCAGGTTTTTAAAGGACCAAAGAGTTTGTTCTTCATGTTTTCATTACTTTCATTACAGTATAACATCCAACATTGAGTCTGTTTCTGCCTATTGGTGGGTAGTGCAGAGGTTGTGTGTGTGATATGAAAGGCGACATTGTTCCCCAGAAGACACTGAACAAAAAGCATGATGTCATCGGGACAACTCTGTCTCCTGCATGAACGACACCCCTCATTGGATGACATTAGACTCCGCTTCATCCAACCTCTCCAATCTACCAACCTTTTAGATAATTTAATGAATCAGTTTGATAAGTGCAAAATTAATGTTCTTTTCATTGTCACTTTGTGTTAGCATTACAGTTGCTAGGTTAGACAGTGAAATGGTTATGACGCTGAAATGTATCTCATGAAAAACGACGGTGGTGTGTGACTCCCAAGCTTACCCCTCTCATCCCTTTTCCCCATTAGCCTGGTTCACATGAAGGGCTAAACCAAGCAGAGTAGGACCGAGCTGGCCTGGTTACATATCAACCATAGTTGCTGGAAAATATAATGCGAAAAGGAAACATCTGAGCCAGCATAGTTTGTTTGGTCCTGTAGTGTGAATCAGGCAACCATCTATCTTGATCCCCGCAGGACATGCTAGCTCTGTCATGATTGTGGTGGTGTTGTTAATGACGGTGGTGGTGGTGGTTTGGCCCTCCTGTCCTCCCGTCCTGTCTGTCCATTGGCTGACGGGCGGTGTCCGTTCTCTCCTCTCTGCCCTCTGCCATGCTGTGCAGGTCTATGAGAGCAAGTTGCAGGAACTTCAGAAACAGGTGGAGACCTGTTCACTGGCTGTGGAGACGCCCGACGAAGAGGAAGATGAAGACGAGGAAGAGGAGGGTGCGTTCTTCTTTCAATCATGAGCAACAAGGAATAGAATTTCACTGCTGTTCATGAACCAGGGACCATATTCATCAAGCATCTCAGAGTAGGAGTGCTAATCTATGAAGAGGTCTCTCCTGTCCATGTGATCTTGTTCATTAGAACTCTGATATGCTTTATGAATACAGGCCCAAAAAGCCATTTCAATTAGTTAAATTGAACTTTTTTAATGTGGTCCTGTACTGCACCTGTGTGTGTTCTTTTCATGAGCAAAATGTGTGTTGTCATGTTGACTGCCCATAGAAATCACCCACTCATCAGAAAAGATTGATCAAGGTAACTGAACTCCAAGTAAAAGTCTTATGACTAATGATGAAACATTCCGGTTTTTCTAACCAGCACAACCACATACATTTACTAGTGTCCAAAACAACCCGCCAACATCCCAACATTGAACCCATGAACAATACTTAACGTGTGTATGTAAAGTTGCGTGTGTCTGTGTGTGTGCGTGGCTCTGCGTGTGCGTCTTGTGTGGATTTGAATATATTTGCCACTTTAACAATGTCCCCTATCCCCTGCAGTGCCCTGGACACAGCATGAGTTTGAGCTAGCGCAGTGGGCCTTCAGAAAATGGCGGTACCATCAGTTCACCTCGCTCCGCGACCAGCTGTGGGGCAATGCGGTCTACCTGAAGGAGGCCAACGCCATCAGTGTCGAATTAAAGAAGAAGGTAACTATTGTCACAGTATACACTCCAATTCAGTTTAAAACCCAATTTAACCTGTCTAGGACACACGTTCCACTAGCGGAACTCCTCGACAACATTCCGCTGAAAAGGCAGCGCGGGGAATTCAAAAATATATTTTTTAAATATGTAACTTTCACACATTAACAAGTCCAATACAGCAAATGAAAGATAAACCTCTTGTTAATCTACACATCGTGTCCGATTTAAAAAAACAACTATAATAATAAAAAATAAAAAACATATGATTATGTTAGATCACCGCCAAGTCCAAAAAACACAGCCATTTTCCCTGCCAAAGATAGGAGTCACAAAAAGCAGAAATAGAGATAAAATGAATCACTAACCTTTGATGATCTTCATCAGATGACACTCATAGGACATCAGGTTACACAATACATGTATGTTTTGTTCAATAATGTGCATATTTATATCCAAAAATCTCAGTTTACATTGGCGCTATGTTCAGAAATGCCTCCAAAATATCCGGAGAAATTGCAGAGAGCCACATCAAATAACAGAAATACTTATCATAAACTTTGATGAAAGATACATGTTTTACATAAAATTAAAGATACACTTGTTCTTAATGCAACCGCTGTGTCAGATTTCAAAACAACTTTACGGAAAACGCAAACCATGCAATAATCTGAGACGGCGCTCAGATAGAAACAAAATTTCTCCGCCATGTTGGAGTCAACAGAAATACGAAATTACATTATAAATATTCCCTTACCTTTGATCTTCATCAGAATGCACTCCCAGGAATCCTAGTTCCACAATAAATTGTTGTTTTGTTCGATAATGTCCATTATTTATGTCCAAGTAGCTACTTTTGTTAGCACGTTTAGTACACATGTCCAGGCGAACGTCGGACGAAAACTTCAAAAAGTTATATTACAGGTCGAATAAACTTGTCAAACTAAGTATAGAATCAATCTTTAGGATGTTGTTATCATAAATATTCAATAACGTTCCAACCGGAGAATTCCTTTGTCTATAGAAGTAATGGAACGCAAGTCGATATCATGTGGAATGTGCGTGACCAGGACCTGGCTCTCTGCCAGACCACTGACTCATTCCCCTCTTATTCAGCTCCACATCACAGTAGAGGCTTCATTCAAGGTTCTACAGACTGTTGACATCTAGTGGAAGACGTAGGAAGTGCAAACAGATCCATATCCCACTGGGAATTCAATAGGCGATGAGTTGAAAATCAACAAACCTCAGATATCCCACTTCCTGGTTGGATTTTTCTCAGGTTTTCACCTGCCATATGAGTTCTGTTATACTCACAGACATCCTTCAAACAGTTTTAGAATCTTCAGAGTGTTTTCTATCCAATAATAATATGCATCTGGTACAGAGTAGGAGGCAGTTCACTCTGGGCACGCTATTCATCCAAAGTGAAAATGCTGCCCCCTATCCCTATAAAACTCTTAATAATAATATTGAGAAATATTATTATATTCTGAACAAAATTCTATCAAATTTGGTCCGGTTCCTGAAACGCATGTCCATTGGTGTTGGGAGGGGTTCGCATACACACCTAGTGTCAAAATAGCTGAGGCATTGGCTGCATAGCAATAGTTTTAAGTAGCTTCCTCTCCCTGTCTCCTCTCTATCTCCTCTGCATTTATTTGAAAACGCAGGATAGGTGAAAGTGGTAGATGCGTGCTGATCCGCTGAGCACAATGTCAATGTACACCATAGAAATATAATTACTAGAATGGGAATCCCAATTCAAGTCAATGTCATTATATTTACAGTACCAGTTAAGTTTGGACACACCTACTCATTCAAGGGTTTTTCATTGTAGAATAATAGTGAAGACATCAAAACTATGAAATAACACATAGAATAATGTAGTTACCAAAAAAGTGTTAAACAAATCAAAATACATTTTAGATTCTTCGAAGTAGCCACCCTTTTCTTTGACAGCTTACAGCTTTGCACACTCTTGGCATTCTCTCAACCAGCTTCACCTGAAATGCTTTTCCAACAGTCTTGAAGGAGTTCCCACTTATGCTGAGCACTTGTTGGCTGATTTTCCTTCACTCTGCGTCCAACACATCCCAAACCGTCTCAATTAGGTTTAGGTCGGACGATTGTGGAGGCCAGGTCATCCGATGCAGCACTTCTTGGTCAAATAGCCCTTACACAGCCTGGTTGTGTGTGTTGGGTCATTGTCCTGTTGGAAAAACAAATGATAGTCCCACTAAGCGCAAACCAGATGGATGGTGTATCGCTGCAGAATGCTGTGGTAGCCATGCTGGTTAAGTGTGCCTTGAATTCTAAATAAAGCACAGACAGTGTCACCATCAAAGCACACCATCAAACCACCTTCTCCATGCTTCACGGTGGGAACCACACATGCGGAGATCATCCGTTCACCTACCCTCCGTCTCACAAAGACACGGCGGTTGGAACCAAAAATCTCACATTTGGACTCATCAGACCAAAAGCCAGATTTCCACTGGTCTAATGTCCATTGCTCGTGTTTCTTGGTCCAAGCAAGTCTCGTCGTCTTATTGGTGTCCTTTAGTAGTGGTTACTTTGCAGCAATTCGACCATGAAGGCATGAATAACGCAGTCTCCTCTGAACAGTTGATGTTTTGTCTGTTGTTTTAACTCTGATGCATTTATTTGGGCTACAATCAGAGGTGCAGTTAACTCTAATGAACTTATTCTCTGCAGCAGAGGTAACTCTGGGTCTTCCTTTCCTGTGGCGGTCCTTATGAGAGCCAGTTTCATCATAGCACTTGATAGTTTTTGCAATTGCATTTGAATATACTTTTAAAGTTCTTGAAATTTTCCACATTGACTGACCTTCATGTCTTAAAGTAATGATGGACTGTCGTTTCTCTTTGCTTATTTGAGCTGTTCTTGCCATAATATGGACTTGGTCTTTTACCAAATAGGGCTATCTTCTGTATACCACCCCTACCTTGTCACAACACAACCGATTTGGCTCAAACGCATTAAGAAGGAAAGAAATTCCACAAATGAACTTTTAACTAGGCACACCTGTTAATTGAAATGCATTCCAGGTGACTACCTGATGAAGCTGGTTGAGAGAATGCCAAGCGTGTGCAAAGCTGTCATCAAGGCAAAAGGTGGCTACTTTGAAGAATCTCAAATATAAAATTGATTTTGATTTAACACTTCTTTGGTTACTACATCATTCCATATGTGTTATTTCATAGTGTTGATCTCTTCACTATTATTCTACAATGTACAACATTTTATAACGATTGAAAAACCCTTGAATGAGTAGGTGTTCTAAAACTTTTGACTGGTACTGTACATGAGATGTCACAGGGAAGGACACCACAATGTTTCAAATCAGCAGCGATGGACACTCACGTTTTATGAGTATCAATCGCAACAATACATTCCATGAAGAGGATAGTGGGAGAAAATGCTGAACACAACCCTTCAAATTATGGATGTTGATCTTTGAGATGAAGATGAACACATGGTATGCGTCCCAAATGGACCCTATTCCTTTTATAGTGCACTACTGTTGACCAGAGCTCCCTGGTCAAAAGAAAAGCACAATAAAAGGAAATAGGGTGCCATTTGGGACGCAGATATGGAATCTGAGATAAATTGGAGAAGCCTGCGGTCACCGTACTGTTGACGGTCTGTATGGCCGTGTCCTAAATGGCTCCCTATATAGTGCACTACTTTTGACCCCTAGTAGAGAACTATATAGGGAATTGGGTACCATTTGGGGGGGGGGGGGGGGCGGGCGGGCATGGTCTGCCTGATCTAGAGGAGCTTGTCTATACTCAGAATAGAAATCACATGTCAGGTTGTAGGAGCAGGCTGATGGATGGTGGAGGGGAAAGGACTTTCAGGTTTCCTACTGCTCTTTATTTATCACAAGCTTCTACTCTCCTATTATTTATGCCCTTTGGTGTTCTTTTCTTGAACATATTACCTCAGGCTGGACTCCACCCCTGCCTTCTTTTTTAACCTCTCCTTCTCCACCTCCCCCATCTTTCAGGTGCAGTTCCAGTTCGTATTGCTGACGGACACCTTGTACTCACCGCTTCCCCCGGAGCTGTCGCCCCCCGAGCTGGAGAAGGAGCGCGGCTCACGCCCGTTCCCCCGCACCGTGGTGGCTGTTGAGATACAGGACCTGAAAAATGGCGCCACGCACTACTGGTCCCTGGAGAAGCTCAAGTAAGACCCTGGGTCATGTTCATTAGGGCACACTGTAGCAAAATCGTTTTGCAACAGAAAATTAAAATGAGTGTTTCTTATTGGGCAATTCCAGGTAGTCCCTCCGTTTTCTTCCATTTAGTACCTAATGAACACAAACAACCCTGGTCTCCTAAAGTAGTAAATTAGTAGATTCTGGGGTTAATCCTGGGTCAGCTCCAGTCATTTTAGCAAAGGGGGTTGAAATTCAGTTTATAAACTGGAAATTGCCCATTACTTTGGATGTTATGATGATCAATTACACAGGTTTCAATTCACTTCCTGAATTGAGTTGATTTGGATTCATATGATATTGCCACAGCTTACCTTGATTTTCATGCCCACTTATGATATCCGTGATGCCATCCCTCTTTGCATCCTTAAGCGAGGTGTATGATAAAGGGTACCGGGCCTATATTCACAACGCTCGCTGATCTAGGATCAAGTCACACCTGTCCATATACTATTCATTGGTATCTAAAACGCAAAACTGATCCTAGATCAGCACTCCAGTTATATTGGTGCTGTATCTGATAAACTAAAGTGTATGTGCATTGATTTTAACCTGACTCGATTGATCTCAAAACCTGCGATTTATAAATGTGAAAAACATTGCATACTCCTCATTGATTGATTTAATTCTTACTAATAACCCCATAAAAAAAAATTTGCATGTGAAATGAGTCTTTGCATTTGTCAGCGATCATTGTCCCATAGTATGTATTAGAGATACCAAACTGCAAAAAATGAATCCCTGTTTAAATAAGAATAAAAAAAAAAAAATTGTTTTCTCCTCAGGGGTTTGTACACAACTTGTTACGCACTTATTTAGGGTCTTCTGTATTCCAGGGTTGAGTTGGTTCTAAAACGTTTGTCCTCCATTTTTGATTGCAGAATCATTAACCCATATTTTTACCTGACGATTATATCTGGTACTATCCCCAAGGTTTGGAAGGTGGCCCATGTACTACCCCTTCACAAAGGTGGTGACCCTTTGTGACCTAAATAACTATCGCCCTATTACAAAACGTTCTTGCCTAGCTATAATGTTAGAATCCTTGATTAATTCTCAGCTAAGGTCTTATCTTTGAAATGTATCAGTCGAATTTTAGACCAGGTCACAGCGTCTCTGCTGCTTCACTTGTTATAAATTATGTAGTAAATTGTAAGGCAACATTGTGCTGCCCTTTTCATTAACCTGTCAAAGGCCTTCGATACTGTGGATCACTACTAATTCAAAGGTAGTCCATTGGTAAAAAATCTGTCTGACAAACAGCACACAATAGAGCAGGACACAATAGAGGGCATAAAAATTACTTTAAGCATATGTACTTTGGATGGTGCCCACATTGATCGTGTCCCGACCTATAAATATCTGATAATCTGGATAGATGAAAAACTGTCTTTTAAAAAGCATATTGATGAGTTAGTTAAGAAGCTGAGAATTGCCTCCCGAGTGGTGCAGTGGTCTAAGGCACTGTATCGCAGTGCTTGAGGCGTCACAACAGACCTGGGTTCGATCCCGGGCTGTGTCACAGCCGGCCACAACCGGGAGACCCATGAGGCGGCGCCCAGTGTCGTTCGGGGAGGGTTTGGCCGGCCGGGATGTCCTTGCCCCTTCACGCTCTAGCAACTCCTGTGGCGTGCCGGGCGCATGCACTCTGACACGGTCGCCAGTTGTATAGTTTTTTTCCTCCGACACATTGGTGCAGCTGGCTTCTGGGTTAAGCGAGCAGTGTCAAGAAGCTGTGTGGCTTGGCAGGGGTCGTGTTTCGGAGGACGCATGGCTCTCGACCTTTGCCTCTTCCGAGTCCGTATGGGAGTTGCAGCGATGGGACAAGACTAACTACTAATTGGATATCAAGAAATTGGGGAGGAAAGGGGGTAAAATCTCAAATAAAGAAGCTGAGAATTTAAAATGGCCTTCTATAGAAGAAAACTGATCATTCAGTTGACGCTCCTACCGGTCCGAGACTATGGCGACATTTTCTATATATGAATGCAGCTGCCACTTCATTAAAGCCATTAGATGCATTTTACTATGGCGCTCTTCGTTTTATTACGGGCGACTAGTTTAGTACACGACTGCATTCTCTACCAGAAAGTTGTCTGGCCCTCTGATGTAACCTAAGTCAATATTTATTAGATGTATTGGGTAAAAGAGACCATGGTCTTAACATGACTCGCTGACGAAATAACGGTTAAAAAGTTATAATAATAATAACAATAAACTGTTCACACTACTTGGCTAAGCTGAACTGAGCCAAGCTTTACCGCGTTGGCCTGGTTACACATTCGTCTACCATAGTTGCTTGTGTGGACAGTGCTGGAAAGGAAAAGGTGGAGAGAAAATATCCACGGCAGTTCAGTACTGTTCAGGTCGGCACGATAGGGTGATGGGAAAACGGTATCAGTGGAATGAAGCGAAACTGTGGTCTAAGTGGAACTCTGATGTGATTTGCAGGCAGAGGCTGGACCAGATGAGAGAGATGTACGACCGCGCCGGGGAAATGGCTTCCTCCAATCAGGACGACAACGAGGGGGCTCTGACTGGAACTGACCCCTTCTATGACCGCTTTCATTGGTTCAAATTGGTGGGGAGGTACGTACGACACAACACTGGCTAAAACAATTCCTTTGTTCAATTTTTCTTGTCAGACTTCTATTTGTCACTTCTACTGTCTTTGGTTGGGTATTTTAGATTTAAAGGAGTTGCTTTATGGAGTTGAAAAGCAAAGCGGTTGGTTTTGTTATGTGGACGGATACCCTCAGCTGTTTTGAGGAGCTTTCATGAATCATTCATGAAATGGAATCCATTTACACTTCTGCGATTCCATTATTCATTTTTATGTCTGTGCTGTTGGATTGATTCATTTTCTGTCCTTATAGCATCATGTTTTAATTATTTCACATCTTTCAATAAGCACGTTTCATTTCTGTTTTATGTTGATAGCGTACATTCTGTGCCCTTATGATGGGTTTTATTTTTTGGGCCCTTACAACATTTCAGTTTTTCATTTGTTATTTTCATTTGGTGATTATTTTTTTTATTTTTATCAATGTCATTTCATGTATACAGTATGTTCTTGTTTTGTTACTAACCACTATGTCTACGCGTTATGTTTTTGTACAAAAACAAATGTTGTAACAATTATGTTTGTTTCTTGTGATGTAGTGTTTCAGTTAAATAAGACTAGTACTAGTCGTAAAGTTAACACTAGACTACTAACAAATGTAAGTAAGCTTTTGTTCTTATAATTCAAATGCTGTTTCTCGTGTTAACATAACTTTATCAATATGGACAGTGTCAACAATATACATTTTAGCAATTTAGCAGACGCTCTGATCCAGAGCAACTTACAGTAGTGACTGAATACATGTAACTTTTTCGTACTGGTCTCAAACCCACAACCCTGGCGTTGCTAGCGACGTGCTCTACCAAATGAGACCAGTGTATCCCTCTCCAACTGTGCACCATGACAGACTTTAACCTTCAAGTCAGTCTTTCACATTACAGTACAATCTACTCAAGCCAAACTATAACTCTCTCTATTGTTAACTTCACTTGGCTGCTTGCCTCCCTGCATCCCATCACCCTCCCTCCCGGCCCTCCCCTTGTACCCCTTCCTCCCCCTTAGCTCCCCCATCTTCCATGGCTGCGTCAACGAGCAGCGGCTGGCCGACCGCACGCCCTCACCCACCTTCTCCACGGCCGACTCAGACATCACAGAGCTGGCGGACGAGCGACAGAGCGAGATGTCGGACTACTTGGACGACGAGGCGTTCGTGGACGATACCAGCTCAGACGCTGGCACCGAGGAGGGCTCGGATATCTTCAGCGACGGCCAGGATCCCTTCTACGACCGCTCCCCCTGGTTCATACTGGTGGGAAGGTTGGTGACCACCCATGATGATGATGATGATGATCTGAACCACCATATCAGTCATTTTGTGACCGTGTCACATGTGACATTACACAGGCTCTGGAAGAGGGGGTGGGGGAGAAGAGAGTGCTGGCTCATTTCACTCAGGGGCAAATACTAACTTAAATTTAAATTCAATGTTCACTTAGTTCACATACAGTAAGCTCCAAGTATTGGAACAGTGCATATTTTGTTTGTTTTGGCTCTGTACTCCAGCACTTTGGATTTGAAATGATACAATGACTTACAGACGCACAAATATCATATTCCCCCAAAAATGCTAACCTCCCGTTATTGAGAGGTTAGCATGTCTTGGGGGTATAATATTTGTGCATCTGTACATTTGTCACTCATCATTATTCACTATTCATTCAGTATTATCTGTAGTCATGGTAACATCCACATTAATGTTGAAGGGTTCATGGCACATATTCTATTCTTATTTACCATAAAAGTGACTCCAAAATGGCACAGTACATTATTTACCATTCATTTCTATTGGGCACAAAATAATCTGGAACACAACCAAAACAAACAGCAAATGCATCCAACACATTTGGAGTCACAAGCTTGATGTAGTCATTGCGTGCTATGAATATGGGACCAAATACTTAACTTTTTACTACTTTAATACAAATATAAGTGAATAAGTCCCAATAATTTTGGTCCCCTAAAATGGGGTAACTATGTACAAAAAGTGCTGTAATTTCTAAACGGTTCACCCTCAAATTAAATCTGACAGTCTGCACTTTAACGTCATTGTATCATTTCCAATCCGAGTACAGAGCCAAAACAACAACAAATGTATCACTGTCCCAATACTTTTGGAGCGCGCTATAAGTAGAGTTTTCACTTAGTCATGCATTGATTCCACATAAGGGGGGTGTGTGATAGTTAGCGCTGTGAAGCGTAGCTTTGGAGGTACAAAAGGCATCTTTTTTTATTTGGCTACCATATACGATTCTAGGGCTGATGATATAATTGAAACGTATTCCCACCCATCAAAATTATCTTGTGTGCTGAGTAGTCCACTTACACCTCAAACTGTTGGGGTTTTTCAAGTGTCTCATTCATTGAATTGAGTGCTCTGAACTGAGTTTGTGAGGTTGAATTTTTTTTCAGGCCATGGAGGTTTTAGTCTGACACAACCTATAAAACATAGAAACAAGTTATCACTTATTCATACTGTGAGTCTCAAACATCCCCTCAGTGTCAATGGTGCAAGGATATCTGAGACATGTCTCCTTGGTTGCATCCCAAATGGCATCCTATTCCCTATAAAGTGCACTACTGTCATTATTGCTGGGTTTGTTTTTTTAAAAGTAGTGTGTAGGGAATAGGGTGCCATTTGGGACCTAACCCTTTTCTATGTATTGCATTCTGCAAGATGGTAGACTGAAAAGAAGCATAATGTGTCACACTGCTATGGAGCAGTGTCTTATTTGTAAGGCCTCATTTAGAATCAAGGCAGGCAGAGTAGAATATTCTAGAATTAGAATAGAGCCAGCACCATCATCCTCCAGGCGTGTTGTTTCATCTGTAGATATAGAATGTCATTCTATGACATTCTATTTCTATGGCTTAATACCGCTCTGCTCCAGATGCCACCATTTTCTGCTCCCGGGTGAAGTTTCCACTATGTACAGATCTAGGATTAGCTTCCCCTCCCCCAATCCCCATTAGTGGAGAAAATGCAAAACTGACCCAGTATACAGTAGGGGCAACTTCACCCTACAACTCATCTGTTTTTGTGGTATCTGTAGTGGCTAATTCATTGTCTATTTGTTTTGGTGGTTATTATTCTTCATTTTCATTACCTTATTTTATTATATTTTATTTTTATTTGAATTGTATTTTGCTTTGCTTTCTTTTCAATGTCCGTAGTCATATTTGTTAACAGTATACAGTACAAGTCAAAAGTTTGGACACACCGACTTATTGAAGGGTTTTTCTTTATTTTTTACTATTTTCTACATTGTAGAATATTAGTGAAGACGTTGTTTTGATGTCTTCACTATTATTCTACAATGTAGAAAATAGTAAAAATAAAGGAAAACCCTTCAATTAGTCGGTGTGTCCAAACTTTTGACTACACTGTATGTGTGATGCAATGATATCAATTACCCATATAATAACAATGATGACGTTAATAATTGTAAGAGTGGAGGTGATACTGATTTGAAATTCACATTAATGATATCAAGTAAATAACCTTAGTTGTAAAAAAAAATACTACACATATGTATTTATAGTACATCTGAATAAACTCAGTTTGTATTTCAGATGTCATAGCCACTGCATCTAGTCTGTTTGCATCCCAAATGGCACCCTGTTCTCTATGTAGTGCACTACTTTTGACCAGGGCCCATAGGGATCAAAATTAGTGCACTATGTAGGCAACAGGGTGCCATTTGGGATCCAGACTCGGAGTCAGACGGCAGATCGATGCAGGCCCAGCCAGTCTGTTCTGTTAACAGCCCTACCTGCGTCATCATGACTAAAGATATTTGAGCTATATTTCTCCTCTCTCCTTCGCCTTAGCTTTGAGTTCTCCTGCACAGGGAGGGGGAGAGTTAGGGCAACGGGGGCGCTGCAAATCAACCCCCACAAAGCAACAACACGTCAATGTGTGACTAAAGCCCGTCGACATAACAAGCGAGTCGGCTCTGGCTGCTGCATTTCAATTTAGCTAGTATTGCTGTTTTACCATTCAACAACATGGCTGAAAGAGATTGATTTTATTTTTGCTGCAATATCAGTTGTCAATCTCATTTTAGCAGTTTGTCTATTTTTGTATTTGTCTATTCTGAAATATCTCTTAATTTGTGATAGAATGTATTTCTCAGTTTACCATAAGGTCGCATCCCAAATGGCACCCCTATTCCCTATATAATGCCCTACTTTTGACAAGGTACCATAGTGCACTACTTATGACCAGAGCCATATGTAGGAAATAGGGTGCCATTTGGAACATGGACTCAATCACTTCAGTGATCATCTGATGATTGTAACTAAAAGTGTGCCTCTCGCCCTTGCACGAATGTCAATTGAGTCAATGCTGTGAGTCATAGTGATTGGTTATTGGCTCATTAGATCTCATATTACACCCTTTCCATGTGACTAGGATGTATTGTCACGACGCAGATGGCTCAAGCTTAACTTCTTTAGGGCCTGTTGAACTTTCATTGAGTCATGGTCAAATTCATTTAAATACCTATTAATTCACTAAGGGTTAAATCCTAACTTCCGCTTCAGTAAAATGTTCACTTTGTTTCGTTTCTTGACTTTAGTGGATGTTAGGAATACCTCTAAAAGACACTTGACGAGCTGCCTACATAAGGACTCCATAACAATGTATATTTATAACCCATAGATACAGCACTCATAAGCAGGATACGGTTTACTGATGCAGTATGTTATGTGCTATGAACGTGTTATGAACCCTTTAACTAAATGTACCGCATTCAAATTAAGAAAGTAATAAAATATCCGCTTGGCCTTTTTTATTGACTTAAATATAAATTAATTTGACCAAGCCTCGTGAGGCAAAAGTAGACCCCAATAGGGGCTTGTAGGGTCAGATCCTCACCTCTCTCCCCCCTCCTTCCCCCATAGAGCCTTTGTGTACCTGAGCAACCTGCTCTACCCCGTGCCCCTGGTCCATCGTGTTGCCATAGTGACGGAGAAGGGCGATGTGCGTGGTTTCCTGCGTGTCGGTGTCCAAGCCATCGCTGGTACATACTGCTCGATCTCTCTCTCTTTCTCTCTACACACACCCTCTTTGACAAGACTCAGACCTGGGCCTGTATTCACAAAGCGTCTCAGAGGAGGAGTGCTGATCTAGGATTAGGTCCCCCTGTCCATTATCTAAATGGCAAACTTATCCTAGATCAGCACTCCAACTCTGAGACTCATTGTGAATTCAATTAGTATGTTATATACTGTCACATAATTGTCCAATCCTGCTCCTTGAGTATGTATCCAGGTAGAATGTAACAATGTGTGTACAGAATGCGACAAGGCACCCTAATCACAGACCACATTCACTAAAACCACAACGAAACAATTTTATACAAGAAAATACCAGATCTAACTCTACAATGAATCAGAATGACTGGAAGAAATGTTGAAAAGCCCTCGCTTTTCTAGCGACCTGAGAGAGAATTCCCAGAGTCGACTGCTTTGTGCTCTTTGAAGAGACGAGTCTGCTCTTGTCAACACACCACGTTAATAACTGGGGCTGACGAACGCGATGACAATGACTTGTAAAATGTGTCTTTGTAGCTGACGAGGAGGCCCCAGATTACGGGTCAGGAGTGAGACAGTCGGGAACTGCCAAGATATCCTTTGACGACGAGTACTTCAAAAAGGTAAGGCCACATCAGACAAACTCATTTAAAAAAAACATGATGGCCGATTTCCCCGAACACAGATTGAGCCTAGTCCTGGACTCAAAAGCATGTTCAATGGTGATTCTCCATTGAAAGTGCTTTTTAGTCTTGGACTAGGCTTAATCTTGTCCACATTCCATATACCTCCCAATAAACGTGTCTTTTAATCAGCAACATTTTCCCAGTGTTTTTTTTTTTCTTCAAATGTTCACTATCAAAGCAGCTATATGCTAATATCTCACTCCCTCTGTCTTTCTCTCTCTCTTTCTCTCCCTCCCTCCCTCCCATCAGAATGACTTTCCTTCCACAGTCATGACCTGCTCTGGCCTTTCTCTGGAGGAGCTGCGCTTCGTGGAGGGCCAGGGTCAGAGTTCAGAGATCATCACCCCCTCCGAGGAGCAGAACAGAATCAATGACATGGGTAAGGAAGGAGAGACCGGGGCAGCTCCAAGACCCTCTCCTCTCATTAGTATTAGGCCTACATCTCACCGGCCAATGGCTTGAATTGAGTGTGAATTAATAGTGGCAGACAGTGTTGTCCCTAAATCATTTTCCAGGTAGGGCTCTGCAAAGGCACCCAAATTAACATCCAGGGCCTCTTAAACCAACATTTTCAACCAAATGTTTGTAGGCGGGGGAGGGTGGATGGCGTCCCGCCTCTACAATGATGGGGGAAACGCTGGTGGCAGATATTCTTATTGAAGGTGGAGGATGAATTGAAATAGGTTGATACAAGAGTTGGAGATGGCCTTCAGTCATAAAAATCAAATAGATTTAAATTACTAAAGGTCACGGGGCAGCAGGTAGCCTAGTGGAGCATTGGGCCAGTAACCGAAAGCTTGCTAGATCGAATCCCCGAGCTGACAAGGTAAATATCTGTCGTTCTGCCCCTGAACATGGCAGTTAACCCACTGTTCCTAGGACGTCATTGTAAATAAAAATGTGTTCTTAACTGACTTGCCTAGTTAAATAAAAAATAAAAAAGTTTTTGGGCTAATGTGAAACTCTGAGTGTAACGTGACATCTGGTTGGTGCAGTTATATTTAGTTTCCCTGTGAAGGAATTTACAATAGTCCACATAAGCCATTTGATAGAAAAACATAAACTTTGACCATAAACCTTCCTTTCATTGTGCACTTTATTGAGCTGTTGAACTGTAAATAAAGAGGGAAGGAGGAGAGGGAGAGCGAAAAATATGGAGGGAAGTAGAGAGAGTTGGTCTAGCAGTTAAAGCCGCTGTCTCTGGCACATGTATGGTCCCCCTGCCTGCGTTGAATAGAATCCCGGCCCTACCAGCCTTCTCACCTCTGCATCTTCTCACATCCCCCTTCCCCTTATACCTGTCTCTATCAATAACACACTTAAATCCTGGCCTCCCGAGTGGTGCAGCGGTTTAAGGCACTGCATCGCAGTGCTTGAGGCGTCACTACAGCCCCTGGTTCGATCCCAGGCTGTGTCACAGTAGGCCGTGATTGGGAGACCCCATGAGGCGGCACACAATTGGCCCAGCGTCGTACGGGTTAGGGGAGTGTTTGTCCGGCCGGGATGTCCTTGTCCCATCGCGTTCTAGCGACTCCTTGTGGCAAGGCGGACGCATGCAAGCTGACCCCCGGTCGCCAGTTGGACGGCGTTTCCTCCAACACATTGGTGCGGATGGCTTACAGGTTAAGCGAGCAGTGTGTCAAGAAGCATGGCTCTCGATCTTCACCTCTCCCGAGTCCATAGGGGATTTGCAGCGATTGAACAAGACTAACTACCAATTGGATATCATGAAATTGGGGGAAAAGTAAATGTAAGAAAATTGAGGATAACACAACATTTTACATTGTGTTCATCCTGGTATGTATCTGTCCCCTGCATGTTCTAACCCTTTGCTGTGGGTGTTTTGTGACAGACCTGAAGCTGGTTCAGGGGAACTTGGTTGACCCTAAGCTTAGTTGCGAAGAAGGTCTGACCGGCCAACTGGAGGTGGGCAGTATCTTTACCTTCCGTGTGACCGTGCTCCAAGCCAGCGGCATTCTACCAGAGTATGCCGACATCTTCTGCCAGTTCAAGTGAGTTGGTCGGCTGTCATCCGATCTGTCCTAGCACACGCACACCGCTGCCATACTGATCTAGGATCAGGGCTGTTGTCAAAGTGTGTGTGTGTGTGTATATGTATGTATGTGTGTGTGTGTATATATATATATATATACAGTGGGGCAAGAAAGTATTTAGTCAGCCACCAATTGTGCAAGTTCTCCCACTTAAAAAGATGAGAGGCCTGTAATTTTCATCATAGGTACACTTCAACTATGACAGACAAAATGAGAGAAAGAAATCCAGAAAATCACATTGTAGGATTTTTTTATGAATTTATTAGCAAATTATGGTGGAAAATAAGTATTTGGTCACCTAGAAACAAGCAAGATTTCTGGCTCTCACAGACCTGTAACTTCTTCTTTAAGAGGCTCCTCTGTCCTCCACTCGTTACCTGTATTAATGGCACCTGTTTGAAATTGTTATCAGTATAAAAGACACCTGTCCACAACCTCAAACAGTCACATTCCAAACTCCACTATGGCCAAGACCAAAGAGCTGTCAAAGGACACCAGAAACAAAATTGTAGATGACGGTCAATCACCCTCGGTCTGGGGCTCCATGCAAGATCTCACCTCGTGGGGCATCAATGATCATGAGGAAGGTGAGGGATCAGCCCAGAACTACACGGCAGGACCTGGTCAATGACCTGAAGAGAGCTGGGACCACAGTCTCAAAGAAAACCATTAGTAACACACTACGCCGTCATGGATTAAAATCCTGCAGCGCACGCAAGGTCCCCCTGCTCAAGCCAGCGCATGTCCAGGCCCGTCTGAAGTTTGCCAATGACCATCTGGATGATCCAGAGGAGGAATGGGAGAAGGTCATGTGGTTTGATGAGACAAAAATAGAGCTTTTTGGTCTAAACTCCACTCGCCGTGTTTGGAGGAAGAAGAAGGATGAGTACAACCCCAAGAACACCATCCCAACCGTGAAGCATGGAGGTAGAAACATCATTCTTTGGGGATGCTTTTCTGCAAAGGGGACAGGACGACTGCACCGTATTGGGGGGAGGATGGATGGGGCCATGTATCGCGAGATCTTGGCCAACAACCTCCTTCCCTCAGTAAGAGCATTGAAGATGGGTCGTAGCTGGGTCTTCCAGCATGACAACGACCCGAAACACACAGCCAGGGCAACTAAGGAGTGGCTCCGTAAGAAGCATCTCAAGGTCCTGGAGTGGCCTAGCCAGTCTCCAGACCTGAACCCAATAGAAAATCTTTGGAGGGAGCTGAAAGTCCGTATTGCCCAGCAACAGCCCCGAAACCTGAAGGATCTGGAGAGGAGTGGGCCAAAATCCCTGCTGCAGTGTGTGCAAACCTGGTCAAGAACTACAGGAAACGTATGATCTCTGTAATTGCAAACAAAGGTTTCTGTACCAAATATTAAGTTCTGCTTTTCTGATGTATCAAATACTTATGTCATGCAATAAAATGCAAATTAATTACTTAAAAATCATACAATGTGATTTTCTGGATTTTTGTTTTAGATTCCGTCTCTCACAGTTGAAGTGTACCTATGTTAAAAATTACAGACCTCTACATGCTTTGTAAGTAGGAAAACTAGCAAAATCGGCAGTGTATCAAATAATTGTTCTCCCCACTGTGTATATATATATGTGTGTGTGTGTGTGTATATATATATATATATATATATATTACCGTTCAAAAGTTTGGGGCCACTTAGAAATGTCCTTGTTGTTGAAAGAAAAGCTAATTTTTTTTGTCCACTTTTAAAATAACATCAAATTGATCAGGAATACAGTATAGACATTGTTAATGTTGTAAATGACTATTGTAGCAGAAACGGCTGATTTTTTTTTAATGGAATATCTACATAGTCGTACAGAGGCCCATTTATCAGCAACCATCACTCCTGTGTTACAATGGCACGTTGTGTTAGCTAATCCAAGTTTATTATTTTAAAAGGCTAATTGATCATTAGTAAACCCTTTTGCAATTATGTTAGCACAGCTGAAAACTGTTCTGATTAAAGAAGCATCAGCAATTGTGGGTTCGATTACAGGCTCAAAATGTCCAGAAACAAATAAATAACTTTCTTCTGAAACTCGTCAGTCTATTCTTGTTCTGAGATTCCCTCCACAGAACAGCGCAAACTGGCTCTAACCAGAATAAAAAGAGGAGTGGGAGACCCCGGTGCACAACTGAGCAAGAGGACAAGTACATTAGTGTCTAGTTTGAGAAACAGACGCCTCACAAGTCCTCAACTGGCAGCTTCATTAAATAGTACCCACAAAACACCAGTCTCAACGTCAACAGTGAAGAGGCAACTCCGGGATGCTGGCCTTCTAGGCAAGAGTTGCAATGAAAAAAACATCTCAGACTGGCCAATAAAAAGAAAAGATTAAGATGGGCAAAAGAACACCGACACTGGACAGAGGAACTCTTGCCTAGAAGGTCAGCATCCCAGAGTTGCCTCTTCACTGTTGAAGAGTGCTGTTCTGTGAAGGGAGTAGTACACAGCATTGTACGAGATCTTAAGTTTCTTGGCAATTTCTCGAATGGAATAGCCTTCATTTCTCAGGACAACAGTAAACTGTCAAGTCTGAGTCAATTGGAAGTGTACCTGTGGATGTATTTCAAGGCCTACCTTCAAACTCAGTGCTTCTTTGCTTGACATCATGGGAAAATCAAAAGTAATCAGCCAAGAACTCAAATTGTAGACCTCCACAAGTCTGGTTCATCCTTGGGAGCAATTTCCAAACGCCTGAAGGCACCACATTCATCTGTACAAACAATGGTATGCAAGTACAAACACCATGGGACCACCAAGCCGTCATACCGCTCAGGAAGGAGACACGTTCTGTGTCCTAGAGATGAACGTACTTTGGTGTGAAAAGTGCAAATGAATCCCAGAACAACACAAAGGACCTTGTGAAGATGCTGGAGGAAACCGGTACAAAAGTATCTATATCCACAGTAAAACGAGTCCTACATCGACATAACCTGAAAGGCTGCTCAGCAAGGAAGAAGCCACTGCTCCAAAACCGCCAGTAAAAAAAAGCCAGACTACAGTTTTTAACTGCACATGGGGACAAAGATCATACCTTTTGGAGATATGTCCTCTGGTCTGATGAAACAAAAATAGAACTGTTTGGCAATAATGATCATCGTTATGTTTGGAAGAAAAAGGGGGAGACTTGCAAGCCGAAGAACACCATCCCAACCGTGAAGCACGGGGGCGGCAGCATCATGTTGCGGGGTGCTTTCCTGCAGGAGGGACTGGTGCACTTCACAAAATAGATGGCATCATGATAGGAAAATTATGTGGATATATTGAAGCAACATCTCAAGACATCAGTCAGGAACTTAAAGCTTGGTCGCAAATGGGTCTTCCAAATGGACAATGACCCCAAGCATAGTTGTGGCAAAATGGCTTAAGGACAACAAAGTCAAGGTATTGGATTGGCCATCACAAAGCCCTGACCTCAATCCTATAGAAAATTTGTGGGCAGAACTGAAAAAGCACGTGCGAGCAAGGAGGCCTACAAACCTGACTCAGTTACACCAGCTCTGTAATGAGGAATGGGCCAAAATTCATCCAACTTATTGTGGGAAGCTTGTGGAAGGCTACCTGAAACGTTTGAACCAAGTTAAACAATTTAAAGGCAATGCTACCAAATACTAATTGAGTGTATGTAAACTTCTGACCCACTGGGAATGTGATGAAAGAAATAAAAGCTGAAATAAATCATGCTTTCTACTATTATTCCGACATTTCACATTCTTAAAATAAAGTGGTGATCCTAACTGACCTAAGACATGGAATTTTTACTAGGATTAAATGTCAGGAATTGTGAAACTGAGTTTGAATGTATTTGGGTAAGGTATTTGGGTAAGGTGTATGTAAACTTCCGACTTCAACTGTAGATATTCTATAAAATCTGCTGATTTCACCTACAATAGTAATTTACAACATTAACAATGTCTCCACTGTATTCCTGATCAATTTGATGTTATTTTAATGGACAAAAAACATTTCTAAGTGACCCAAACCTTTTGAAGTGTGTGTGTGGGAACAGAAGTACTGATGACAGGTATAATGGTTTAATACTTGTTATAAGCATGTATGAGCCTTTATGATGTCTTATTATAATATGTTTTAAGGCTTATATGGGATATGTAATAAATTCCAAATGGCTGTTATTTAGTCAGGATCGTTATGAGAGGATGATAATAAGACCTTATAAGGGTAGGGTGTTAAACACAAGTCATAACAGCATCATGCATCATACCTGTCGGCTTTCATTTTTATAGACTTTTTAGTAACACTTAAATGTACAGTATTATTATTTGTAATATTCAAGCATCATCTGTTGGCTCCTCAGTTTTCTCCATCGTCACGACGAAGCCTTCTCCACAGAGCCTCTGAAGAACACTGGGAAAGGAACTCCTCTGGGCTTCTATCACGTCCAGAATGTGAGTGCACACACATACACAACGCACGCTCACACCACACAAACGTCTCACACACACACCACACAAACGTCTCACATACACAAAGGTATAGAAATATGACCCAAAGCTGATTCATTTTCCCATTCACTCCTGTTGTGTAGATTTCAGTGGAGGTGACTGAGTCGTTCATTGAGTACATCAAGACCAAGCCCATCGTGTTTGAGGTGTTTGGTCACTACCAGCAGCACCCTCTGCACCTGCACGGTCAGGACCTCATAAGGTAGGTTGAATGGTCACCTGCACACATAGTGTATGCTCCAGGGTGAAGTTTTCCCTAGATACAGATCCAAGATCAGCTTCCCCTTCCCCAATCCTATAGGAGAAAATGCTAAACTGATCCAAGATCAGGATCTAGGAGCTACATCATGCCACACCCCCACATACCTTTTTTAATGATTAATTGTTAATGATGGGTTGTCTAGTACTTAATTTCTTTCCAGATCAGCACGCCATGATTTGTTGTCTATCTAATTAACATTAGCCAGAATGCCTTAAGGCTCACATCCAACACATTCAAAACATCACATTAAAAGCTCAAGTAATGACATCAAATAAAAACATACAAAAAGCAATTCAATTTAAAATACTAAATGTGTAGTCTTTTTGTTTGTTTGTAGTCCTCCTCAGGCTGCCAGGAAGTACTACCCTATTCCAATGCCCCTGTCTAAGCCAGGTAAGGATTCTACAGATACCACATCGACAGTATCGTGAAAAGCATTGCAGAAAATCTTGCCATCCCTTTATCCAATAATTTTTTTTAAATCGCCACCACACTGTATATCCAGTCACAACTGCATGTCTCATATCTTCCCCTCTTTCTTTCTTTCCTTTTTTTTGGCATTTTGTTTTCTGACCCATTTCCTTGTCACTATTCACCCACACCCTCAATATGTCCTTCCCGTTCTACTAAATCCATATCCATCTCTCTCATTCTCTTTCTCAAAACTCTCTTCCACTCACCCACATTTTTCTTACTACCTCTCTCTTCCATTCACTCCCACCCCTACGCCATATGACCAACCCCCCTCCCCGTCTCAGACCACGCCCGTAAGATAGAGTTGATTCGTTACCTGATGACTGGCTCCGTGCCCGGCCAGGTGCTGGACACGCTGTCCGAGCATGCCAATGCCCTAGCATCCACGGCAGTGGCCAGCCTGGAGGACGGGGCTGACCAGCTCTCTCACTTCCCCTTCCTTCCCATGCCCACCAGCCCTGTGCTGACTGTACCCAGGCACCATGGTTGGTACAGCGGACATTAGAACCGCGAGAGTAGTAGCTGGGAGTAGCAGCAGTATGCGCTGTACTATTAGCCTGGTCCCAGATCTGTTTGTGCTACAACGACCATGGGCGAGTTGACTATATACACACAAACAGATGTGGAATCAGGCTACTCTACTGTAGCCCCGTGCTGTGCTTTTGTTTTGCTTTGTCTTCTGGCTGTAGTTGGCATAGGCCGGTGTGGTGCATCCTAGTTTTGTCTGGCCCAATTCTAGTCCTAGTCCCCTGCATTGTCTCTCTCATACCAACCAGCCACATACCTTTTAGGGCTGGGGATTACCATGGACCTCACAATATGATATCATCACCATACTTAAAGAACCAAAGTTTGGACACACCTCATTCCAGGGTTTTTCTTTATTTTTAGTATTTTCTACATAGTAGCATAATAGTGAAGACAACACTATGAAATAACACATATAGAATCCTGTAGTAACCAAAAAAGTGATCAACCAATCATACTATATTTGAGATTTTTCAATATAGCCACACTTTTTTCCTTGATTACAGCTTTACACACTCTTAGCATTCTCTCTCAATATATTGCTCACTATGTGTCTGCTGCAGAGAGATGAGACGGCATGAGAATACAGGTCTAAAGCCAATTGGGCTCCAGTCCCATTACCTAAACACACACAAACAGAAAAATGGATGTTTCCTTTTAATATTCTCTGGCATTGTTTAGTGAATAGTTGAATAGCAAATCTCTATCTGCTGTAGAAAAATTATGTTAAAAGGGGAGGAGGTAAATCAAATATTAGTCACATGTGCCGAAATACAGCAGGTGTAGACCTTACAGTGAAATGCTTACTTACGAGCCCATAACCAACAATGCAGTTTTTAAAAATACGGATAAGAAATAAAAGTAACAAGTAATTAAAGAGCAGCAGTAAAATAACAATAGCGAGACTATATACAGGGGGGTACCGGTACAGAGTCAATGTGCGGGGGCACCGGTTAGTTGAGGTAATATTTACATGTAGGTGGAGTTGTAATCATGATGTGGCAGGATATACAGCTTCTAATGTGTAATCTGTGATATAGCCTCCCCACGTCCCCTAGTGTAGCGCTATAGAATTGAGAGTATTTGTGATTTGCCTTTGGACAGGCTGTGTTGTAGTGTCACTCCTTGATAGTATTTAAATGGAGATTGCAGTGTTCCCGGCTTAATTCAATTGTAGTGGATGTAGAATTGGACAGTTGTTTTGTACCTTGTGAAATAAACCCTTCGAGTACAGTAAGGAGTATTGATTAGTGAATGTTTACAGGCTTATAATAACACATTAGCGTGTTACAGGAGTTACCGCATGTCATCATCACTATCCGTTTAACCGTTGTTTACGTACGCCAGAGCTCCAAGAAAAATCTGAGTGTGTAATAGTAGGACACGTACTGTACATGCATGATTATCATCCCCTGTTCATGTTCATTTTTCCAAGAAATGCAGAATTCATGTTTCTCTCGAGTTTATTTCAGCAGCCCCCTCTGTTACCACATGCTATTGAGATTGTCTAATGGTTTTGCGTGTCTCACTCGCTCTCTGTCTGTCTCTCTCTCTGTCGCTGTCTTGGTCTCTGTGTGTGTTTCCCCCCAGTACCAGCCACCAAGCTCAACACCATCAGCAAGTCCAACCTGGGCCAGTGTGTGAGCAAGTACGACCTGCTGGTGTGGTTCGAGATCAGCGAGCTGGAGCCCACCGGAGAGTGAGTGTCCAAGTCTGCGCGCACTCACGGTCGCATGCACACGAGCATACACACATGCGGACGCATGCACATACAATCACAGGGGTTTGGCTGTTCCAGACTTATGTTTGTCCCTGGCTTTTTTCCGTAGGTACATACCAGCTGTGGTGGATCACAGTGGAGGACTGCCCTGCCATGGAACCTACCTACTGCATCAGGTACAGTACAGTGACCCCTCAGGGCCCATATTCATAAAGCGTCTCAGAGTAGAAGTGCTGATCTGGAATCAGTTTAGCCTTTTTGATCATTATTCATAATATTACATGATTTGACTGTTTATGATGGTATCGTTGTTGATATTGACACGTTCACAGTCATTGTGTCTGGGCTACTGGGATACTGACTGATACTGTTTGCTTGTGCTGCAGGGGATTCAGCGCCGGATCACCGTCACCCTCATCCACGAGAAGGGCAGCGAGCTCCACTGGAAGGACGTGCGTGAGCTGGTTGTTGGTGAGTGCTTCAAAATAAAGGCAATACACTATCCAACTGAATTAATTAATTTTATTTGAGAAATGTAAAATACATATGGATTTGCCTCAGCTATGTTAGCACAAAAATACACAACTGGCTTACCCAAGGTCATTGGTCCCAGACAAGATAATCGAAAAGCGGCAACTATTTTAAATTATGTCTAAATAAACAAAGAAAAGCTATTAATAAAAAACTATTAAAGTCACTTCATGAACTGACTGATTTTAATTCAATTTGACTCAAACCCCAGTGTCTGACGACGTTACCGGAGAGACAGGGCTTCATCATCATGAGAACATCCTGTGTTGCTTGCTTCCTCAGGTCGGATCAGGAACAAGCCAGAGGTGGATGACTCGGCAGCAGATGCCGTCCTGTCCCTCAACATCATCTCGGCCAAAAATATCAAATCATCCCACAACGCTAACAGGTACTAGCCAGTACTGCCCTACCAAGAAAAAAGGCAGTAACTGCTCATTTGGTCTAAAATTTGTTAATGTAATTTTTGCTACATTAAATACATGCTTAATCATGTGGACAAGTATGCTGCCTGTATTGTGTTTTGGAGAAAATGGGGGTCATGTTAGCAGTAACTGCATAAAGTTACTGTGAAACCAAGGTAAATAAAAGCCATTCTTCTCAGTTCCACGCTATGGTGCTACACTGCCCTACCAAGCCTTTTTGCTTGGTAGGGCAGTGTAACACCATTAAATTGCGTTAGCTCCCCAATCGAATGTCTAGGTTTTAGCTCATGGTGTGCAGGAGGGTGCAGGCATACAGGCATAGAAGATAATCATGTCTTTGGATGGATTTTATGAAAGGGTTGGTTTCCCAGATAGAGATGAAGCCTACTCCTGGACTAAGAAGTATGTTCAATAGAGATTCTCAAGTAAAAGTGCCTTTGTAATCCAAAACTAGACTCTGTGTCCGGGAAACCGGACTATAATGTATTTTATTTAGTAGTCTAAGAATTCTAATTATATATGATTATCTTTGTTGTACTGTATAGTGAAATATGGTAATGATATTGAATTGGCATGCATGTTGTCTGTGAAAAGTAGAAACAAAATACCAGTTTTGTTATTCATAACAGAATAACTGTGTCCAAATTGAATGGAATCGTCACTGTCTTTCAAGGTTGCCTTTCCTGGCTAGAAGAGACAGCAAAAATTGCCCATTTCAGTGTTGTGCGTGTATGAGCTGACATTGGATGTATGTACACAGACATCATTGCATGTGGGCAATCACATTCATTTCCAGTGCTAACATTTTTCTCTCTTTTTTGATTTACTCCATTGTTTCTGTTGCTTGACTCTCTCTGCTTTCTCTCTTCTTTTGTTTTTTTTTCTCCTGCTGCGGCTGGACTCTTGATTTTGCTCAGGCTTTGTCTTGATAAGGATATTGCTAGGTACCAGCAACCAAGGAACATAAAGCGTCTGGTCTGAAATAAGCTTTATGGCTCTCTCTGGCTTTTTATAGACATTGGGGCGTATCCTACCCTTGCAATTAAGTCATAATTGTCACTTAGTCATGCATTGATTTCAATGGGAAGTTAGGATTTGCCCCTTAGCCTGTAGTAATAACTCTTAATTTGTGTTCTCGTCTTACACCTTTTGATATCACTCCCATTGGTTAATATCCTTCTAGCCAGTACAAACCTATTAGCTTGGAATTGTTCTTTTCTAGAGCTCTTTGATTGCGCTCATTTGTCATTTCATCACATTGTGAAACGAGGACGGTTTCATACTTTTATCATCCTATTATCACGGCTATCATAGCCTATTGTTCACGCTTTTGTTAACTGAGGCTTTTCTGACTTTGGAAAAGGTCACACTGCTAATTCCCTTTTGTCTTGCACAAAAGCAATAGGAATCTAAAAACGAATTACTGTAAAACATGCTATTCTATGGCTTAGTGGGGACTTTTCGGTATCACGCCATATGCAAGTTTAGCTACTAGCTATTAAACGTCCTTGTAGCGTGCTCTACTAATCTATTACACCTGCGTAGCGTCTGTCAGCCATCGTGAGTCCTAGAGGGATGAGGGCAGGGTCAGGCGAGCTAAAGGTTAGGTAGTGCCCCCTGGTGGTTAGTTGAGACAATTTGTACATGAGTAGTGAAGAATACACCTTCCGCTACTTTCATTGGAAACCATTGGTCTGTTGCTCATTGACGGACCCCAACATAGTCAATGGATCAAAATGTATTTTCCCCATGGGGAAAACAAGTAAATAACATAACACAGTCGTCACAAACGAGTAGGCGCAGCACAGATTTACATTGACATTTTAGTAATTTAGCAGTTATCTTATTCAGGGCGTCTTGCAATCAGAGGCATTCGTTTTTTTATCAACTGCACAATCGGACTGTGAAGATTGTGACATTTCAAGAGTAGAACACAATGGAATGAACCCTTCCGTATATGAGGTGTCCTCACTCCCAAGGGTGTATGCAACGCAAATGGCTCCCTGTTTAGTGCACTACTTTTGACCATACTTAATTTCCCCTTATAAGAATTCAAATGGACCTTATCTATAAAAAGCTTAAGCACTCAAAGCTCTTGACAAGCTTTTCACACTTGTGTTGTAGCGTGACACCTGCTCAAAGCGGGAGTGCTGTTCAGGTCTCACCTCTGTGTGTTTCCTCACACCTAGTCGTCACCAGGACCACGTGTGTAGCAGTGCTTTCCCTTCCACAACCATAGTTCAGGGATTAATTGGTGTGTCATATAATGCTTAGAATCCAGTATTATCCCCTCTTCAATTCGCCCATTTGAATACAGCTTTATTTTCCCCTCAAACAGTTAGAAAAAGCAAGTTAGGTTACAAATATTAACATTTGTACCGTATCTCTGGGCTCTATTTTCTACTCTAGTATATGTTTTTGTAACAGTTGGGGAGAGAGAGAGCAGTAGATAACCCTGACATTTACTTCAGTTACTCCCCATGGCTACTTATTAACTTGGTTACAGCTAGGCTACTTCCTATAATATGTGTCTGGTTGTGTCCACATGCCATACAGACCTTTGTCTATTACGAAATGATGTTCTGGTAGCATTTGCAAAGTCTTTCAAAATACTACTAGCAATATCATAGCAATAGTTGATGTGCAATATGGTTACCTAAATTGACCCCAACCCCAGTGATTTCTCTAACCTTCAGTGAGTAGATTACGTGGCTACATCAGGCTATATTATGAATTACGTGGCTACATCAGGCTATATTATGAACTGTTGGTTGCTTACTCTCACACCTCCTATTGTGATATAAAGGAGAGAACCTTGGAGGAACCACAACCAGCCTCATTGTGACACTGAACAGCCATTTTAGAAATGTCCCACACAGTTGAAATGATCCACCAGGGTGCGTCCAAAATGGCAGCTATTACCTATTCAGTGCACTACTTTTAGCCAGAGCCACAGACACCCTATTGCCTATAATACACTACTTCTAGTGCACAAAAGTAGTGTGCTTTACAGGAAATAGGTTGTCATTTCAGACATAGAGTCAGTCTGTAAACGTGGAGATACTGACCTCATCTTTTCCTCTCAGGACCTTCTACAGATTCGAGGCTGTGTGGGACAGCTCTCTGCACAACTCCCTTCTGCTCAACCGAGTCACTCCCTACGGAGAGAAGATCTTCATGACCTTGTCTGCATACCTGGAGGTCAGCCCTGTCTGCCATCTCGATTTTACTGTAGCCACCAACCTAGGGAATCCTGTCTCAATAATGAATTGGTATTGTGTAATTGTGTATTAATAAAACATAATCTACCATCTCTAGGCCTACTGCTTAGGATTTAGTGACTTTATTTGCAGATGACAATTATCAATGAAACACGTTAAATGATATATATAATTGATAAATGTCAAGGACACTTGTAGGTAAATCAAACTTATAAACATGTACCTCTACAATACAGATATTCTTATTCGACCATACATGTAAATAAGGATGTATAACAGCCCCATAAGCACTATATACAGTAGTGTTACAGTATCCACTCATTTACAGTGCTCTGCACTGAGGAGCTTGAGCGCTAACATGCTAACTGTTTCTCCACTCCACAGCTCGACCACTGCATTCAGCCTGCCATTATTACCAAAGACATCTGCATGGTCTTCTACTCCCGAGACGCCAAGATCTCCCCTCCCCGCTCCCTGAGGAACCTCTTTGGAAGCGGCTACTCCAAGACCCCTGACTGGTAAGGCATCTGACAGTCATTTTGTGTCCACCTTCTATATGACTCGGAGACAGCTGTCGGATATCTCTGTTGACAAATAAGCAGCTGTCAGCCATTTTGTGTCCATCCTTTTATATGACTCGTAGACAGCTGTCAGATATCTCTGTTGAAAAATAAGCAGCTGTCAGCCATTTCATGTCCACCCTTTATGACTCCAGTAGAGGCTGCTGAGGGGAGGACAGCTCATAATAATGGCTGGAACGGAGCAAATGGAATGGCATCAAATACCATTCCAACAATTCTGCTCCAGCCATTACCACGAGCCTGTCCTCCCCAATTAAGGTGCCACCAACCTCTTGTATATGACTAATATACAGCTGTCGGTTATCTATGTTGACAAATAATCAGCTATCAGCCATTTTGTATTCAGCCTTAAGATACGACCTTGATGAATAACACCCTAATATAACCTCTTGTGTTCCATATTACAGCAACAGAGTGACTGGCATCTATGAGCTGAGCTTGTGCAAGATGTCTGACACAGGAAGCCCAGGTTAGTGCAATCTCTCTCGAAACACTGTTGGTATTGGGATAAAAGCACAGTTAGCCTTATCTATGAACCCAACTTAATAGCACAGAGGATAGCTAAAATATACCCCCCTAACATACTCCTCTCCACTCCCCTGTTTTCTATAGCGCTTGGGTGTGCTTGGTATAAGTCCAGACAAACAGTTGTGTATTGATATAACAGCCACCCTCAGAGGTAGTGACGTTTCAACCTTCGTATGTCTTAATCAGAGCTGATTTAAATTCATGGCGGGATCCAAGCTGTCTGCATGCTCTCTCTCTCTAGCTCTCTGTCTCTCTCCCCCCTTCCACTCTATACTGACAAGTGAGTGTTTGTTTGCTACTCAGGTATGCAGCGGAGGAGGAGGAAGATTCTGGACACTTCTGTGGCCTACGTCCGGGGAGAGGAGAACCTGGCTGGCTGGAGGCCCAGAGGAGACAGCCTCATCTTGGAGCACCAATGGGAGCTGGAGAAAATGGAGCAGCTGCATGAGGTGACTGGGCACTATGAGAGCGTTGAGGGCAAAGGGAAGCCTGAAATGGCAACAACTAAAAAATCCTATGTAGTGCACTACTTTAGACCAGAGCCATATTCCCTATATAATGGCTTATTTTTTTGCTAGAGCCCTATGTCCTGTATAATGCATTACTTTTGACCAAAGCCCTCTTCCCTGTATAGTGCACAATTTGGATAAAATTTATTTCAAACTCTCTCACGCTTCGTTCCTTTTCCTTCCCCCTGCAGGTGGAGAAGACGCGTCACCTGCTGCTGCTGAGAGAGAAGCTGGTGGAGACTGCTCCAGCTACAGGCCCTGGGGGGCCCACCAGCAAGTCCCTGAGCGAGTCACTGTCCCCTAGCATGAGCAGCGGAACCCTGAGCACCTCCACCTCCATCTCCTCCCAGATCTCCAGCACCACCTTCGAGAGTGCAATCACACCCAGCGAGAGCAGTGGCTACGACTCGGCCGACATCGAGAGCCTGGTGGACCGCGAGAAGGAGCTGGCCACCAAGGTGAGGAGGGAGGGAGGACAGGAGATGGGGACACAAAGATAATTTTATAAATGGGCTGAAACTGGGAAGGATTAACCTGAACTTGTCCAATAAGAAACACTTGTTTTCAGTAGCTATGGTTTGCACTAATAAATACACCCCAGGGTTATATTCATTAGGGCATGCAACGGAAAATGTTTAAAAGGAAAACGGAAATGACAGTTTCTTAAGTCCAAGTAGTCTCTCTGTTTCAGTCCATTTTCTTTTGTTTGATGCCTAATGAATATGACCCTGTTTTAATGGTTTACAATCTGTACATGCTAAAGTTGTACTGCGCATGGTCCCCAACAAAGAAATGAGAATGGGGTGGGGTGTTCCAGAAAGCAGTGTCAATGAGTTGGCCAACTAACTGACCTAAATACAGTGCATTCGGAAACTATTCAGAAACCTTGACTTTTTCAACATTTTGTTACGTTGCAGCCTTATTCTAAAATGTATTCATTTGTGTTTTTCCCTTATCAATCTATACAGAATACCCCACAATGCCACAGCAAAAACAGATTTTTTGAAAATGTATTAAAAATAAAAAACGGAAATATCACATTTACATAAGTATTCAGACCCTTTACTCAGTACTTTGTTGAGGCATCTTTGGCAGCGATTACAGCCTCGACTCTTCTTGGGTATGATGCTACAAGCTTGGCACACCTGTATTTGGGGAGTTTCTCCCATTCTTCTCTGCAGATCCCCTCAAGCTCTGTCAGGTTGGATGGGGAGCGTCACTGCACAGTTATGTTCAGGTCTTTCCAGAGATGCTCGATCGGGTTCAAGTCTGGGCTCTGGCTGGGCCACTCAAGGACATTCAGAGACTTGTCCCGAAGCCAATCCTGCATTGTCTTGGCTGTGTGCTTAGGGTCGTTGTCCTGTTGGAAAGTGAACTTTCACCCCAGTCTGAGGTCCTGAGCGCTCTGGAGCAGGTTTTCATCAAGGTTATCTCTGTACTTTGGTCCGTTCATCTTTCCGTTAATCCTGACTAGTCTCCCAATCCATGCCTCTGAAAAACATCCCCACAACATGATGCTGCCACCACCATGTTTCACCGTAGGGATGGTGCCAGGTTTCCTCCAGATCTGATGCTTGGCGTTCAGGCCATAGAGTTCAATCTTGGTTTCATCAGACCAGATAATCTTGTTTATCTTTAGGTGCCTTTTGGCAAACTCCAAGCAGGCTGTAATGTGCCTTTTACTGAGGAGTGGCTTCCATCTGGCCACTCTACCATGAAGGCCTGCTGATTGGTGGAGTGCTGCAGTGATGGTTGTCCTTCTGGAAGGTTCTCCCATCTTCACAGAGGAACTCTGGAGCTCTGTCAGTGACCACAGGGTTCTTCGTCACCTCCCTGACCAAGGCCCTTCTCGCCCGATTGCTCATTTTGGCCGGGCGGCCAGCTCTAGGAAGCGTCTCGGTGCTTCCAAACTTATTCCATTTAGAAATGCTGGAGGCCACTGTGTTCTTGGATCTTCAGTGCTGCAGACATTTTTTGGTACCCTTCACCAGATCTGTGCCTTGACACAATCCTGTATCGGAGCTCTATAAACAATTCCTTCGACCTCATGGCTTGGTTTTCGCTCTGACATGCACTGTCAACTGTGGGACCTTATATAGACAGGTGTGTGTCTTTACAAATCATTTCCAAACAATTGAATTTACCACAGGTGGACTCCAATCAAGTTGTCGAAACATCTCAAGGATGATCAATGGAAACCGGATGCACCTGAGCTCAATTTCGAGTGTCATAGCAAAGGGTCTAAATACATATGTAAATAAGGTTTTTCTGGGTTTTTTATTTGCAAAACTTTCTAAACTTGTATTCGCTTTGTCATTTAAAGGGTATTGTGTGTAGATTGATTAGAAAAATATATATTTGATCAATTTTAGAATAAGGCTGTAACGTAACAAAATGTGCAAAAAGTCAAGGGGTCTGAATACTTTCCGAATGCACAATATTTGGAAATATAAGCTTGAAATTGCCACAATATAATTGTCTTAACAACCAATAATAAACCAGAGTTATAGCCTGCTTTCTCGAGCAGCCCACTGGTTTGTTGTGAATTTCAGCCCAGCGCTGGAATAACTCATTGTAGAAAACGGTATTGTCCCTCAAGGGAAAATTGGTTTTGCAGCAGAATCATATCCATAAAGTCAACAACAAACATTTCACAACGAATAGGACACAATGTACACAACATAACATTCAACATATTATCTGTTGTCCTGTAGTGCCTCCGCCTTCTGACCCACACTTTCAACAGTGAATACAACCAGGTGTGCAACAGCATCAGTGACTGCAAGGTGAGATACAGTAGAGGTGGATAGATGCAATGCCTTAACAGAACAACATGCCAACTAAATTTCACCAAATCAGTGTGGTTACTACTGTCTTAATCTCCCTTCCTTGTTTCCTCTCTCTCGCTCTCTCACTCTCTCTCTCTCTCTCTTTCTCAAGCTGTCAGACATCTCCCCCATGGGCCGTGACCCGTCGGTGACCAGCTTCAGCAGTGCCACCCTCACCCCCTCCTCCACCTGCCCCTCTCTGGCTGACTCCCGCTGTAGCTCCGTGGATCAGAAGTAAGACTCTATTATAGTAGACTCCATTATAGTAGAATCCAGTAGAATACATATAGTGGGCTCCATTATAGTACAGTACAGTAGACTATAGTAGAATACATATAGTGGACTCCATTTGAAATTAACACACATCTCCCATTCTAAATGACATCCAGTATTGACCACTCCATATAAACCAATAACACTTGAGCTTCATCAACCTGGTATACACTTTTGTGCATAATTGAGGGAGTGGCACTTTAAGCCTCCTATATACTGTTGCAACCATTTAAAACAGTCATAAGAAATAGGCTAAATATTCATGTCCGAGCCACAGGTTTGTATACTATATTCTGGGACACATCCTACAGTTAAAATGTTTATGAAGTGCTTCTGAATATGTGATAGTTTTGAATATTTAATTCTTAGTAGCATCAGACTGACACTCTTCATTGTTTCCCAGGACCCCAGAGGCCAATTCTCGCGCCTCCAGCCCCTCCTGCTCGGACTATGAGAACTTCCCCATGGTGCCCACCCTGGAGACGTCTTATCTGGCTCGAGCCGGCAAAAATGAGTTCCTCAACCTGGTGCCCGACATCGAGGAGATGAGACCAGGGTAATTGCTATCTCCTTGTCCCCCTCGTGTTAGCAGTGTGCATGATGAGGACGATGACTTCATTGTTTTTTAATCATACGGCATGCCAGTATGCATATACACATAGATAGACAGCACGTCACAAACGTACCATACATAATGCATTAGACACACTGACATACAGTATTCTGACATACAGACATACTGACATACAGTATTCACGCAGACAACCATATAGCACAATGCAATACATTTACATAGAGTATAGGCTTGGTGAGTGGCTAGACTAACTCCTATTGTTAACACTGCATGTTCGAGTGGTTGTCATAGTTTCATAGCTAAAACCCAATGAACCGAACTGAGCCCCTGTTCCCTCCCACCACAGGTCTGTGGTGTCCAAGAAGGGTTTCCTGAGCTTCATGGAGCCGCGGTCCAACTCGTGGGTGAAGCACTTTGTGGTGGTGCGCCGACCCTACGTGTTTATCTACAACAACGACAAGGACCCGGTGGAGAGGGGAGTGCTCAACCTGTCCACTGCCCAGGTGGAGTACAGCGAGGACCAGCAGGCCATGCTCAAGGTGAGCCCACATGCATGTGCGCACACAAAGACAAGCGACTTTCACCTGTTTGGCATGTACAGGCATTTTAATGGGTCAACACTATACCCACGCACGATGTGGAGTTTTAAGAGTAGAACAGGATTGATACGAGCTCTTCAGGTTGAACGACAATGGTACATAATGCCCTTACATGTGTAAATGGCTTGCCACAAGGGTAACTAGCTTCCTCGTGTGTTGTTTGAATCTTCTCTAGACACCCAACACATTCGCTGTGTGCACAAAGCACAGAGGGATACTGCTCCAGGCCAACAATGACAAAGACATGAACGACTGGCTATACGCCTTCAACCCGCTTCTAGCGGGAACAATAAGGTACTGTACACATTCCCCTAACTAGAAATACAACATTGTCAGCTATTTAGGACCAGTTTCCTTGTACCCAGTTCATGCTTAGTCCTGGAGTAAAAAACATTCTCAATGGAGAATGTCCATAGAAAGTGCATTTAAGTCCAGGCTTGATTTGGGTCCAAGAAACCAGCCCTTAGTGATTTAAGCATTACCATTGAATAGAAGACTACTGAGAGTACTGATGTTGATAAGGCTCTGACGCTACCCATAGAGAAATTATTTCATCTTCTATAATTGTTTATTTTGATATACCTTTGCCTGTAAAATAAAGTAAAGCTTCTTGCATTAGTGTACGTTTACAACATATTTCCAGTGCTCTAATCTACAATTTTTTTAGCCCAGCACCCAACTTGGGATATATACGTATGCTGTTTTTTGCTTACGGTTGTTGTTTTTCCTTCAACTCACAGGTCCAAGTTGGCGAGAAGGCGCTCTGGTCTGCTGAAGAACTGATAGTTCGTCTGTGTGCAGGAAAACATGGCTCCTATTCTTCAGACTAGCCTTGGAACACATACCAAGTGTTAACACTTATTAACCATTGTGATTCTTGACGGTTTTCTCTTGTACGTAGACTTGTGGCTTAAGTCTCCTCAAGCAACTAAAAGTTTCAGTTCCTGAAAATCTGCTTACCCCCCTATCCAAACCTCCCCCTCTCCCAGCCTCTCGTGTTTTCGTTTGGGATTCGTTTTCGTGTTTTGTTTCGCTTTGTCGTCATTACCCCTCCCTGACCCCTCTAACTAGTAGCATGTCGTAATAGTCTACTTGTATGTGCACGATTCTTCAGAAACAGGTTCTGACCACTCTTTTTAAGTTTACTAATCGTCTGTAAAGATTGTCTTTATCAGTGTTAGCTGTCTATCAAGAATATTTTATTTTATTTTACGCGCCCGCATGACAACAGCAGCATTCCTCAGGAGAAGACCAGGTTTGCTTATTTTACACACCAAAAAAATCACAAATATGACAGTTAAAAAAAACTACTGGGAAACAAAAAAGATGAGGAACTACATGAGAAATATCAGTTTACGCTCTCCAACAGAAAGCACCGCTGGTTCAAGAACTATTGCTGCTAGTGAAAACAGGTTTTCCAGTCTACGAGACTTTGCATTGGGCCTCTGCCCCTCTTAAAGTATAATCTAGCCCTCATACACCACCCCCCACTCCACTGAATTTTTGTGAGAAATACCGAACGGGAAAACAACAACTGTTGGTAAAGATTGCCATTTTCAGTTAGACATTACTGCAGCATTGGAGAAACACTATTGTTATCCACGTGGTATCCATGTCCCACTGTTTTAACCTCTGTATACACAAATCCACCCCAAATTTAAGCATTGCTGTCTGTCTACCTGCAAGGACTTTCAAAGCGATTTGGCGTATAGGAGTATGACATTAGAAATACAACTAGCGAAATAAACACGATTCAGTAATGAAAATATTAAATTGGACTATTCCCATGAAAATACATTACTGAACACCCCTCTACTCTTTTGCCAGTTCAGCTGTCCTTGATATCTCAGTCACTGAATAGATAGATAAATAGAGCAGGAATATACCAAGTCACCGATAGAGGGAGGAGGAGGGGGGACAGTACTGTGAGGAGAATGTAATTTGTACATAATGTTCCAGGATCCTTGTGCTAGTCGCCTCTCATTAAGGATTTAAAAGACATTCCTCTTAGAATTTGTTAGTCTTACTCTTAGTGCTTTTCCTACACTGCTCTATTTAGGTTCATGGCTAGTCGGCTCACATAGCCACACTGGACCTCAGCATTTATTCAGTGTTTTATCATTGCGTCCTTGTGTAACAACTAAAGACATAACACAGTGCAAACAAAAGGAACCAAGGGAACTAAGTAGGGTTGAATAGCCTTGACCCCTTGGTAGAGTTATTTGGTGAAGGTTGTAGTGTGTTGCCTTGCAGAAATAGACCAGATGATAGCCTGTATCTGGTCCATTCACTCTCATGAAAACCATCAGGTACTGTGTTTCTTCGGGTGAAATGGTGAATGAACAGGGTGAGCTGATTTCCCACAGAATCCCATACATTTTGCTTTTGTTATTCTTTCTTGAATCTAAACCTCATTAACTCAGCTAACTACTCATAAGTTATTTTTTTTATTAGCACTGTTGATTATTTTATACTATGCGGTCATTCCATAATGGATTTTGATATGAAATAATGGAAAAAATGCGAAAGGAGGGAAGTTTTATCCAGCTATGTTTTAACATTATTTTGCACATTTACATATAACTATAGCAAGACTATAGAGCAGACCAGACATATTCAAGCCAAGATTGATTGAATCTTAGCCCCGGCAGTAAATACGAGGTCTTCTAACGTAAGTATTGATAAGAAAGTGACAAGGTTGATGGGTTACCACCCAGCTAACACAAAACGTTTCACAACCTAAAAAAAAAGTTCCCGTAATATTCTGGGAACCAGAATGTGTTAGCTGGGCAGTGTGCATGAGGATGTGTTGATGAGTATCTCTGAGACTGCTAATGTTTACTAACTATAGACCACTGTCTGGGATCAAAGGGATAGAATATGCTCTGATGCTTTTTCTGATGTTATTATTTATGAAAATATTTGCTCTGCTCGTCACTATAGGTCAACTACGGCCACACGTTTTAGGTCCGTCAAAATTATGAAGTGACATTAAAATGTGGGCTCTGTCTCTACATTTGGTTGCTTTGTACTGTACTGCACGAATGTAAAGAATGGAATATTCAGAGGGCTATGAGATGGCTCTGGCCAACCAACCAGTAGTTCCTTTTGCCCTCGGCACACTGCAAAGATGAGTTGAAGTTTGAGTGTGTAGAGACAGTGACAATTGTGGACAACCCTCTGTGTTTGGGGCTTCATGAAGTTATTCGCTAAAATTAAGACATAATTTTTCAGTTTGGAAATTCATCGACAACATTTTCTCAGAACAAATGAAAATCGCTGAAAGACATTCTGCCCTCAGGCCAACCAACCTATAGCAGGGCAGATAGAAAAACCTTTGGCTCGTTGTTGGATTGTTACTTTAAGAGCTGCAGAAATGGTTCTCCATGTCAGGGTATCCGTACTGAAAAATGATCAGTTGTAGGAGGACAAGCTTTCCTCAACCTCCAAGATTACAGAGCAGCCTCTATGCACTGATCAACAGCAAAGTTTACCTCCCATTAACTTCACTGTATTGAATAATGACATGTATGAGCTAATATTAACATATTGATATGATTACCTGTCAAAGCAAAGATTTCCACTTGGCAACTAATCTATATGATAGATATTATTATGGATTGTTTCATCTGTATTTATCGTTTTGCAATGTATATATTAGTTTGCAGCTCTTTGCACAGAATAATAAAAGGTATAACTAACTGATCAAATAAAGTCTGCTCAATTTCAGTTGTTTCACTACAAATGAACCAAATGATGGCGTGCAGCATTTGCAAGCTGAGGCAGTTTGAAGAGTAAGTTGAATGTACTATCAGGATGTTGCTGTGTATTATTTCCATTTATCAAAAAGGAACTAAAATGTAACCCATTTAAGCCCAATTGTAGGGAGATGGGTCACTTTAGTGCTTCCTTTTAGAAAGTAGTCTGAAATAAGTTTGCTTTTGAACTTAAACCATATTAGTGATAGCTAGCCATCTAGAATGTTGCAGTTGCGCTTTTTGTTATTTCTTGTTTGTTTTTCTAATATCAGGGAGTATATTAAGAAGTAGCTATTGTTGTTAGGCATCCAAAATTACAGTATACCACTTTACCATTGTTTCTCAAGATGTCTTCACCTCAACGCTTTCCCATGCTGCCTTTAAAACAAAACTAGCCATGATATTTTGCATCTTCCCCACTGACCCCAGTCAGAAGACTTATTTGTTTTTAACTGACATTCCTTCTGATTTGTTCACAAAAATGACAAACCACGACATTATCACTGTACATTATTTGTCAGATTGGCTTCATTTTCATACTTATTTTGTAAATATCTGTGTTGTATGGGGCTTGAATTAAAATGTAAATATGTTTCCTGTATTTGTAATAATCATAATCCATTCGCTGTATAGCCTAGATGTGTCATGCAGATGTCCTAATTCTGTGTATGGTAATCTTGCACCATTGAGCTGTTTAGTGAATGAGGTAACAATAAAAGTACAACCCGTGCATAAGCAGAATAAATTAAACCTGTTTGTCTCATCCTTTATCATGCTACTGACTGGGGTAATTTTGACCCCAGAGGTCTATTTTTAATCATATTTAAAAGGTTGTTTATTCAACGTGTTTTTCATGACTTTTGTCAATCAAATTATTTAGTGTTTCTGTATCAATATGGACTTAATCAAATACAAATCCTTTGGGGTAATTTTAACCTCAGCCAAAACAGTATCCTGTCTATATTAATTTGATAAATATGACCTTTTATTTGAATCTGGGTTTCTCTGGTGACCTAATACCAAGTTATCCATACCATCAGAGGGGGAAGGGGATCTATAGGCCTATCAGCGATTTTTGACCAGATACACGGATCATCTGCAGAGATACAGCCCCTTATTTACAGTACCAGCCAATGATTATAACTGTCCTATACCAGGTATGACTGAACAAAATCTAAATTACCTCAGATTAATAGTTAGTTATTTGGACTGAAATTATAATGGAATAATTATGGTTACGGTTCCAGTCCCAGCACTTGCTATCAAAACATCTCTGGTATGATAACTTGGTACAACTGCAATACATAAACCTGATACACAGGTTGTATTTACACAGGCAGCCCAATTCTGATATTTTTCCCACTAACATCTCAACTTTTCACATCAGATGAGCTTTTTCAGAGCTGATCTGATTGGTTAAAAGACCAATTACTGAAAAAAAGATCAGACTTGAGCTGCCTGTGTAAATCAAAAACAGTTTGTCACCTTCTGTCATGAAGAGCACATGTTCAATTTCATAAACATGTTTCTCTATTAAAAAAAACAAAATAACTATAGTAAGTGCCTATTAAGTGCCAAAAAAAGTAACATGGTTGACCATAACAGAGTTGAAGATTTCATCTTAAATCAGCCATAAATCCCCTCTTAACAGGGGAATGGAAGCCTCTTGTGTGCAACAGGAAGTAGCAGTTGAATGGAGCTTCACAAAAGAAAATGACATTGCTCAAACATTTCTAGCCTGTCTGTCTATGGGTAACAGGGTTGAAGTGTTATGCTTGACCCACTCAGTTTCCCACCAGAAAAAGGCCAAGAAGAGTAGAACCACCTCACCTGCTTTTACACTATGATTTGACTTAGATGTTCAGTGTTTCTTATGAAATATATATATTTTAAAGGAATCGATTCACTATATTTACACGATAGTTCAGTGCACTTAACAGGGTTGACCTTAAAATGAGGGACAGACTTAAATGAATTACTAATCACATGAAATGACTACAAATCTAAAGAAATTACTTTGTCAGAGCAACAAAATAATTATGGTGAAACTTGGAGAAATTGTTGAATTAAATGGTTTGAATTCTTCCAAGAAGTGACACAGGGTTGGAGGTACATGTCAAAATACTGAATATTGGCACTTTAGCAGGCCTTTATTCACAAAAAAATGTATACTTATTGAATTCTCCATGTGGTCTATATTAAAGGGCAATTCATTTAATATAACAGGCTTTTAAAAGTCAGTATTGGTACACAATTTCTACTTAAAATATTAAATAGAACTATAATAAACACAAAAATAAACGCAATGTGTAACGTGTTGGTCCCGTGTTTCATGATCTGAAATAAAAGATCCCAGAAATGTTACATACGGACAAAAAGCGTATTTATTTTTTAAACATTGCACAAATTTCTTTACATCCCTGTTAGTGAGCATTTCTCCTTTGCCAAGATAATCCATCATGATCATTATACAGGTGTACCTTGTGCTGGGGAGAATAAAAGGCCACTTTAAAATGTGCAGTTTTGTCACACAACATAATGCCACAAATGTCTCAAGTTTTGAGGGAGCATGCAATTGGCATGTTGACTGCAGGAATGTCCACCAGAGCTGTTGCCAGAGAATTTAATGTTAATTGCTCTACCACACGGCTCCAACATTGTTTTAGAGAACCGGCCTCACAACCGCAGACCATGTGTATGGCGTTGTGTGGGCGAGCAGTTTGCTGATGTTGTGTTGTGAACAGAGTGCCCCATGGTGGCTGTGGGGTTCTGGTATGGGCAGGCATAAGCTACAGACAACGAACACAATTCCATTTTATTGATGGCAATTTGAATGTACAGAAATACCGTAACGAGTCTGAGGCCCATTGTGAGGCCCATTTTTTTAAGGTATCTGTGACCAACAGATGCATACAGTTGAAGTCAGAACTTTACATACACCTTAGCCAAATAAACTCAGCAAAAAAATAAACGTCCTCTCACTGTCAACTGCGTTTATTTTTAGCAAACTTTACGTGTAAATATTTGTATGAACAAAACAAGATTCAACAACTGAGACATAAACTGAACAAGTTCCACATACGTGACTAACAGAAATGGAATAATGTGTCCCTGAACAAAAGCAACAGTCAGTATCTGGTGTGGCCACCAGCTGCATTATGTACTGCAGTGCATCTCCTCCTCATGGACTGCACCAGATTTGCCAGTTCTTGCTGTGAGATGTTACCCCACTCTTCCACCAAGGCACCTGCAAGTTCCCGGACATTTCTGGGGGGAATGGCCCTAGCCCTCACCCTCCGATCCAACAGTTCCCAGACGTGCTCAATGGGATTGAGATCCGGGCTCTTCGCTGGCCATGGCAGAACACTGACATTCCTGTCTTGCAGGAAATTACGCACAGAATGAGCAGTATGGCTGGTGGCATTGTCATGCTGGATGATCATGTCAGGATGAGCCTGCAGGAAGGGTACCACATGAGGGAGGAGGATATCTTCCCTGTAACGCACAGCATTGAGATTGCCTGCAATGACAACAAGCTCAGTCCGATGATCCTGTGACACACCACCCCAGACCGTGATGGACCCTCCACCTCCAAATCGATCCCGCTCCAGAGTATAGGCCTTGGTGTAACCCTCATTCCTTCGACGATAGACACGAATCCGACCATCACCCCTGGTGAGAAAAAAACGTGACTTGTCAGTGAAGAGCACTTTTGCCAGTCCTGTCTGGTCCAGCGACGGTGGGTTTGTGCCCATAGGCGACGTTGTTGCCGGTGATGTCCGGTGAGGACCTGCCTTACAACAGGCCTACAAGCCCTCAGTCCAGCCTATTGCGGACAGTCTGAGCACTGATGGAGGGATTGTGCGTTCCTGGTGTAACTCGGGCAGTTGTTGTTGCCATCCTGTACCTGTCCCGCAGGTGTGATGTTCAGATGTACCGATCCTGTGCAGGTGTTGTTACACGTGGTCTGCCACTGCGAGGATGATCAGCTGTACGTCCTGACTGCCTGTAGCGCTGTCTTAGGTGTCTCACAGTACGGACATTGCAATTTATTGCCCAGGCCACATCTGCAGTCCTCATGCCTCCTTGCAGCATGCCTAAGGCACGCTCACGCAGATGAGCAGGGACCCTGGGCATCTTTCTTTTGGTGTTTTTCAGAGTCAGTAGAAAGGCCTCTTTAGTGTCCTAAGGTTTCATAACTGTGAACTTAATTGCCTCCCGTCTGTAAACTGTTAGTGTCTTAACGATCGTTCCACAGGTGCATGTTCATTAATTGTTTATGGTTCATTGAACAAGCATGGGAAACAGTGTTTAAACCCTTTACAATGAAGATCTGTCGAGTTATTTGGATTTTTACGAATTATCTTTGAAAGACCGGGTCCTGAAAAAGGGAAGTTTATTTTTTTGCTGAGTTTACATTTAAACTCGGTTTTTCACAATTCCTGACATTTAATCCTAGTAAAAATTCCCTGTCTTAGGTCAGTTAGGATCACCACTTTATTTTAAGAATGTGAAATGTCAGAATAATAGTAGAGAGAATGATTTATTTCAGCTTTTATTTCTTTCATCACATTCCCAGTGGGTCAGAAGTTTACATACACTCAATTAGTATTTGGTAGCATTGCCTTTAAATTGCTTAACTTGGGTCAAACATTTTGGGTAGCCTTCCACAAGCTTCCCACATTAAATTGGGTGAATTTTGGCCCATTCCTCCTGACAGAGCTGGTGTAACTGAGTCAGGTTTGTAGGCCTCCTTGCTCACACACGCTTTTTCAGTTCTGCCCACAAATATTCTATAGGATTGAGGTCAGGACTTTGTGATGGCCACTCCAATACCTTGACTTTGTTGTCCTTAAGCCATTTTGCCACAACTTTGGAAGTATGCTTGGATTCATTGTCCATTTGGAAGACCCATTTGCGATCAAGCTTTAACTTCCTGACTGATGTCTTGAGATGTTGCTTCAATATATCCACATAATTGTCCGTCCTCATGATGCCATCTATTTTGTGAAGTGCACCAGTCCCTCCTGTAGCAAAGCACCCCCACAACATGATGCTGCCACCCCCGTGTTTCACGGTTGGGATGGTGTTCTTCGGCTTGCAAGCCTCCCCCTTTTTCCTCCATACATAACGATGGTCATTATGGCCAAACAGTTCTATTTTTGTTTCATCAGATCAGAGGACATTTCTCCAAAAAGTACGATCTTTGTCCCCATGCGCAGTTGCAAACCATAGTCTGGCTTTTTTATGGCGGTTTTGGAGCAGTGGCTTCTTCCTTGCTGAGCAGCCTTTCAGATTATGTCGATATTAGACTCGTTTTACTGTGGATATAGATACTTTTGTACCTGTTTCCTCCAGCATCTTCACAAAGTCCTTTGCTGTTGTTCTGGGATTGATTTGTACTTTTTGCACCAAAGTACGTTCATTTCTAGGAGACAGAACACGTCTCCTTCCTGAGCGGTATGACGGCTCCGTGGTCCAATGGTGTTCATACTTGAGTACTATTGTTTGTACAGATGAACGTGGTACCTTCAGGCATTTGGAAATTGTTCCCAAGGATGAACCAGACTTTTGGAGGTCTACAATTTTCTTTCTGAGGTCTTGGCTGATTTCTTTTGATTTTCCCATGATGTCAAGCAAAGAGGCACTGAGTTTGAAGGTAGGCCTTGAAATACATCCACAGGTACACCTCCAATTGACTCAAATGATGTCAATTAGCCTATCAGAAGCTTCTAAAGCCATGACATTTTCTGTAATTTTCCAAGCTATTTAAAGACAACTTAGTCACTGTCAACTTAGTGTATGTAAACTTCTGACCCACTGGAATTGTGATACAGTGAATTATAAGTGAAATAATCTGTCTGTAAACAATTTTTGGAAACTTACTTGTGTCATACACACAGTAGATGTCCTTACCGACTTGCCAAAACTATAGTTTGTTAACAAGACATTTGTGGAGTGGTTGAAAAACAAGTTTTTATGACTCCAAACTAAGTGCATGTAAACCTCCGACTTCAACTGTATCTGCATTCCCAGTCATGTGAAATCCATAGATTAGGGCCTAATGAATGTATTTATAATGACTGATTTCCTCTTATGAACTGTAACTCAGTCAAATATTTTAAATTGTTCCATGTTGCGTTTATATTTTTGTTCAGTATATTTTCATGGAATGAACCAGCCCCTACCAACTCCCATTGTTTTGCTGTTATTCTAATTCTGGCTATGGGGGTTAGTCAATAAAGAACTCTAAGCCATATTGTAGGTCATTGTCTCTCAGGATCAAAATAAAGACTTTTTTGCCACCTATTTCCTGTTAACGTTTCCTCATATTCCTCAAGTTTCCCAGCTCTCCTGCTCTTTGTTAGGAAGAATGAGTTTTATATTCAATTTCTGACACAACATAGGCTGCATCATGTGGTGGTAGTTCTGCATGATAAACTACAATAATAGTTGTGTACAGGTCCGGTAGTATCATTTTGACTTGTCATGCTGAAAATATCATCCTCAAAGGAGAGAAGTGAAGATTGGGTCAGGCAACAAATATAACTTTAATAGTAATGTATAACATTATTTGGAATTAAACTCAAAGTGCGTTTGGAAAAAGGTTGTTAGATTGTTTTTATATTTTTATGGGGGGTCAAACATTGTGGGGCCAAATGATTAGATTTCAATTTTGTCTAGTCGTGTTGAAATTTGTGGGAGTGTAACAAAGTTATAAGAGTGACAGGGGGTTTAAACCAATGAAATATCTGATATCTCAGCTCAGTTTTTCTCCACGAATGAGAACTCGAGAACAATATGGTTTGAGCTCTTTGACGTCATCTCACATAGGCGATCCTTTGGTTTGGGTGAATTTGAGGTTTCCTCTTCAAATTGAGAACGAGGAAGTACTGTGGAAATCTCAAGAAAGTCCATTGGCTGTGTGTGTGTGTGTTACTTGAAGACGGATTATTTTCCTTTCCAGAAACATGGCAGAGTGAGTATTGCACATCAATGCATTATCGTCTCTGAGAACTGAATTCATATTATTTCAAACAGCTGGTGATGGATAAACCATCTATTTTTGCTAGCTCACTCCACTTGTTATTTCATTCAATTTAGCTAGCAAGCTAGTTAGCTTACGTTATCTATCCAATACCACCCAGCAGTGTAATATGGCTAGCTAACGTTGCATGCCTGGCATTAAAAGGGCAGTCTGACTTAGTCTACTAACTAGCCTAGTTAGCCACCTAGCCACAGAAACCTCTCTGTTTTACTCTTTGATTTAACGTTAGAAAACGTTGTTAGGTAAGTGATTTGACAATGCACACGACACATCGACATAGGTCTAGTAAAATAACATTAAAATGTATCCTCAACCTTGAATAGTAAATTACATGGTAATCTTGTATAGTTAAGTGAATCCTGGCTATTTAGTTAACTTTTTCCTACATGATCATTTCAATCAACTTTGAAATTGTCTAGTCAATTTATATAGACACGGCTTTAAAATATGCTACCTAACGTTGTAGAATTGATTCCCTAGTAGGCACTAACGTTACAATATTGGACAGGCTCGTTTTTCTTGCTTGAGAGGCACCCTCATGTTTGTTCAGTCTCAATCCAGATGCCCTAACTAACAGATACCAGGACTCTTGACTAATATGATTTTCTTTCCACAGAGCAGATATTGCGTTGATTGGTTTGGCTGTCATGGGCCAAAACATCATCCTGAATATGAATGATCATGGCTTTGTGGTAAGTCTCATATTGCAGTTTATACAGTTACATACCCCCTAAATAGTCTGCAACATAAGTGGTAGGCCTAAACTTTTTACAGTACATTGTCTTTCCCTTGCCTAAACTGTCTTACATCTATCGTAGGGTTGCAAAATTCTTGTAACTTTCCCAAACTTCCCAGATTTCCCCAGGATTTCTGAAAAACCTGGGAATTTTATTAAAGTTACCAGAATTTTGCAACCCTAATCTAACCTATTCTTTCCATAGGTCTGTGCATACAATCGCACTGTCTCCAAAGTGCATGATTTTCTGGCCAATGAGGCTAAAGGCACCAAGATAATAGGAGCTGAGTCCTTGGAGGACATGGTGGCCAAGCTGAAGAAGCCCAGGAGGATTGTGATGCTGGTCAAAGCCGGCCAGGCGGTGGACGACTTCATCGACAAGCTGGTCAGTGGCACAAACAGAAAAACATGATAGAAATGATGAGTCATGCTGTGGCTGTCAAATGTATCAAGGCTTTTTCAGTTCACCAAATCAGGTAATGGCTGGCTTGGATGCATTTGGGGTATTGAAATGCCACAAAGAAAACATTTAGAACTAGTGAAATTTAGTCCCACGGTTTATAATCTCCGGTAGCTTTCCCAAAACTTTCCCAAAATTAGGAGGGGAAAAAGCAGGAAATCTGTAATCCTTCAAACAAGATTTCTGGAAAATTTTGGAAATGTACAAATTTGCAACCACACAGTCCCTAATGTGGCTCATTTGGTTGTGCATGGCACTTGCATTATAGTAGATTGCCCCCTTCTAACATTTTCCTTCACAGGTCCCTCTTCTTGAGGCTGGGGACATTATCATTGATGGTGGCAATTCAGAATACAGAGACACAACAGTAAGTTTATCAGAAACATCTATTTCAAAGCTATGGTAATGTCAGTGTCAAGAGTGTGGTCTCATGGTAGTGTCGACTGTGTGTGTGTCTAGCGGCGCTGTAAGAGTCTGAAGGAGAAGAACCTGTTGTTTGTCGGCAGTGGAGTCAGCGGAGGAGAAGAGGGGGCTCGCTACGGACCCTCACTGATGCCAGGGGGACACAAAGAGGCCTGGTGAGTTTTTGGGACTCTACCCTTCCCTCTGCTATGGAGGGGTTGGGATTGATGGTTGATTATGACTGTGTCCCAAATAGCACCGGAGTACACAGACTATAATGAGGAGGAGTAGTGATCGTCTGTGAGAAAATTGTCTTAATCATACTGTATTTTTAAGCTTTCCCATATTGTTCCGTGTGTCCACAATCAATGATTTAATTATCATTATGAACTGTTAAAATGTGTTTTTTTTTTTTTTTACTCCTACAGGCCACACATTAAAGAGATTTTCCAAAGCATCGCTGCCAAGGTGGGAACAGGAGAGCCGTGCTGTGACTGGGTGAGCGGAATTTATTTATTTGGCACAAAATTGCACAACTTTCCCTCTTCCCTGGCTCTATGTGACATTTTAATTGTGCTGTTTTGACAGGTTGGTGACGAGGGTGCAGGCCACTTTGTGAAGATGGTCCATAATGGTATTGAGTATGGGGACATGCAACTGATCTGCGAGGCGTACCACCTCATGAAGGATGTCCTGGGTATGGACCACGACGAGATGGCCCAGGTGAGCCATTCAAAATGAATCAGTTTATTTAAATTATGAACCATTCCAGACACCCCTGATGACTTTCCGCTTTTGACTCCACCGCCAGTCATGTAATAGATATGTCGTTTAGAAAAGAGACTGAATGTCTTAGGACCGTAACTTTAATAGCATAAACCTCGCCATGAAATAGTCTCTATAGTAGCTAACTATAACAGCTGTTGATACTGTATGATGTCATGACGTATCTTAGTTGATTATTCTATTTGTCAGGTTCACTTCTGCTCTTGGGTCTCCCTTAGGTTTTCGAAGACTGGAACAAGACGGAGTTGGACTCCTTCCTTATCGAGATCACAGCTGGCATCCTCAAGTTCAGAGACACCGACGGCACTCACCTGCTGCCTAAGATCCGGGACGCCGCCGGGCAGAAAGGCACAGGGAAGTGGACGGCTATTTCGGCTCTCGAGTACGGCACACCAGTCACCCTGATCGGTAAGAGAGGAACGGACAATAGTCATGACGTCTCCATTTGGAAATTAATCGTCCAAGAGACTTGTAACCAAGAGACTTGTATCCCAGCCATGTTGGCGTAGTCATGATACAGGGTTGTGTTCATTAGGGCACACCGGGCATTAGGGCAACGGAAAACGAAACAAGCATCTCTTATTCAATAAGTTCAGATAGTACCTCCCCGTTTCACTCTGTTTTAGGACATTGGCTTCCATTTTGTGCATACTGAAGAATTTGTATTTATTGAACCTTTATTTAACTAGGCAAGTCAGTTAAGAACAAATTCTTATTTACAATGACGGTCTACCCCGGCCAAACCTGGACGACGCTGGCCCAATTGTGCTCCGCCCTATGGGACTCCCAATCACAGCCGGATGTGATACTGCCTGGATTCTAACCAGGGACTGTAGTGACGCCCCTTGCAGTGATACCCAGCACACAAACTATTTAGTACTCTTGTAGTGGTTTGTTTAAGAGCTGCTAATGTTTAGCCACATTAACTGACCCCCACAGTAGTGGCCGAGTCTTTATTCAGCTGAACCTGATCAATGAAGTGTCTGCAGCCTCCCTAAGAAGATTGGAGGCTTTTCTAGTCACACCACCTCATCTCAAGTGACATAAGGGGGATTTTCTATACTCTCTGAGTCTGCTGCTGCTGCGATGGGCAGCGTCTCCTAAAGGTAGCATCAGGTGGTGTGGTTATTCCAGGACAAAGCTGCCTCCAGCTAAAGACTAAAGTAGTGGAGAGATACATCTCCTAAGTGCTATTATCAAACTGGTTTACACTTCAGTTGACAACCATGTCATAGGCCTGTTATTCAGTCTTACTCAAGATGTGTTAATGGAACCACAAGATTGCTATAGAAAGGGCAATTTTTTTCTGCAACAGAAAAGGAAGAGTTTATATATTTTTTGCGGTGGGTTATTGGTATTTAATGTTGTCCCTGTATCATCAGTACTGGGAGGTCCTGTGTGAATGATAGCGGAGAGAACAAAAGGGCTCATTGTGAAAGCGGAGAACTGGTGTGGGTGGCCATGGGCCAGGGAGAGAGTGGACACGCCGTACAGGCAGGCTTGGGGGGTGGATTTCAGCTCTCAATAGGGTTGCGTTCAATGCGGAGTCGGGCGCTTCGTTTAGCCTTACTCATTGTGACATCTTTTTTCTCTTCTCTTCCCCCGCTTGCCATTGCATTGCATCACTGTGGCAATATTTAGCAAGTCATGCTTACCCAACGTATTTTTTCATCATGTGGTGGGAAGTTGTTCCTTTTTTTTTATGTGGCAAGCCCTGCTTTTACAATAGAATGATGGTTACTAACGCTGAGTCATAGGGTACCTTTGTGTTGTGGGCGGCATTGTGTTAACTTTGTCGGCTAGGAACTGTGCCAGCTGTAGGCTTGTCATTATGTTTGGTATTAAACTTGATGATGATTAAGGTATAAACGGGATGCCTATTCGATCAAAGATATAGAAGGGCAGAATTTTGGGGGGAAATATTGGAATTGTCTGTCAGTGTCTAGCTTATAGAGTGTACAATACAATCCCTTAATGTCTAATTCATGAAGGAGAAACCGCACTCACCTTTTCCTTCAAGTATATTTTGAACCCGCTACCCGAAGACCTTTTGTCACTACAAACATTTGAGCTGAGCATGCCAATTTCAGCTAGGCTATCAATTATCTTTGACACATCACAGCCGTTTACTGGGTCATTCCTCACGAAACTAGAACAAAGAAAATACCACGATTTGGGAGATTTTCATGAAATGTAATCCATAGTAGGGTCCTTTACATTTCATGAAAATCCCCCAAATCTTGTTATTTTCTTTGTTCTAGTTTTGTGAGGAATCACCATACGAGGACTCATAGGATGATTGCATTTAATAGAAATGAAAAGGGAGAACATGTTTTGAGGTAGACCTTGACCTTCTACTTGATCTTGTCCAATTTCCTATTGAAAGCATTTTCCCCATTTTGTGCCCAATGACCGCGACCCGGTTTGTGACCAAATGTGTTGCTCTGTAAAGAAGCTGACTCTCTCGCTCGCTCTCTCTGCCTCTCGCTCGCTCTCTCTGCCGCTCGCTCCCTCTTTCTCTCATGCCTCTTTCTCTCTCATCCTCCTCCCTCTCACAGGCGAGGCTGTCTTTGCCAGATGTCTGTCGGCCCTGAAGGACGAGAGAGTGGAGGCCAGCAGGAGCCTGGCCGGGCCCCAGGGAGCCAAGTTCAACGGGGACAAGGCCTCGTTCCTTGAGGACATCAGAAAGGTAGCCAGGCTACAGATGTCTGGGTTTCTGGGGCAATGCTGTAAAAACAAGTTCATTCACATATCACTATTAAAGCGCTTGTCATGTTTTCTCACCAATAGCTGAGGAAATCACGTTTTATTTGTAATCAGCCAAACAGAGTATTTTGAACATGTTGACTCGTGCTCCCGAGTGGTGCAGCGGTCTAAGAGCTTAGTGCAAGAGGCATCACTACAGTCCCTGGTTTGAATCCAGGCTGTTTTCCATCCGGCCGTGATTGGGAGTCCCATAGGGCGGCGCACAATTGGCCCAGCGTCGTCCGGGTTTGGCCGGGGTAGGCAAAACAAAAAATGCTATAGATAATTGGTAGACTCTGGCTTCCTCAGTTCTAGACTGTTCCCAAATCATTTATTTCATATTGTTTTCTGAAAACTTCTCTCGAAAAAAGAACAACCGTGACGGGTGGCGGTTGAATGATAGTACTTCAAAAAAGCGGCAATATTTTTTTCAAAAAGTGGCTATATCTTTTTCATCAAGCGGCAATAAAAAATAAAGTGGAGGGAAACAAATCCCATAAAGTGGCAATATTTTGAGAATATTTTTTTTTTTTTGAGAATGAAGTTGCAGTAATATTTCAAGATTAACGTAGGGATTTGGTTAAGTGCATGTCTCCCTGGCTTCCTGTTGCTGTGCACTCCACTGTTGAAATGCCTGAGTTAGATGACCTGGTGAAACTATACTTTAGAATTGGCTTAAATTAGAAGGAAATCCTTGCTCTCTTAAACAAGGAAGCAAGTGTTTGTGGGAGGAGAGGCAACTCAAGGACCACTCCTGCATGCGCAAAACACCTAATCTGAGGCGCTGTTTGAATATATTCATGGATAGATTATCCCTTTCGTGAATTAATCACTGATCTAAATATAGGCCTATTAGATAAATGGTAGGCTATTTTAAGCAATATGGCCAGAGGGGGGTGTGGTATATAGCCAATATACCATGGCTAAGGGCTGTTCTTATGAACGACGCAACGCGGAGTGCCTGGATACAGCCCTTAGTCGTGGTATATGGGCCATATACCACAAACCCCCAAGGTGCCTTATTGCTACCAACATGCTTCACCGTAGGGATGGTGCCAGGTTTCCTCCAGACGTGACGCTTGGCATTCAGGCCAAAGAGTTCAGTCTTGGTTTCATCAGACCAGTTTCATGGTTTGAGAGTCCTTTAGGGGCCTTTTGCCAAACTCCAAGGGGCTGTCATGTGCCTTTTACTGAGGAGTGGCTTCCATCTGGCCACTGTACCATAAAGGCCTGATTGGTAGAGTGCTGCAGAGATGGTTGTCCTTCTTGAAGGTTCTCCCTTCTCCACAGAGGTACTCTGGAGCTCTGTCAGAGTGACCATTGGATTCTTGGACACCTCCCTGACCAAGGCCCTTCTCCCCCGTTTGGCCAGTCTAGGAACAGTCTTGGTGGCTCCAAACTTCTTCCATACACTGTGTTCTTGGGAACCTTCAGTGCTACAGGCATTTTCTGGTAGCCTTCCCCAGATCTGTGCCTCGACACAATCCTGTCTCGGAGCTCTACAGACAATTCCTTCGACCTCATGGCTTGGTTTTTGCTCTGACATGCACTGTCAACTGTGGGATCTTTATATAGACAGGTGTGCCTTTCCAAATCATGTCAAATCAGTTGAATTTACCATAGGTGGACTCCATTCAAGTTGTGGAAACATCTCAAGGATGATCAATGGAAACAGGATGCACCTGAGCTCAATTTCGAGTCTCATAGCAAAGGGTCTGAATACTTATGTAAATAAGGTTTTTCTGTTTAAATTTTTCATAAATTTGCTAAAAAATCTGAACCTGTTTTCACTTTGTCATTATGGGGTATTGTGTGTCGTTTGCTGAGGGGGGAAAAGTATTTAATACATTTTCGAATAGGCTGTAACAAAATGTGGGAAAAAGTCAAGGGGTCTGAATCCTTCCTGAAGGCACTAGGCTACTGGCCTAGCTATTGCTCTCTCTTAAGATACTATACAAGGTGTTGGCATACACAGGGGATTGATGATAACATTGTAGCGAATTTGAAGGGCACCATTACAGGGACTGATGCACACAACTCCATGTCTCTTCGCAGTCTGACAACGCACCATGGCCATTAGAATGGTATTGCTTTGGGGATACCGTGAGTGAGATGCCTGTTTGAATGATTGTATTAGACCCCCCCCCCCCCCCCCACATACACACACACACATCCGAGTCTGTGTGGTTCCTCATTCTGAAATGAATTAACCTCTTCCAGGTCCTAATAGGCCTATGGTTATTATATGTTAAGAGAGAGGATTTCCTTGTTACTAAAGCCAATTCAAAAGTCTAGTTTCACCAGGTCATCTAACTGCAGGCATTTCAACAGCGCCAGAGAGACATGCGAATCCCCTACTTTAATCTTGGAATATAAGTGACTTTATTCTCAATTTTGACTTTATTCTCTAAATATTGCCACTTTGTTAAGTGCTATTGTGCAACAACAAAAAATGTGTGTGTGTATATATATATATATATATATATATATATATATATATATATATATATATATATATACACAAAAATATGATCCGAGTACCACCACTCAAGTTTAAAAAAAATAAATATATATATATTTTTTTTAACTCTTCCGTAAATGAATCATGGATATGGGAACAGAATTTATCTCTGCTAATTATCAGTTACTTCAAGCAAATGGTTTTGTCTTCTGTCCTGTTCAGGCCCTCTATGCCTCCAAGATCATCTCGTATGCCCAGGGCTTCATGCTGCTCAGACAGGCGGCCAAAGAGTTTGGCTGGTCCCTAAACTATGGCGCCATTGCCCTGATGTGGAGAGGAGGCTGCATCATCCGAAGGTAAGACCTAACATACCATCCTCATTAAAAGGCTGTCAGAGCTCCATTTACGAACGTGTGGCCACAGTGTGAAGCCATTTGTTTTATTCTTGCTGCCACAGAGTGTTGTAAGGCAGGGTTGACGAAGCCACAAGGAATGTGAGATAAGATTTCCTGGAAAATCTGAGTGGGACGGAATGAGGAAATGTCTCTCCTAATCAGGGTTGCAGTCAGTAAAAAAAAATTACTTTTAAAATAAATAGCTTCTCATTTTCAGCGTATTGAGAAGTCATTTAATAATGGATGCCCTTTTGTAAATTATTGAATTGGAATGTCAGTTTACATCCTGAATTGACTCAATTTGATATCACCCTAACTCTGGTGTCAAGTCATATTTGTTGTATTCTTGCTGCCACAGAGTATTGTAATGCAGCCAGCTGGTGAGTCAACCACAAGGAAGAAGAGAAGGCTTCCTGGAGAATCAGCCATACAAGAATGAGGAAATGTTGGTCTTAATGCGCAATGTGGGAAAGATGTTGCATAAACCTTGAGCAAACAGAAACCATTCATCATAACTTCTCTCAGCCCTGTGCCAAACTATACCCGACATTACTTTTCAAAGTGCAATGTGTTTTAACTAAGAATATGGTCTTGGTCAGTAGGGCAGAGCCGTCTAAAGTAGATCGGTCCTTACCTAAGTGTTCTACAGAGCGAGTAACACTCCTGTCTGAAATGGTTTTATCCTTTTTCAGGGATAATAAAACAGTGACCCTGGATCATATTCATTAGGGCACATTGTAGCAAAATGTTTGGCACCAGAAAATGAAAATAAACGGTCTTGTAGTCCCTCCCTGTTTCAATCTGTTTGTTTTGTTTGGTGAGTAATGATGCCAGTATCTCTCTCACCGTGTCTTTTCTCCAGTGTTTTCCTGGGGAAGATCAAAGAGGCCTTTGACAGGGATGCTGAGCTGCAGAATCTGCTGTTGGATACCTTCTTCAGTAATGCTGTACAGGACTGCCAGGTACAGTAAAGAAGGAGAGTAGGGTTAATCTGCCCTAAAATGCTGATCTTGGGTCATTTTTAGCATTTTTCCCCCATAATGGTTAAGTTTAGGATTGGGGGAGGGGAAGCTGATCTTCAATCTGTACCTAGGGGAGTAGGAAGTGATGAAAGAGAGCCCACCCCTTTGTGGCCACGTTAGCAACACACACTCACAGCTGTTTCCTCTTTGAAAATGAAGTTACCACCCCACCACTATATTGATACATACCATTTCCCAGCCCACAAAAGGAGAATATGATGGGGCTGTTAGTTATTGATGGAAATGTGTTTTTGTAATATAGATTACACGCATGTCATGGGCTTCTTATTTATACTGCAGTCTAATCGCAGTGTTGTACATGGTATGGCCCAAGACAGGGCAACATTTACAAAGTTATACTGTTTTTGGTCTCTGCGTTTAAATAAATAAACCCCTTGTCGCTATCTAATTATGTGATTATAAGTGTTCATGTCATATTGCTTTGCAATGATCTTGTCTAATAAACTTGAAATAACTGTATTCACCCTGATGTTCCCAAATCCCAGAGGGTTAGAGATTATTCTGTGTGCTTTTGTTCATGCGTGTGCTTGTTTTTGTCATGGCTGTAGGACTCGTGGCGCCGGGCGGTCAGCATTGGAGTGCAGCAGGGGATCCCTATGCCTTGTTTCACCACCGCCTTGTCCTTCTACGACGGCTACAGACACGACATGCTCCCGGCTAACCTCCTCCAGGTAACAACACATTGGATGCCACGGTGGAAGCGTCTCCTCTTACCATGCTTAAGGAGCAACTCAGTGACACAACACACCACTCTCTTCAGGGCACAAAGCTCCCCCTACAAGAACATATGTCAAAGTGAAGGAGATTAAAACGGTCTTGTCACGTGTGGATGTTAGCTAAGGGTAGTGTGTGTTTGGAGGCGGGTGGACTTTAAGACGATGATGTAACTACCATATTTAAATGGATACTGCAGCATTTAGGCCCACCCATATGCCCAGCTAGCAAGGAAATGTTTTACAAAGTTGTGGAAACGTTGCAGAACATTACAAAAACGTTATGTGCCAGCCGGGATGTTCTGGCGCCCACTCTTCTGCGAGAGCATCTTGCGTCGCTTTATTGGCAAAGATATAAACGGAATAAAACAACATTTTACTGAGGCAACTCTTAACTCTGTGTGTTTGTCACTTTAGGCCCAGAGAGACTACTTTGGAGCACACACGTATGAACTTCTGTCAAACCCTGGCAAGTACATCCACACCAACTGGACAGGCCACGGTGGCAATGTTTCCTCTTCCTCTTACAACGCTTAAGGAGCAACGCCGTCTCAGACAGACGCAGACGGGCAGAGACGGAAGGCCAGAAGAGATGAGGGGCATTTTTTAGCTCAAGAAGATTTATGTTAGATGTTACTTCTCTAAAACCAAGCATCAATATTTAAAGACCCCTTCCTTCAATCAGACAAATTGTATCTTAAGATTCTTAAAAGGGGTTCTGATGTACTATTACAGTTTTATTTATGATGAAGTGGGAAAAGTAATCATTGTATGTGTATGTAAACACTTCCCCTATGAGGTTGGTAGTGCAGTGCTTAGTACTGTAGGGCCCATTGCCACAGACAGACACAACAAAGAGGGAAGTCACAAGGGTTTCGCCCCCAAAGCTTACACCACAAGCTGACGGCTAGTTTCTCTAATCATGTTCACACAGTTGACACTGGATTAAGGTTAACCATTGCACTGTACTGTATTAGGCTAAATAAAGATTTAAATCACTTTTTAATTAGCTTTTGTGGTCCTTACACTCCAGCCTTGAGCGGGAAACAGGATTCAGGTTTTGCTCTGTTTATAACTGCCCAGGGTTACATTGGGCAGAACGAGACGTCAACTGTGGCGATGGCCCATGGTACAGTAATAAACTTTGATAAAATGACCCTGTTAAGTCAGTGAGAGCATCTCTCTTTCATGAAATCCATTGAAGCCATTGCTTACCAAATTATCACAATTCAAACCAATTGAACATTTAGTGATCTTTTGTTTAGTTGTAGGCTGTGTAATTTCAAGCAATTTCCAGTAGGTGGCCATAAGACACTTGTCCCTGTGGCTCCTGGATATCAATCATGAAAACACCGATTGACCATAGACTCATATAGTCTGAAATGTGTCTTGGAAATTATTTAGTGGTTTAGTCAAGTCCATCTTGTCAGTGCAGGTTTGTTCTTACTTTGAGAAGGTGTTGAAGGGTGTTGGATTCTAAGGTTACTGAACTTTTTTTCAAATTATTGATAATGCATCATCCAATTTGTGTACAACTTTACAGTATGGAACACTTGAGCGGAAAAAGCTAAATCACATTTGTGGAGAGAGCGGAGTTGGTGTCTCACCTATTGGCGAAGGCAATATAGTTCACCTGTTGTTCAGATCTCAATTCACTCTGCTCACTGTCTTTGGCTTATAAGTGAGAAACGCTACATCTCAAGCAGGCACACAGTTTGTTCTTCCTTTAATGTCAGCTGTAGCACTCACCTGTTGAAATCCGTATGACAATTCAAAGCTCATTTGCCAGTGCACCAGATGCACCTGTAGCTTTGGTCTTTGAGGCCTTTGTTTTAGGCCTTAAGTACCCCTCATTCAGCTTCTCTCTAGCCATCCACCGTCACTTATTTTGGGCAGTTAGGTTCTTCCAAGAATACCTTAATTGGCACCTATTTTAGCAATTGGTTGCTGCTTAACACTGGCACTGGTCATATCTGCCCAGTTTCTTTCAACTATCTAATCCTTTCAGATCAAGATAGGGGTTGGAAAAGTGCATAGGAAATGTAGCCTGGTCCACCAAAATGTAAGATCAGGATGGTCGAACGAGGCTATAAGAAAGGAGTCCACTGTCGAGTTTTGACATTCAGTATGGAAGATGTACTGCCATTGACAATCCTTTTGATGGTTAAAGGAGCCTTTATCTCTGTAGGCTTGCTTTAAATACATTTTGGTGTTCCTGTTTAGGTGACTTGAATCTCTAACTTCTTACATGACAAACAAAGCGACACAGTGTTTTTTCTATGTAGGCCTACAGATGACAGTTATCATAAAAAGACAACATCCTGGCTCTTCCATTATCAAAGTTAGGATCGTCATCACCACTCAACCCATTTAGCATAGCTTTGCTATTTGGATTCAGCATTCAGACTTTGTTAATGATACTCTTCTACTTTTTTAAATAGATATTTGTCTGGGTTGATCCTTTGTTTATGCCCACGGCCTAATTAATCCATTGGAAAAAGGAACATCTCGACAATTAGGGGCTTGCTGAGGAGAGAATAGTGTTCTAAATGACTGTTAATGAACTGCGGAGGTTGTATTAAAACGTATGAGGCTATTATAGCTCTTTGATGGCAGCGCAGGTGGGTGATGGTGCCGAGTCATCCTTCAGACAGTGAGCCCCAGATGGCACCCTATTGAGTACATTACGTTTGACCAGGGCCCAGATCAAAGTAGTGCACTGTAAGGAATAGGGTGCCATTTGGGATGTAACCTGTTCAATAATGCATTATACAGTTGTGTTGAGGAAGACACGAGAAGAACCCATATTCCCAAAAACGTGAATCAAATTGGGTCCTGCAGCATACTACCTTCTTGTGGTTTTTATATTACACATATTGTTAGGGAATGTATAGGCCTGCAATTCCTTCCAATCTGAGGAAGAGGAATGGGTGAAAGCTATATAGAGCTTAGGCCAGGATGAATTCAGATCGGCGTTAACCCTTGTTAGCCACATGCATAGCTTTTCATTGCTTTTGTTGAGGTGGTGTCAGAGGTGCGTTTAGAGTTGTCAAATCAGGCTGGTCTCAGACTAGACGTAACATAGTCAACGTAAATCCATGACATTCATGTTACATTTGGTATGGTTATATTAGAAAGAAGGTTCCTTAAGGCAAAAACTAAAGTAGGGTGGTTGGTCGGGGTGGGTGTATAATTCGTACATCTAACAACCCAAAGGTTGCGTGTTCAAATCTCATTACAGTCAACTTGGACATTTTAGCTAATTAGCAACTTTGAAACTACTTTTTAGCTACTTTGCAACTACGTAGAATGCTAGCTAACCCTTCCCCTAACCTTAACCCTTTAACCTAACTCCTAATCTTAACCCCTAACCTAGCTAGCGGTAGCCACCTAGCTAACGTTAGCAACTCGTTAGCAATTCGTAACATATCATACGAAATGGATGATGGACATCTACAAATTAATACATACCAAACATAACATATCATATTAATTTGAGTCCAGGTTGGTCAAATTGGTGAGCAGCTGCTTTTGTGGTCATTGTCACGAAACCACAACCGTCCTATCCCACCCACGTTAGAAGTTCAGAATGAAAAAGAGTAGGCTATATATAAATAATGACACTCATTTAAAACCATTAAACAAAAAAAATAGGGATTCATATCAGCCTAATCGACATGCCAGTGTTCGAACTTGTAACGCGGCTGCATGGGATTTTACTGGTGCATCCAATGGCAATGTCCGTGATAGGTTCTATAGCATATCATTGTTTTTCGTTACGGTGATGTCGGAGGTGCAACTGGAGCTGTCATATCGTTGACCAGCTGTTCCACATTGCGGAAGTTTAACGTTACAGCGTGATTACATTTTCTAAAGCGAATGTTCCCGTTCCTGCATTAGCGGAGACCACATTAACCGTAAACACTGTATATGTCGGCTCAATTGGAAATGACCTTTACAAAATGAAACATTGTTTTTTTTACCCTCTAAGTCTATAGACAAGCTATGACAGAAATTCATGCTTTGGTTTAGTCTCCTTGGCACTGTTTCCACATACTTTTATTTTATTTAACCCTTATTTTACCAGGTAAGTTGACTGAACACATTCTCATTTACAGCAACGACCTGGGGAATAGTTACATGGAAGAGGAGGATGAGTGAGCCAATTGTAAACGGGATGATTAGGTGAATGTGATGGCATGAGTGCCAGATTGGGAATTTAGCCAGGGCACCGGGGTTAACACTCCTACTCTTCCTACTCTTACTCTTACTTTTTCTAACTGACTTGCCTAGTTAAATAAAGAATGACAATAAGTGCCATGGAATCTTTAGTGAGCACAGAGAGTGAGGACACATGTTTAACATCCCATCTGAAAGACAACACCCTACACAGGGCAATGTCTCCGATCACTGCCCTGGGATTTAAAAAAAATAGTTGACCAGAGGAAAGGGTGCACCCTCCAACACCACTTCCAGCAGCATCTCGTCTCCCATCCAGTGACCAACCAGGACCAACTCTGCTTAGCTTCGGAAGCAAGCCAGCAGTGGGATGCAGGGTGGTATGCTGCTGGCTTACCCCCCTAATGTTTTAGCATTTGTGGCACAAATCCCATTCAAGTCATGGGGCCAATGATTTGGACATGGTGTGCAAAAAATGCAAATATCTGTCCCATGACTCTAATGGGATTGGTGCCCCAAACGCTAAAACGCTGACATGTTGAAACGTGCCAAGGGAAGCTAAACCAAACCATGGATTGCTTTAGCATACAGATTGAATAGAGCCCTTAGTTTTGAGATCCTTTCCTAACTTTCATCACACTTTTGTTATTTTGTCCTTACCATTTATTTTTACAATTATGGAACACATGCCAAATTGATACTTAATCAGTACTAGTTACTTAGAGGAGAAGATGCTACAAGTTGTGGGGGAGGGAGGTTTTTAAAGGAAATTACATCCACTTAATTGTGATGTCTAATTCAGAGAACATACTGTATGTTTTTATTTTATCTACTACAGTGTATTAATAGGAAATGGGCTCCTTTTGGTAATTACTCATGTCTATTGCGTCAAACACCCCTGTGTGTGTGTGTGTGTGTGTGTGTGTGTGTGTGTGTGTGTGTGTGTGTGTGTGTGTGTGTGTGTGTGTGTGTGTGTGTGTGTGTGTGTGTGTGTGTGTGTGTGTGTGTGTGTGTGTGTGTGTGTGTGTGTGTGTGTGTGTGTGTGTGTGTGTGTGTGTGGGGGGGGGGTCTATAAAAATGAGGCTTGTGCCACGAGACCTGCAGCAGCTTCAAGAAAGTGATGATCATGGGGGTGCTGGTGAGATTAGTACCCTTCGTCCTCATGGTGTGGAGTGGACAAGAGACAACGGCACTTCCCATAGAGGATAACCTAGGATTGCAGCGCAACCGGGTGAGTTGATAATAATCACTCCTTATTAAACTCAATAGCGTGTTTAAAGGTCTGGTATGAAAATGTTAGTTTCTACATATGTCAATTTAGACTTTTGGGGACAGCTCATAGTTTTGTGGTACAGTTCTAAATTTGAGCTATGACACCACACTTGATGCTGCATGTTTGTTGTGTTGTAATATCAAGCATGAGCCATGAATTGCAACCACAAATGCCGATATTCAGATCAACTCCAGATCGTGGTTTCTGGATACACGCTTAAAGTCGGTTTGATTCGCAGGGCAACGTGTCCTGGCTGGTAGTAGTTGACACGTGATTTAGGCCTCTATTCAATCTGTAATGCTGAAGCATTAGATTCCGCGATAGAAATATAAAGGTAATTTCAGATTGAGCCAACATATTCCGCGTTTACGGTGAATACAGTCTCCGCTAAAGTGGAAACATTGCCGTTAAACTCCAATCACGCTGTAAAGCTAAAGTCCCGCGATGTGGATTAAATAGAGCCCTTAGAAACCGTTCTGACAGCAAACCTGGCTGAGAGGAAGTCATCCATTGGATGCAACCTAACAAGGACTTAATCAAGTGTCAACTCCCTCCATCCAGGATCATGTTGTACAAATCAAATTCACCTATATAATTGATTTAATAATACATGACAAAAATGTATGTTTGGTCCAGGAGTTGACTGTGGAGCAGAGGGACCTGTTGAAGATGTTGTCGGGGCTGAATGAGCTGACGTCAGAGTATATGTATCCGGATCAACAGCTCCACAGAGAGCTGCAGGACAGATCTCTCAGAGCTCAAGTTCCTGCCAGAGTGAGATCCCCCTGTAAGAAGTTATTTTGGAAGACCTTCTCATCCTGCTAGCGAAGGCACTGGCAGACAGCTGCTGACAGTCACAGTCTACACCCTGGCCTCGTTGCCGCATTGCATGAGCAATACTCAATGACTATGAATAAACTGCAACTAAAGAAAAATGAATTCTGATTGATGACTGTGTGATGCAGTACCTCTGCCTATACTTCATCTCTCCTAGAATGTAGGGCAGGCAAGTGGTATTATCTTACTATTGCAGTGGTCTTTCTTTATTCTTTTTCTTTTCAGGGAATGTTTGATGTGTAGAATTACAATTCCTTGCTATTAACTTTTTTGCATGGATTTAACATGGTTTATTGTTACTGTATCAGCAAAAGACAACACTACGAAGCCTTCATACTGTCATTACTATTAACATCAACTGAATTACACTGAGAAAAGGCTGTAGCCTAGATAATTGCTTACCTCACATTTTGTCTTCTTGCCTTGCCTAGACGGTGCCTTCAGAAAGTATTCAGACCACTTGACTTGTTCCACATTTTGTTACGTTACAGCCTTATTCTAAAATTGATTGAAATATTTTTTGTCCTCATCAATCTATATACAATACCCCATAATGACAAAAAAAAACGTTTTTTTTAAAACATTTTTGATCATTATAAAAATTAAATATCACATTAACATAAGTATTCAGACCCTTTACTCAGTACTTTGTTAAAGCACCTTTGGCAGTGATTACACTGCCAAAGGTGTCTTCTTGGGTATGACGCTATAAGCTTGCCACACCTGTATTTGGGGAGTTTCTCCCATTCTTCTCTGCAGATCTTCTCAAGCTCTGTCAGGTTAGATGGGGAGCGTTGCTGCACACCTATTTTCAGGTCTCCAGAGATGTTAGATCGGGTTCAAGTCCAGGCTCTGGCTTGTCCCGAAGTCACTCCTGCATTGTCTTGGCTGTGTGCTTAGGGTTGTTGTCCTGTTGGAAGGTGAACCTTTGCCCCAGTCAGACCCTGAGGAGCGCTGTGGAGCAGGTTTTCATCAAGGATCTCTGTACTTTGCTCTGTTCATCTTTGCCTCTCCTGACTAGTCTCTCAGTCACTGCTGCTGAAAAACATACTCACAGCATGATGCTGCCACCACCATGCTTCACCATAGGGATGATGTCAGGTTTCCTCCAGACATGACGCTTGGCATTCAGGCCAAAGTTTCATCAGACCAGATAATCTTGTTTCTCATGGTTTGAGTCTTTAGGTGACTAATGGCAAACTCCAAGTGGTCTATCATGCCCTTTACTGAGGAGGGGCTTCCGTCTGGCCACTCCACCATAAAGGCCTGATTGGTGAAGTGCTGCAGAGATGGTTGTCCTTCTGGAAGGTTCTCCCATCTCCACAGATGAACTCTAGAGCTCTGTCTGAGTGACCATCGGGTTCTTGGTCACCTCCCTGACCGAGGCCCTTCTCCCCCGATTGCTCAGTTTGGCCGGGCGGCCAGCTCTAGGAATAGTCTTGGTGGTTCCAAACTTCTCCCATTTAAGAATGATGGAGGCTACTGTGTTCTTGGGGACCTTCAATGCTGCAGAAATGTTTTTGTACCCTTTCCCAGATCTGTGCCTCGACACAATCCTGTCTCGGAGCGCTACGGACAAGTCCTTCGACCTCATGGCTTGGTTTTTGCTCTGACCTGCACTGTCAACTGTGGGACCTTATATGGACAGGAGTGTGCCTTTCCAAATCATGTCCAATCAATTAAATTTACCACAGGTGGACTCCAATCAAGTTGTAGAATCTCAAGGATGATCAATGGAAACCGGATGCACCTGAGCTCAATTTCGAGTGTCATAGCAAAGGGTCTGAATACTTATGTAATATTTTTTATATATATACATTTCTAAAAACCTGTTTTCATATTGTCATAATGGTGTATTGTGTGTAGATTGCTGAGGTTTTTATTTAATCCATTTTAAAATGAGTCTGTAACGTAACAAAATGTGGAAAACGTCAAGGGGTTTGAATACTTTACGAAGGCACTGTATATGGGTCATTTGCATTTCTTAACTCATGAAACCACACTATCCTTAGTTTTACGCTAACAATATTTTGCTCATTGTGTGCCCCTTTCTGTCCCATAATTCGGTCCATTTACCATACCTGTTTGACTCAAAAGCACTCCAAGGCAAAATAAACTGCTTCAAACAATGGGCAACATTCATGCATGTGATCTAACAGACCACGAGCAAAGAGGTCAAGTTTGAATGTCTACTGAATTACACCATAGTATCTTGTTTATCATCCAGCCTATCCAATGGATGGCAACTAGTTATTTTATAGATGTCCATGCAGAAAAATATACATCTTAATTTCATTAACCTCATACCTCCAGCACTCATATTTAGCCTGAAATCATCATCCCTGAGATCAGTTAGAAGATTGAATCCAACATGTCATGTCAGCAGCATGACAATCAAGCCCAGCATACAACCCACTAGACCAGTCCACCAGCTCTGGCGAGTTTAATGGAGAGTAATTCCCGTTTTATGCACTTTTCCCTCTATGCATAATATGACCACATTTGTGGCCTGCTGGAGGTCATTTTGCAGGGCTCTGGCAGTGCTCCTCCTTGCACAAAGGCGGAGGTAGCGGTCCTGCTGCTGGGTTGTTGCCCTCCTACGGCCTCCTCCACGTCTCCTGATGTACTGGCCTGTCTCCTGGTAGCGCCTCAATGCTCTGGACACTACGCTGACAGACACAGCAAACCTTCTTGCCACAGCTCGCATTGATGTGCCATCCTGGATGAGCTGCACTACCTGAGCCACTTGTGTGGGTTGTAGACTCCGTCTCATGCTACCACTAGAGTGAAAGCACCGCCAGCATTCAAAAGTGACCAAAACATCAGCCAGGAAGCATAGGAACTGAGAAGTGGTCTGTGGTCACCACCTGCAGAACCACTCCTTTATTGGGGGTGTCTTGCTAATTGCCTATAATTTCCACCTGTTGTCTATTCCATTTGCACAACAGCATGTGAAATTTATTGTCAATCGGTGTTGCTTCCTAAGTGGACAGTTTGATTTCACAGAAGTGTGATTGACTAGGAGTTACATTGTGTTGTTTAAGTGTTCCCTTTATTTTTTTGAGCAGTGTATATATATATATGGAGAATGGTGTTATTTATATACACTGCTCAAAAAAATAAAGGGAACACTAAAATAACACATCCTAGATCTGAATTAATGAAATATTCTTATTAAATACTTTTTTCTTTACATAGTTGAATGTGCTGACAACAAAATCACACAAAAATTATCAATGGAAATCAAATTTATCAACCCATGGAGGTCTGGATTTGGAGTCACACTCAAAATTAAAGTGGAAAACCACACTACAGGCTGATCCAACTTTGATGTAATGTCCTTAAAACAAGTCAAAATGAGGCTCAGTAGTGTGTGTGTGGCCTCCACGTGCCTGTATGACCTCCCTACAACGCCTGGGCATGCTCCTGATGAGGTGGTGGATGGTCTCCTGAGGGATCTCCTCCCAGACCTGGACTAAAGCATCCGCCAACTCCTGGACAGTCTGTGGTGCAACGTGGCGTTGGTGGATGGAGCGAGACATGATGTCCCAGATGTGCTCAATTGGATTAAGGTCTGGGGAACGGGCGGGCCAGTCCATAGCATCAATGCCTTCCTCTTGCAGGAACTGCTGACACACTCCAGCCACATGAGGTCTAGCATTGTCTTGCATTAGGAGGAACCCAGGGCCAACCGCACCAGCATATGGTCTCACAAGGGGTCTGAGGATCTCATCTCGGTACCTAATGGCAGTCAGGCTACCTCTGGCGAGCACATGGAGGGCTGTACGGCCCCCCAAAGAAATGCCACCCCACACCATGACTGACCCACCGCCAAACCGGTCATGCTGGAGGATGTTGCAGGCAGCAGAACGTTCTCCACGGCGTCTCCAGACTCTGTCACGTCTGTCACATGTGCTCAGTGTGAACCTGCTTTCATCTGTGAAGAGCACAGGGCACCAGTGGCGAATTTGCCAATCTTGGTGTTCTCTGGCAAATGCCAAACGTCCTGCACGGTGTTGGGCTGTAAGCACATCCCCCACCTGTGGACGTCGGGCCCTCATACCACCCTCATGGAGTCTGTTTCTGACCGTTTGAGCAGACACATGCACATTTGTGGCCTGCTGGAGGTCATTTTGCAGGGCTCTGGCAGTGCTCCTCCTGCTCCTCCTTGCACAAAGGTGGAGGTAGCGGTCCTGCTGCTGGGTTGTTGCCCTCCTACGGCCTCCTCCACGTCTCCTGATGTACTGGCCTGTCTCCTGGTAGCGCCTCCATGCTCTGGACACTACGCTGACAGACACAGCAAACCTTCTTGCCACAGCTCGCATTGATGTGCCATCCTGGATGAGCTGCACTACCTGAGCCACTTGTGTGGGTTGTAGACTCCGTCTCATGCTACGACTAGAGTGAAAGCACCGCCAGCATTCAAAAGTGTCCAAAACATCAGCCAGGAAGCATAGGAACTGAGAAGTGGTCTGTGGTCACCACCTGCAGAACCACTCCTTTATTGGGGGTGTCTTGCTAATTGCCTATAATTTCCACCTGTTGTCTATTCCATTTGCACAACAGCATGTGGAATTTATTGTCAATCAGTGTTGCTTCCTAAGTGGACAGTTTGATTTCACAGAAGTGTGATTGACTTGGAGTTACATTGTGTTGTTTAAGTGTTCCCTTTATTTTTTTGAGCAGTGTATATATATGGATAAGGAACGTCTTTATATATATATAAATAACACCATTCTCCATGGACTGTAATTTACAAATGTTTCAGAGCTATTGATAATGAGTAAGCCGTTTGGATAAGGGGATTCTAAATATAAATGACAATTGTTTTAGATTTTACCGTACGATCGCTGGAGACGTGAAACCAGTCTTAAGCCAGCAAACTGAAGCATATCAACATGTCACCTTTTCCACAGTGAAGTTTATGAAATGCGTGCCTTATAACTTAAGATATAGGCTTCTGTAGCCATGAGCAAATGACAGTGCAGCACCAAACCTACGAAGTTGATTTATGATTTCTAGAATCTTTTATTATATGCCCGGACTTTTCACTCTATCGTGTTAAATATTAGCTAATATTGGTAGTCACCGTCAATTATACACACATACACTTTAGCCACCTGGCGCAAGGTTCAAGATGACTGGATCGTTGTCATCACAGTTCCATGATTAGTGAGGTTTATTAGAGTAGATTCATAGGACTATTGTTCAACCCCTATTGTACACTTTTCTCACCTTCCAATTGAATTGAACAATTTATTATGGCAACTTTCAGGATAAATCAAACAACAAGGTTCGCTAAACCAGTTTTTTTTTAAATTATTGATAAATACAGTTGAAGTCGGAAGTTTACATACACCTTAGCCAAATACATTTAAACTCAGTTTTTCACAATTCCTGACATTTAATCCTAGTAAAAATGTCCTGTTTTGGCCAGTTAGGATCACCACTTTATTTGAAGAATGTGAAATAATAGTAGAGAAATAAATAATAGTAGAGAGAAGATTTATTTCAACTTTTATTTCTTTCATCACATTCCCAGTGGGTCAGAAGTTAACATACACTCAATTCGTATTTGGTAGCATTGCCTTTAAATTGTTGAACTTGGGTCAAACGTTTCAGATAAGTTGGGTGAATTTTGGCCCATTCCTCCTGACAGAGCTGGTGTAACTGAGTCAGGTTTGTAGGCCTCCTTGCTCGCACGCACTTTTTCAGTTCTGCCCACACATTTTCTTTGAGGCCAGGGCTTTGTGATGGCCACTCCAATACCTTGACTTCGTTGTCCTTAATCCATTTTGCCACAACTTTGGAAGTATGCTTGGGGTCATTGTCCATTTGGAAGACCCATTTGTAACCAAGCTTTAACTTCCTGACTGATGTCTTGAGATGTTGCTTCAATATATCCACATAATTGTCCGTCCTCATGATGCCATCTATTTTGTGAAGTGCACCAGTCCCTCCTGCAGCAAAGCACCCCCACAACATGATGCTGCCACCCCCGTGCTTCATGGTTGGGATGGTGTTCTTCAGCTTGCAAGCGTCCCCCTTTTTCCTCCAAACATAACGATGGTCATTACGGCCAAACAGTTCTATTTTTGTTTCATCTGACCAGAGAACATTTCTCCAAAAAGTATGATCTTTGTCCCCATGTGCAGTTGCAAACCGTAGTCTGGCTTTTTTATGGCTGTTTTGGAGCAGTGGCTTCTTCCTTGCTGAGCAGCCTTTCATGTTATGTCGATTATAGGACTCATTTTACTGTGGATATAGATACTTTTGTACCTGTTTCCTCCAGCATCGTCACAAGGTCCTTTGCTGTTGTTCTGGGATTGATTTGCACTTTTCACACCAAAGTGTGTTCATCTCTAGGAGACAGAACACGTCTCCATCCTGAGCAGTATGATGGCAGCGTGGTCCCATGATGTTTATACCTGCGTACTATTGTTTGTACAGATGAACGTGGTACATTCAGGCGTTTGGAAATTGCTCCCAAGGATGAACCAGACGTGGAGAGGGTTACAATTTTCTTTCTGAGGTCTTGGCTGATTTCTTTTGATTTTCCCATGATGTCAATCAGAGGCACTGAGTTTGAAGGTAGGCCTTGAAATACATCCACAGGTACACCTCCAATTGACTCAAATGATGTCAATTAGCCTATCAGAAGCTTCTAAAGCCATGCCATCATTTTTCTGGAATTTTCCAAGCTGTTTAAAGGCACAGTCGACAGAGTATGTAAACTTCTGACCCACTGGAATTGTGATACAGTGAATTATAAGTGAAATCATCTCTGTAAACAATTGTCGGAAAAATGACTTGTGTCATGCACAAAGTAGATGTCCTAACCGACATGCCAAAACTATAGTTTGTTAACAAGAAATTTGTGGAGTGGTTGAAAAACGAGTTTTAATGACTCCAACCTAAGTGTATGTAAACTTCCGACTTCAACTGTATGCGAGAATGCTATTCATTGACTACAGCTCAGCGTTCAACACCATAGTGCCCTCAAAGCTCATCACTAAGCTAAGGACCCTGGGACTAACACCTCCCTCTACAACTGGATCCTGGACTTCCTGACGGGCTGCCCCCAGGTGGTAAGGGTAGGTAACAACACATCTGCAACGCTGATCCTCAACACGGGGGCGTGCTCAGTCCCCTCCTGTACGCCTTGTTCACTCATGACTGCACGGCCAGGCACGACTCCAACACCATCTGATGACACAGCCTGATCACTGACAACGATGAGACAGCCTATAGGGAGGCGGGTCAGAGACCTGACCGTGTGGTGCAAGGACAACAACCTCTCCCTCAACGTGATCAAGACAAAGGAGATGATTGTGGACTACAGGAAAAAGAGGACCGAGCACGCCCACATTCTCATCAACGGGGCTGCAGTGGAGCAGGTTGAGAACTTCAAGTTCCTTGGCGTCCACATCATCAACAAACGGACATGGTTCAAGCACACCAAGACAGTCGTATAGTTGGCATGACAAAGCCTATTCCCCCTCAGGAGACTGAAAAGATTTGTCATGGGTCCTCAGATACTCAAAAAGTTATACAACTGCAAGATCGAGAGCATCCTGACTGGTTGCATCACTGCCTGGTATGGCACTACAGAGGGTAGTGCGTAGGGCCCAGTACATCACTGGGGCCAAGCTTCCTGCCACCCAGGACCTCTATAGCAGGCGGTGTCAGAGGAAGGCCCTAAAAATTGTCAGAGACTCCAGCCACCCTAGTCATAGGCTGTTCTCTCTGCTACCGCATGGCAAGCGGTACCGGAGCGCCAAATCTATGTCCAAGTGGCTTCTAAACAGCTTCTACCCCCAAGTCATAACACTCCTGAACATCTAATCAAATGGCCACCCAGACTATTTGCGTTGTCCCCCCCCCCCTCTTTTACACTGCTGCTACTCTCTGTTATCATCTATGCAGTCACTTTAATAACTCTACCTACATGTACATACCTCAATTACCTCGACTAACTGGTGCCCCCGCACACTGACTCTGTACCGGTACCCCCTGTATATAGCCTCGCTATTATTATTTTACTGCTGCTCTTTAATTATTTGTTACTTTTATTTATTTGTAGGTATTTTTCTTAACTGCATTGTTAGTTAAGGGCTTGTAAGCATTTCACTGTAAGGTCTACACCTGTTGTATTCGGCGCATGTGGCAAATAAAATTTGATTTGGTAAATAGCTCGGGATGAGGCTGGAGAAATGTAACCACTTTAAAATTCAAGGACTGACCATCCATGAGATCAAAATTACAGTCTTAACCATGGGCTCTACTCAATCCTTGGCGCTAAAGATCCGGTTTATGGCACTACTGACAATTAAAGGTATTGTTTCCGCAGTCGTGGAGACCGCATTCACAGCTTGATTGGAAATTACCTTTACATTTTGGCACGGATCTTCTGCAATATGGATTGAATCCAGCCCCATGTCAAAGGTCAAATAGGGGGTGCTTATTTTTGTACTGTTTCACACATGTAGAAGTGTGTGGTGTGAAATGGAAATGTGTTTTTTGCATATCCCACTCCCCCGAGATGACCTCAGAGTGGGGTCACGGCCAGGGATCAGCCATTATTGACTCTGGAGACTCTGGAGCAATTAGGGGTAAGTGCCTTGCTCAAGAGCAGATCAACAAATTTTTCACCTAGTCGGCTCAGGGATTCAAACTTTAGGTTACTGGCCCAACTCTCTAACCGCTAGGCTACCTGACGCCCTGTTTTGAGACTATCGTGTTTGTTTTACTCCTTTGTTGATAAACAATGTAATTGTAAACAATCTTATTTTGGAGCCTGATGGGTTTAGATCAGGGCTCTCCAACCCTGTTCCTGGAGTGCTACCCGCCTGTAAGTTTTTGCCCCGAACCCAGTTGTAAATAATTTGATTCAGTTTATAAATCAGCTAATTATTAGAATCAGGTGCGCTAGATTAGGGTTAGAGTGAAAACCTACAGCAGGGTTTCCCAAAACCCACCAATCATCAAGCTTTAATTATTTGGAACAGCTGTGTAGTGCTAGGGCAACAACCAAAACTTGCACCCAGGGAGGGCCCCAGGACCAAGTTTGGGAAACCCTGACCTACAGTACAGTAGCTCTCCAGGAACAGGGTTGGACAATTGAACTAAGATCATGAGGCATTTATAAATTGTATACTTCACAAATCAATGGGTGTAGATCATGAATTTAATAGTCAAAAAATGTACGTAGCAAGTGCAGATTGCCCCTTTAAATCAACACTGCCTTTAGCTGACATTTGGCTGTCAATTAGTTTTTACATATTTGAATGATTTATGCAAATTCAAAAGTTCTTAAATCTATTAAATGAATAAGACTCAGATGCCACATGAAAAGTTGTGGGCCAGACTTTGTTACGATTTGCTACCACCTGGAGGTTGAAATGTTATTTGCCATATCAAAGACAGTCAATTGGGTATGAGCCAGTTAATAAGCAAATTGCACATATTCTCAATGAGATTGCCTGGCTGTCACTCTCCAATTGTCTAAATTCAACAAATTACAGAGTTGATCTATAAAAGATATTGCTCCAATGTTGCCTTAGGGCTGCCACACTGACTCAAATTTAAGAGATTGTGAACTCTGCACCAAATATGGTGCTGGCTGCTGAAAGACATAGCCTTGTCTAAACAGAGAAATACAACAAATTATTACAAATTTAAAACTTTATTTTACACTTCAGTGAACTAAAAATAAGAGTTCCATGTCTGTACATAAGTAACACAATTTGTGAGGGGTATACTATAAAGTAGGTTCAATTAGTTAGCCAGCTAACTTTGATAAAGAACCAGAAGCTAAACTTACATATGTGTTGTTGGTTGTTCGAGTCAATTAGACCATGCCCAAAAGTTTTCAAAATATATAGGCAAGTTAGCTGGCTAACTCATTGAACCTGCCACTGGCGAGTTCAAGAATTTTCCAAATATCTAAAACCCTGTAAAACTGACTCGAGTCACTCCCCTTTACAGCCGTAAAATAATTTAAGGTCCCGTAAATCCAACAAAACTTGTACATTTCGAACCACATGAAAAAGAGATCAACGGAATACTTTTAATAAAAGCCTTTAACTTAAATCTTTCCATTTACAATAACCGATGGCTGTATTGGGACAAAGCATAAATGAATGACACAAAAGGAATCTTTCAAATGTAAGATTTAGAGTCGGGTCATTTCTAAAAAAAAATATATATATATATATATATATAAAAAAAGGACTCAACAAAAACATGGTCACTAAATAGCAGGTAATTCGTTACATAAATTAAATGTTGGCGTTGCTTTTAAAATGTACTTGTTTGAAGGTATACAACTAAATACCTCTGCCCAATTTGAGAATGGTCTGTTATAAATTTCAGTGGGGTGATCCAAGGGGTCTTGTTAGTGAGGTGAAGAAGTCCCTTTCCAGGCATAAGGCATTCTGCAGCCCCCAACCAACAGTGCAAACTCCAGTCTTCAACTTCCCGAAAATTGACTTCACTCTGGGGTTCAGATGTAAACCTGGGCCAGCCGTGTCCAAGGTCCCCCCTATACATGCGAATTAAAGTGTTGGCAGTACAATTAATGTTAAGTAAAAAATAAGTCACTGTAAGGTAGGCAAAATACCTAGTCAAATTTTATTTGAGAATTCCCTTTGATTCACAAAACATAAAATGCATTCAAAAACACGCCAACAAACTTTCAATAGGGACTTGTCAAACGCTCGCCACTGCACCCTCTTAAGACACACGAGTTCACTTGCACATCACTCCTCCAAGCTCCCCCAGTGCTCTCAACACAGAATCACCGACAGGTCACATTTTCACACAAAGGGGGTAGGTAGGAACAAGAAGAAAATAAAGCACACAGCATTCACATCAAATCAGACAGCAAGAAAGGATACAAATATCCATAGCGCTAAACATTCCACTGTATTTAAGATTAAGTTTGATAGAAATATTAGAGAAAGGAGACTTTGGGGATCTCAATATGCGATAAATGTCCTTTTGATGGTCATATGGAACACACTCGTACTTGCTTCTTCCTTTCACACTCGCACAAAGCCACAGGTTATTCTTAACTCTCGCAGACATCTGGCCCTTTAGCATCGCACAACCAGTCCTCTTCACACTTGCTTTCTTTCCCGTTCGCTCACTCAGTCTCACTCTTTGGCCACCACCAATCGCATTGTTCTCAAAAGCGATACAAAAAGCAGACAAGATTTGTATATCCATGAAGAGGGGAGAAAAAAAGGCAACACCCACCGTCTAACACAGTATATGCAGAGTGAAGCTGTGTCTTTTGATGGCAAAGCATTTACACATGGGAAGAGGGGTACCGATACTGAGTTCGGTCGAACATTGCTGCCAACGAGGGGCTTCTTCCCGGGAAATTCGAAAACAGTTGGTTAACTGTTGAAGAGATTTTCATGAAGGCGTTTCCATAAAACGGTAAACAAAGATACAATCAACTGCATACAGAGATTAAACATCAAACCCAATTCAATACCATATACACGTGGTTGGGGGGGGCTGTCGTGATACTCAAATATCTACTTAGCATGCAGTCATCGGATGTCTTATACAAAATAACTTTTTCTCAAAAAAATAATAAACTACATGTGTAGTAGTTTACCATTAACTATACACTTCAACCACTCGCACTCATTTCCTACAGAATTAGTCACACACACACAATTAATGTCTTCTTTAACAAAACGACAAAAAAGGCAAGTTTTAAATAGCAGGGACATATGATATGACTAACTCTTTCTTGCCCCTCAAAATACTTACCAGATTAATCTAGAAATAAGACTTTCAATCAAAGCGCTCTACATTCCCCAACCTGATGACTTTGACTCCATAGAGGTGCCAAAGCCAGAGCTGAACCCACTGCCGGCGGCAGAGTTAGTGCCTGCAGCCCACCCAAGACTAGCTGAGCTGGGGCTGCTGTAACTGGTGCTGCTAGAACTATAGGCTTGGCTTTGATCTCCGGTGGCACTCGTCTGCCCGGCGACGGCGGTGCCTGCCACATTGGTCTGACCCTGCTGGTTCGCCAGCATACTTTGCAGAGCGGCAGCCATCATGGCTGGGTTAAGGCTAAAACCCCCAAAATTCACCCCGCTACTGCCACTGCTCGGTAGCCCTCCACGACCACCGCCATAGCCCTGACCCCCGAACCCACCAGCCCCACGATCCATCATTTGCCTACTATTATTGTGCTTAGGCTCGGCGTTGGAGATGTGCACGCTGACACCCTTGATGATCAGGTCCTCTCCGCACAATGCTGAGGCAACCTAGAGAGACGGGGACGGGTGGATGAGATGATTCAACACGCAAACCAACCAGTGTAATCTGCGTACCACGTCAAGTCTTGACCCAACAGGTTGAGGGATGGCCATAGGAAAACATACCTGGTCGTCTGAGAAAGTGACAAATGCAAATGCCCGGAAGGGTTTGGGAATGAAGACGTCGGTGACCTCGCCATACTGCATGAAGAACTGCCGGAGCTCATCGGTGGTAATGTCCTCTGTGCAGCGACCAACAAAGATTTTACAGTTGCGCATGGGCTCATCAGGCCCTGCCTATCATGAAAATAAGAGAAAGCACTTGAGTATTTTACCTGCACTGGGAATAGAACAAAATGGAGACTTAAGGAAAGTATTCAAATGAGAGTACTCCTTACATATTGATTAAATACCTTAGAGTTTGGTAGTTTGCAGTCACACCATCTTCCATCGATCATGTGTCGCTGAGAAATCACTTTGGATTGAGTCTCATACTCAGTGAACCGAACAAAGCCAAACCCTTTTGAGTTCCCAGTCTTGACATCTCTTTTGACCTGCAGAGAGAGGCAGAGAGTGAAAAGTATGATTATTGACATGCATGGTTACCTCCATGACATACATCAACCATTAAACCAAATCTTGATACGGTTGTGTTACCTGCACCATGATGACTTCTCCAAAAGTGGCGAAGTAGTCTTTCAAATCTTGCTCAGATGTTTTCCATGGCAACCCAAGGATAATGAGGTCTGATGTTCTATCAATACCTCTCTTCATTTTTACAGCAGAGGCAGCATCCATTTCATCCATCTTCCTTTTGTTATCTGACACAGGAATACAAAATGTTGTAAGATACAGCGATAAGACAAATTCAAAATGCAGTCAAGAAAAATAATTCGTCATTAGCCTAAACACGAGCAAAATAGCTAGCTTGGCAATATACATGTTAAGTAGTTCTGATAGTGTTGTTAACTAAGGCCAATAAACTTTTCGTGCACCAACTTTAGTTAATTGGTAACTCACTAAATGAGGCTGCATAGCTACTGTTACAAGTACTAGCTAGTTACGCATGACTGTGCACACTGTACAGTCAGTCAAACGTAGCTAGCTAGTACTGGTCGCTAGCTAGTACACCTTACCTTTTGGGTAGTTGACGACGTACACCAGACTACCCCAGTCATTCTCAGGTGCATGCAAGATGCCCTCAACTAGACGGACGCCTCGCATGCACTGAGACGCAGGGCTCCTGTAACGTAGGCCGCACGCTCCGGGAAACTGGGCTGCTACTGTTGACAGCAAAACAGTGCCATCATCCTCAGATGGGATCTCCATTGGCTCTTCGTTTTCATCCTCTCCCACGCGAATGTACAACTCTGCCATGGTCTCTAAATTAGATTAGTAAGTAACGTAAACTAGCTAGCTAATGGCTAATTCACGTTCACAAAGCTGATGGCGCACGCGGGGTTGTCAATTGTTAGCTAGCAAGCCAGTTGGCCTAGCAATATTCCAAAGGGCTTCTAATCTAGCTATCTTAATAAAATCACAAAGACACAAGTTATAATTTATACGTTCACGGGCCATACGTCTATTTTGAAGTTTAAAAAAAACGAGATTTGGCGTCAGAGCTGAAAGGGCCCTCTTTTAACGGCCTAAAAAACAACGCACACTTGCAAAATGACGGGCTAGCAGCAGGATCTCGCCCGCATACGATACAAAAATATTGGACTCAACTTCTTTACTAGTTCAAAAACGAGGTCGACCCGGTTCTTGAATTAAATTATAAAACCAGCATAACTACACCTCAAATTTCTGAGACGAAAATATTATATGAAAGTCGTCAGCTAATCTCCTTTACCTTCAAACTTCTAAAATGTCCGCTTTGCTAGTACACAAATTATGACGTCAGTTTCGTACGGTAACAAAGGAACCTTCAAAATAAAAGCCCACATTCCAACCAGTTTTGCCTACTGGGTAGATTATTAGGTAATTAGTTAGTTAAACTGGGATAGTCACCCTCAATTCTTAGGGCCCGGAAGGAGAGCCAGAGTCTCAAGCCCTCTATTCTCATTCTGTGGACTCACACCTCCATGTACTCTGAGAAGCATTCCACATCTCCCTCTGAAAATACATTTAATTTCAGTGGGTTGGTTCTAGTGTTGCAGGCTACCTGTAATTTACCAAAGTTACCAGAATCTTTGGTAATTTAGGTAATTTATACTTGAATAACTTTTTAAAAAACGTATTAATATACTATACAGTTTTTGTATGGCTTGTGACAGCAGCCATACTTTAGATGTTGTAAGAATTATTTCTGATTTATAGTTATTATTATTTATAATTATTATTCCTCTTACACCGTTTAAACTAGAAACGCCGTTCAAACTTTAAAAAGTGTAGACTGGTCTGGAATAGTATGCTTGCATAAAACTGTGTATACATATATATATATATATATATAACTATTACATTTTTTGTCTCATGGGATTTCCTCAGCATTCTAAAGGTCCCATTGTGACATCATAACACCCAACATTCTATTCTATTCACTGTAAAAAAAAAAAAAAACTTTTGACACAAAATCAAAAATCAGCTACTTTGAATACTTTCCCAACAATTTAGACAAAAAGTTAGAGCATATGAAATCTGCCTCTACTTCTCTGCTATTCAATTCTGAAACAGAACAGAACGATCTTCTACCAACAAAAAATGACAACTGTTTTAATAAACCCATCAACTACTTTTCATCTCAAGTTTTACAAACAACTGAAATTTTACTTACCCAGCACTTTAGCCAAAAACCAAGAGAGAATGACATATTGGTATACTTCTCTTCTATTCAAATCTGGAATCAGAACAGATTTATCTTCTACCAATCAAAAACAACAGCTGTTTTAGTTCTGCATCAACTACTTTTCGTCTACACTTTTACAAAACAACTGAAATGTTGACCACTTACCCAGCACTTTAGACAAAAACTTAAATGGTATGACATCTTGGTCTACTTCTCTGCTATTTAAATCTGGAATCAGAACAGAACCATCTACTACCAATCAAGAGATACAGCTGTTTTAGTAACCACATCACCTAATTTACCACTGCCATGAATTAACTGCCATGGAACTTTTCAGAACTTACAAATTATAACAATGGGGGGTCACATAAAACTTATTATGCTACACAGTACTGTTTGTTTACATATAGTTAGTTATCTTTTACCTTTAGTACTGGTCTGTAGTCTGCCTTGCACAGTAGTAAACCCGCATCCAGCTGGCGGCGCTGATGTGCAATTCTTTGCTCGCCACCCCACTAGTACCAAGCCATTTAAAAAAAAATGTTGATCAGAACACTGAAGTAGGGTTGAATAATACTTTGTTTTGATTTCAAACACTCTTTGTGTGGAGTAAAGAAAGATATAATGACTTACACAACACATTCACAAATCTTAGTAGACCGAAAATGTCCATTCATCCATATTCCATAACTTTGCATCTTTGCATCCTTCCATCCATTAGGTATTTCATCCTGTGTCCTTAATTTATTTATCTATCCATTTATTTATATATCCTATTTATTGATCTATCCATCCAGCCATAACTTTATTTTAACAACTTTATAATTTAATTAAGAAATACATGTATGGTTAAAGGGAGGTTACTATAGCTAAAACAAACATCTAAACATCTTCCACTAGAGGCACCATCATATTTCTGTCCCTAAATGATAGCCCACAATTTTTCTAATTCCTTATGAGTAATTATTACAGTTTGTATATACTGTAGTTGTCTAGTAGGAGAGTGTATACAAGTGCAGTAGTCTTATTTGTGATCCAACTGCCCCACACTCCAAAGTAATAAGGTTGATATAGTAGTCTATCAAAGTAATCAGACCAGCTATTTTAACATATTTAACTTTGACAATATTTCACTGCTTACTTAAGTAAAACATTTTAAACTTTGTATGCCATTTTAATATTTGAGAATTAACCAATGATATTAGGCCACTCTTGGCCATGATTACAGATGCCTGTGTGTCTTTTGACACTATATAAACGAGTCATCCCGCAGTGTTTGTGTTCATACCCTGATGAAGACAGCTTGGCTGTCGAAATGTTGGTAATTACATTTTTGCATCTGAGCTCCTAGAGTGTGCGGCTCTCCTTTATTTTTAAGTTTTCTACTCCGCTAGCCAGCACCTCGCCTAACTAGGTGTGCATTTCTTTTTCTTCTAGAAACTTCTTACACTACCACAAAAAATACTTTGTGAAGTCGCAAAAATATTTGTGATGGAAAATTACCATCTAGTTTATATCTGTGTCCAAGAGTTTCGAGTGGCTAGATCATATGGTTCAAGAGAAAATAGCCTAAGCATCTAATCAACAATGTCATCGTTAGGTGTGCTTTCTGAAAGCAAAGCCAAACTTTAGAAACTGTTCATACTTCTTCTTATTCCGCTGGAACCTCTAGTTCCAAAACTGTAAAAGCTACCAACACTAAAACCAGGAGCAGGCTGGCACTGGTCAGTGTACTTAGAGCATTTTGGTACTACAACTACTAATACTTTTCATACTACAACTATATTTGCATAAATCTCAATGCATTACAATGGCAATAGACTTGAATGGGAAAATGCTGCTCCCTCTGGCTCCCCCACAATTCGTATCTGATTGTAATCAATGGCCATTTTTATGGTGCTTATAAGCAAATGCAAGAAGGAATTTGTGATTTAAAAAAAATATATACAGTACCAGTCAAAAGTTTGGACACACCTACTCATTCAAGGGTTTTTATTTAATTTTACTATTTTCTACACTGTAGAATAATAGTGAAGACATCAAAACTATGTAATAACACATATGGAATCATGTAGTAACAAAAAACTGTTAAACAAATCTAACTATATTTTATATTTGAGATTCTTCAAAGTAGCCGCACTTTGCCTTGATGACAGCTTTGAACACTCTTGGCATTCTCTCAACCAGCTTCATGAGGAAGGCTTTTCCAACAGTATTGAAGGAGTTCCCACATATGCTGAGCACCTGTTGGCTGCTTTTCCTTCACTCTGCGGTCCAACTCATCCCAAACCATCTCAATTGGGTTGAGGTTGGGTGATTGTGGCCAGGTCATCTGATGCAGCTCTCCATCACTCTACTTCTTGGTCAAATAGCCCTTACACAGCCTGGATGTGTGTTTTGTCTGTTTGCCCCTGAACAAGGCAGTTAACCCACTGTTCCTAGGCCGTCATTGAAAATAAGAATTTGTTCTTAACTGACTTGCCTAGTTAAATAAAGGTAAAATAAAAAATACCACGGTTGTCAACCAATCAGAATTCAGGGATTGAACCACCCAGGTAATAAACATATATGTTTAAAATAAAAAAGACCACTTGAAAACTAAAATGTACAGACTGGTATATTCACAATATTGGTCTGTAGAATCTATATATGGTGTCATTTCATGGGGGACTGGATAATCCAAAGTGTTGCTGGGCTTTTACTCCACCCATTCCATTGCCCTCAATGCAATACACTGTATATGAATTCAGAGGAGGCTGGTGGGAGGATCTATAGGATGGCTCATTGTAAAGATTTAACCATGTGTTTGATACGGTTCCATTTATTCCATTCCAGCCATTACAATGAACCCATCCTCCTATAGGGCTCCCCTCTAACCTCCACTGTATGAATTACTTATTGGCTTATAGAGAAAAAACTATTATTACTATTATTGATGTACAAGTGAGATTGGGAGTACTAAGTTGGGTCTAAAGACTCCTTAACACACAGCCAACACAACACAAGTCTCTGAATATCCTTGAGTGGCCCAGCCAGAGCCCGGACTTGAACCCGATCGAACATCTCTGGAGAGACCTGAACATAGCTGTGCAGCGACGCTCCCCATCCAACTTGACAGAGTTTGAGATGATCTGCAGAGAAGAATAAGGGGGAAACTCCCAAAGTACAGCTGTGCCAAGCTTGTAGCATCATACCCAAGAAGATGCGAGGCTGTCATTTCTCCCAAAGGTCCTTCAGCAAAGTACTGAGTAAGGGGTCTGAATACTTATGTAAATGTGATATTTCAGTGTATTTTATTTGGATAAATTTGCAAAAAATCTAAAAACCTGTTTTTGATTTGTCATTATGGGGTAATGTGTATAGATTGATGAGGGAAAAAACTATTTCATCCATTTTAAAATAAGGCTGTGGTAAAAGGGGTATGAATACTTTCCGAATACACTGTATATCAAATCAAATCAATTGTTATTTGTCACACGCTCCTAATACAACAGGTGTAGACCTTACCGTGAAATGCTTACTTACAAGCCCTTAATCAACAATGCAGTTCTAGAAATAGAGTTAAGAAAATATTTATTAAATAAACTAATGTAATAAAAAAAGAAAAAAAAGTAACACAATAAAATAATAATAACGTATCCGGGAACATACGCCAATCCCCCGTACAGGGGACTGGGGGTGATGGTTGGGAAGGGGCAGACACAGACACCTGGATAGCAAGTTGATGTTTTGTGCCGTTCTGCCTTTGTTTTAGCCGATGGCCGCTCTCCCGATTAGATCCCCACCAGCCCTCTGTAGTGTCTGTGTAGGTGTGCGTACATATAATTATTATTATTATTTGTACTTTATAATTATTTTCTCTTGCATTTTACTATTATGTATGTGTATATTTTAAATTAGTGTAGATTATTATTCTGGGGCATGAATGTTTGTGTATGTATGTATGTGTATATGTGCATATGTATATATGTATGGGTGTGTGTGTGTATATGTACAGTGGGGAGAACAAGTATTTGATACACTGCCGATTTTGCAGGTTTTCCTACTTACAAAGCATGTAGAGGTCTGTAATTTTTATCATAGGTACACTTCAACTGTGAGAGACGGAATCTAAAACAAAAATCCAGAAAATCACATTGTATGATTTTTAAATAATTAATTTGCATTTTATTGCATGACATAAGTATTTGATCACCTACCAACCAGTAAGAATTCCGGCTCTCACAGACCTGTTAGTTTTTCTTTAAGAAGCCCTCCTGTTCTCCACTCATTACCTGTATTAACTGCACCTGTTTGAACTCGTTACCTGTATAAAAGACACCTGTCCACACACTCAATCAAACAGATTCCAACCTCTCCACAATGGCCAAGACCAGAGAGCTGTGTAAGGACATCAGGGATAAAATTGTAGACCTGCACAAGGCTGGGATGGGCTACAGGACAATAGGCAAGCAGCTTGGTGAGAAGGAAACAACTGTTGGCGCAATTATTAGAAAATGGAAGAAGTTCAAGATGACGGTCAATCACCCTCGGTCTGGGGCTCCATGCAAGATTTCACCTCGTGGGGCATCAATGATCATGAGGAAGGTGAGGGATCAGCCCAGAACTACACGGCAGGACCTGGTCAATGACCTGAAGAGAGCTGGGACCACAGTCTCAAAGAAAACCATTAGTAACACACTACGCCGTCATGGATTAAAATCCTGCAGCGCACGCAAGGTCCCCCTGCTTAAGCCAGTGCATGTCCAGGCCTGTCTGAAGTTTGCCAATGACCATCTGGATGATCCAGAGGAGGAATGGGAGAAGGTCATGTGGTCTGATGAGACAAAAATAGAGCTTTTTGGTCTAACTCCACTCGCCGTGTTTGGAGGAAGAAGAAGTATGAGTACAACCCCAAGAACACCATCCCAACCGTGAAGCATGGAGGTGGAAACATCATTCTTTGGGGATGCTTTTCTGCAAAGGGGACAGGACGACTGCACCGTATTGAGGGGAGGATGGATGGGGCCATGTATCGCGAGATCTTGGCCAACAACCTCCTTCCCTCAGTAAGAGCATTGAAGATGGGTCGTGGCTGGGTCTTCCAGCATGACAACGACACGAAGCACACAGCCATGGCAACTAAGGAGTGGCTCCGTAAGAAGCATCTCAAGGTCCTGGAGTGGCCTAGCCAGTCTCCAGACCTGAACCCAATAGAAAATCTTTGGAGGGAGCTGAAACTCCGTATTGCCCAGCGACAGCCCCGAAACCTGAAGGATCTGGAGAAGATCTGTAGGGAGGAGTGGGCCAAAATCCCTGCTGCAGTGTGTGCAAACCTAGTCAAGAACTACAGGAAACGTATGATCTCTGTAATTGCAAACAAAGGTTTCTGTACCAAATATTAAGTTCTGCTTTTCTGATGTATCAAATACTTATGTCATGCAATACAATGCAAATTAATTACTTAAAAATCATACAATGTGATTTTCTGGATTTTTGTTTTAGATTCCGTCTCTCATAGTTGAAGTGTACCTATGATAAGAATTACAGACCTCTACATGCTTTGTAAGTAGGAAAACCTGCAAAATCGGCAGTGTATCAAATACTTGTTCTCCTCACTGTATATATTTAAAAAAATATATATATACTTTTATATGTATTTTTTGGGTGTGTGTGTGTATGTATGTATGTATGTATGTATGTATGTATGTATGTGTATGTATGTGTATGTATGTATGTATGTATATGTGTGTGTGTGTGTGTGTGTGTGTGTGTGTGTGTGTGTGTGTGTGTGTGTGTGTGTGTGTGTGTGTGTGTGTATATGTATGTGTGTATATATATATATATATATATAACCTTTTTATTTATTTATTTTCTGATTGGGGGGTACGTTTAATTTAGAAAAATTCTTGTTTCCGATCTAACCCACAATATGTAAATGTACTGCTGTCTATGTCGGTTGCTGATGGTTCATGTTTAGACCGGCATTGCTTAGCAATATAATCTTGTGATGCTATATCTTGCTTATCTCAGGGATTGACCCAAGATGACGCTTAAGTGCGCAATATGTTTAAGTTGCAACTTATTCTCTTTAGGTTTATTAGATGCTAATTGAACACTTTAATCGCGGGAGCCTCCTCAGTTCACATGTTAGTAGAAGTTCTAGGATAGTGAGAGGTGAACGTATAGTTGGGATTTTATTTTTGTTTTACCTCTTGTTCGAGGTCGCGCCGTGCTTTTTTGGCATCGGCCAGACAATGTGTTTATTATTTTTCTTTTTCAATTTTTTTCTCTCCTATTTGTGTATTCCTGTTAAAGGTGGGTTGATCGGGGGGGTAAATAGTGGGGAAAGTAGGGGAACAGGGTGGGAAGTAAAGGTGCTTGCAGGGGGGGAGGGGCTGGTTGGATACTGCTCGGGTGTAGCTGCTACATATGCTGATCGTGATGGTTTGGTGCGCTTTCTTACCTTTTTATTGAGTTACATGGTATGCAGGCCACCATAGGAACTACAAATGAGAGGGGGGCGGGGCTCACATTCACTTCCTGGAATGTCAAGGGTTTAAACGAACCAATTAAGAGAGGCAAGGTCCTAGCCCACTTGAAAGCACTCTCGTCTGATATTATATTTTTGCAAGAAACCCATCTGAAAAATAATTCTCATAGCAGACTTAAATGTAGGTGGGTGGGGCAAGTGTATCACTCTAACTTCTCTGCCAAAACGAGAGGCACAGCGATTCTGGTACGGAAAGGAATTCCCTTTCTACATAAAACCACTATTGTGGATAAAGAGGGTCGTTATGTGATCGTAATAGGAGAGATCCACTCTACTTCTGTAACTCTACTAAATATCTATGGGCCAAACATTGATAACCCCTCTTTTTTCAAAAGAGTCCTTGCCCTGATTCCAGATATCTCCCATACTAACCTGGTCATTGGAGGGGACCTTAACTGTGTGCTAGACCAATATTTGGACAGATCCTCTACCCGGCGAACCCCCACCTCCTATTCAAGTGAATTCTTGAATACCTACATAAAGAATTCTAACTTATTTGATATATGGAGGATCACTAACCCTACGGGTAGGGAATACTCCTTTTACTCTCATGTTCACAATGTTTATACTCGAATTGACTACTTTTTGGTTGATGCTAAACTACTCCCCTATACCTGTAATGTGAGGTATCATGAAATTATAATCTCGGACCACAGTCCACTCACCTTCTCCCTGAGATTGGGTGACATCGTACCAAACGAGAGGGTCTGGAGGTTTAATCCTCAGCTCCTCACAGAACCAACATTCTGTGAACATCTTAAAGACCAAATTACATTTTTCTTTGATACCAATGACAACACAGAGACTTCCCCAGCATTATTGTGGGAAACACTTAAGGCTTATTTGAGAAGCTGTATCATCTCCTATCAGACTGCCAGGAGTAGGCAAAACAGGGGAAAATTGGTAGAACTGGAGGGACAAATTCACTTACTGGATAGGGAGAATGCTAGACATCCATCTATGGAGAAACATAAAAAAATTACCTCTTTAAAATTTGAATATAATCAGATTCTCTCAGCTAAAATTGCTAAATCTTTTCTCTACGCCAAGCAAAAATATTTTGAGTTTGGTGACAAACCACACAAATTACTCGCCAGACAACTTCGAAAAAACGTGAGTGACCGAATGATTCACAAAGTTAAATCTGCATCTGGGGAATTACTCTCTTCCCCCAAAGACATCAATGACAGATTCCGTCAGTTTTATGAGACTCTATATACATCTAAAGCAGATCCTAACCCCTTAATTATGCAAAACTTTTTGGAGGACTGTAATCTTCCTTCCCTGAACCAGGAAGATTCTAACTTCCTGAATAAGGAAATATCTCTTGAAGAAATTAGAGAAACAATTAAATCTCTAAAGAGTGGCAAGACCCCGGGCCCAGATGGATACCCTAGTGAATTCTATAAAACATTCAGCAACATGCTCTCTCCCTACCTGCACAAAATGTTGGTTCAGGCCAAGGAGGATGGAGCTCTCCCATCTACTTTGGATGAAGCATTCATTACAGTTATACATAAGAAGGGTAAAGATCCGGAAGAGGTAGGGTCATACAGACCAATATCCCTCCTTAATACAGACCAAAAGATTTTAGCAAAAACCCTGGCTAACAGGCTTAGCACTTTAATTGGCAAATTGGTCCATTCGGACCAGACCGGCTTTATCCCGAACAGAAACTCATTCTTCAATCTCAGGCGCCTCTTCAACATTATGTATTCTCAGAGGTTACCAAACGTGGACCTTGCCGTTATATCTCTTGACGCCGAGAAGGCTTTTGACCAAGTTGAGTGGTCCTATCTATTCAAAGTCCTACAGAAATTTAATATTGGAGATGGGTTCATAAACTGGATCCAGCTTTTATATAGGAACCCCTGTGCGAGAATACTCACTAACCAATCATTGTCGCCCCGATTTAACCTTTACAGAGGGACAAGGCAGGGTTGTGCGCTGGCGCCTATGCTCTTCGCCCTAATCATTGAACCTCTCGCTCAGGCGATTAGATCTGATGCAGCAATACACGGCTATAATACTAAAGATACTCTAAATAAGATTTCCCTATACGCAGATGACATTCTCCTTTATGTAACAGAACCCCAAACTAGTATTCCAGCTATTCTTGATGTGATTAATTTGTTTGGTACCTTCTCGGGATACAGAATAAATTGGAACAAGAGTGAATTAATGCCCATACGGTTACAAAACACCTCCTGGCTAGAACATCTTCCAGTTAAGTTATCTTCAGAAAAATTTACCTATCTAGGAATTGTAGTTACCAAACAATACTCCTTACTATTTAAAGATAATTTCCCCTCTCTGATGCAAAAACTCAAGACAAACATACAATTTTGGAGAACTCTCCCAATTTCTCTGCTCGGAAGAATTAATGCCATTAAAATGGTCATCCTCCCACAACTGCTCTACCTATACCAGAACATCCCAGTATTCATACCTAAATCCTTTCATAAACAACTGGACTCAATTATCAATCCTTTCATCTGGGATTATAAAACACACAGGATAGGTAAAAAACACCTCTGCAAATCCAAAATGGAAGGAGGATTGTCTCTCCCAAATTTTATATTTTATTACTGGGCCGCTAACCTCCGCGCTGTTACGTTTTTGCTGGATGACGCACGTCCCTCACCCAGCTGGCTTAGTATGGAGCGGGAGGAGTGTCACCCCTTCTCTATTGGTGCTGTGATTTTGTCGCCTGTCAATCTGGAGAGGTCACTTTATCGTAACAATCCTATTATACATAGCACAGTCCGAATCTGGAAGCAAATTAAAACCCACTTTGAGCTTAGACCATTGTCATTCATGCTCCCTGTTGCTAGGAACCCCTCCTTTGCCCCCTCTAACCTTGATAACACCTTTGAGCAATGGGGAGAGTTGGGGATAAGTACCATAGGGGATTTATATATAGAAGGGACCTTTGCTTCCTTTGAGTTGCTGAGGGAAACTTATAATCTTCCTAGAAGTAACTTTTTCAGATACCTACAAATCAGAGACTATGTTAGAAAACAACTCCCAACATTTGGGAACGCTAAGCCTTCCATGTTTGACGGATGCATAAAGACATCCCCCACCTCAGACAAACTGATATCTCGTTTATATGATGCTTTTCAATCTGTTAGCACACCTTCTACAGATGCCATTAAGGCAAAATGGGAGGAAGAACTAGGGACTGACATTTCGGTGGCAGACTGGGAAGATAGCTTGGAATATATCCACACCTGCTCCATTAACTCCAGACATCGTCTCATACAATTCAAGGTATTACACAGATTACACTATTCCAAAACCAAACTGCATAGGATATTTCCTGATACATCCCCTATGTGTGATAAATGTCAGGCTGCACAGGGTACACTACTCCACTGCTTTGCCCTATGCTCTAGCTTGTATGGTTACTGGTGTGGAATTTTTAGGATCCTCTCTGAAGTTCTGGAGACTTCAATTGACCCAGACCCACTTCTAATAATCCTGGGAGTGTCTGATTCCCTAAACGGATTAACCAACCCTCAAAAACAACTAATCTCTTACAGTCTCATTTCGGCAAAAAAACTAATCTTGTTGTTTTGGAAAAAGAGGGAAGCGCCCACTACCAAATTATGGCTCAGCGAATTGGCAAACACTGTACACTTAGAAAGAATTAGATATATTCTGAACAATAAATTATCAACATTTGATCAAATCTGGCAGCCTTTCCTCTCTTACTTGGACCATTCGGCGCTGTGAATTTGTACTTTTTAACGCACTCTCAATTGTAATATTTTAATCCACCTTTGGGCAGCATGTGCTGGCACCGCCACCCGAGCAGTCGGGAGGGGAATAAGGGGAAGGGATAAGGGGGGGGAAGAAGTGGGGGAGGGATAAAGGGGTGGAATAAGTGGGGGGTGACACCTACCCTCTTTCTTTCTACCTGTCCTTATTCTGTATGTCTTGTAATATTTGTTTTGTACCCAGAACTCTGGGTCTTTTTGTTTCTGTCTGCTCTTTTATGTTTAGATAAGAATTGTATACCTGTCTTATACCTATACACCATTCTTGTGTGTGCTCAATAAAAAAAATATTTGAACAAAATAATAATAACGAGGCTATATAGAGCGGGTACCTGTACCGAGTCAATGTGCAGGGGTACATGTTAGTTGAGGTAAATGGTGTTATTTCATGGGGAACTTAGAAACTTCCTTGTTTTCCATGAAAACATACATGAAATGAGTTGCAAAATGAGTAGGAAATATAGTCAAGATGTTGACAAGGTTATAAATAAGGATTTTTAATAGAAATAATAATTGTATCCTTCAAAAGAATCCTCAATTTTTAGCAATTACAGCCTTGCAGACCTTTGCCATTCTAGTTGTCAATTTGTTGAGGTAATCTAAAGAGATTTTACCCCATGCTTCTTGAAGCACCTCCCACAAGTTGGATTGGAATGATGGACAGTTCTTACGTACCATACGGTCAAGCTGCTTCCACAACAGCTCAATAGGGTTGAGATCCGGTTACTGTGCTGGCCACTCCATTATAGACAGAATCCAAGCTGACTGCTTCTTCCCTAAATAGTTCTTGCATAGTTTGGAGCTGTGGTTTGGGTCATTATCCTGTTGAAGGAGGAAATTGGCTCCAATTAAGCGCCGTCCACAGGGTATTGCATGGCGTTGCAAAATGAGAACCTTCCTTCTTCAAGATCCATTTTACACTGCACAAATCTCCCACTATACCACCACCAAAGCACCCCCTGACCATCACATTGCCTCCACCATGCTTGACAGATGGCGTTAAGCACTCCTCCAGTATCTTTTCATTTATTCTGTGTCTCACAAATGTTCTTCTTTGTCATCCGAACACCTCAAACTTAGATTTGTCTGTCCATAATACTTTTTTTCAATATTCCGCTGTCCAGTTTCTGTGTTCTTTTGCCTTTTCTTTTCTTTTTATTGGCCAGTCTGAGATATGTATTTTTCTTTGCAACTCTGCCTAGAAGGCCAGCATCCAGGAGTTGCATCTTCACTGTTGACATTGAGACTGGTGGTTTGCGGGTACTATTTAATGAAGCTGCCAGTTGAGGACTTGTGAGGCGTCTGTTTGTCAAACTAGACACTCTAATGTACTTGTCCTCTTGCTCAGTTGTGCACCGGGGCCTCCCACTCCTCTTTCTATTCTGGTTAGAGCCAATTTGCGCAGTTCTGTGACGGGAGTAGTACACAGCGTTGTACCAGATCTTCAGTTTCTTGGCAATTTCTCGCATGGAATAGCCTTCATTTCTCAGAACAAGAATAGACTGACGAGTTTCAGAAGAAAGTTCTTTGTTTCTGGCCATTTTGAGCCTGTAATCGAACCCACAAATTCTGATGCTCCAGATACTCAACTAGTCAAAAGAAGGCCAGTTTTGTTCCTTCTTTAAACAGCACAATAGTTTTCAGCTGTGCTAACATAATTGCAAAAGAGTTTTCTGATGATCAATTAGGCTTTTAAAATGATAAACTTGCCAATGGAACACAGGAGTGATGGTTGCTGATAATGGGCCTCAATACGCCTATGTAGATATTCCATAAAAAATCTGCTGTTTCCAGCTACAAAAGTAATTTACAACATTAACAATGTCTACACTGTATTTCTGATCAATTTGATGTTATTTTAATGGACAAAAAATGTGCTTTTCTTTCAAAAACAAGGACATTTCTAAGTGCCGCCAAACTTTTGAACAGTAGTATACATATTGGCTTCTAGAGAAAAAACTATTCATTATGTCGATGTAAAAGTGGGGTTCGGTTAGTACTGGATAAAAAGAGGTTAGTACTGGATAAAACGACATGTTGCTGGGCTTTTACTCCACCCACTCCATTGCCCTCAATGCAATACACTGTATGTGAATTACATATTGGCTTATAGAGAAACAACTATTATGTGCTGATGTAAAAGCGGGGTTGGGAGTTCTCAGTAGGGTCTGTAGAATCTATATATTGTGTTATTTCATGGGGTACTGGATAATACGGAGTGTTGATAGGCTTTTACTCCAACCATTCAATTGGAAAATCTATATCGATGTCAGTTGCATTTTTCTATTTGATATTAATATCATACGTATGTTAGCTAGCTGGCTGTGGCTATCCAACCGTTGAACTCTTCCAAGTCAAGGCAAGCTTTTTTTAACTGCTAAACTGCTTGCTGACTGTACACTATACTGCATGATTGCAGCGGGTTTACTAACGCGTTAGTTTTAGTAGCTATGTTGACTATGACGTTACTAACGTTGTTAGCTAATATGTTGACAGTGATGTAGGCTGTGTGTAGCGGTTAGCGGTTATGATATGAAGGTTTGGCTTGGAAAGGTTTCTTTGTCTGGTCACAGACAACTGATGTGTAGTGCACTGAAGTCCACAAGCGAAGGGAAAAGGTGAGAGGAAGAGAGCGCGTAGATGCGAGAAGGAAATATACAATGAGCAAAATATTCATGCTGTTTGTATGTGGCTGCTATGAAAGTGAACTGTGTTTGCGTGTGATCAGGGGTGTATTCATTTATCCGATTCTGTTAAAAAACATTTCTTAAACGGAAGCAAACTAAATGTGGATAAACATACCTGAATTTGTTCAATAGAAACTCTCGTTTGCAACTGTTGGACTATTGATTACACGCTAGATCAGCTAGATGCAGGCATGAGTGTGAACGGCGGTATTGAATGTGTCACTGTGTCACCTTGATTACTCCAATTTTTCTCTCGACCTGTGAACTCACATTATAAACTTTCATTCGTAGGCTAGGTTGTAGCAACCTCATGATGGGTATAGGGAAAATTTGAGTATCATGTAGTAGCTTAAACCTATCGATGTAACATTGAGCTGGGTGAATGGAATATGAATGACAGTCATCCAATTTGCTGTAATAGAAATAAGGCCATGCTCATCAAAAATATTATCGTCCTCCCTTATCTTAAACGTCACCAACCGCCACTGCTCCCATATATGCTACATTTATCAATAGATGCAGTGTAGATTATGTTCCTTTTATGCAAAATTGACTCAGTAGGCAAATGAATTTGAGAGAATTGTCCACTTTATTCATGAATCATGGCTTTGCCTATACTTTATTGAGATTATGATCACAAATATAAACATATTGCTTAACTTTGTACATGCTGTTAAGCAATGAGATTTAGTAAAGTAAAGTATCAAAACATCCATACAGGTTTAGCCCTACTACACCTGGCTTGTCATAATCACTTCCCCCTTAACATTGTTGTTGCGTGGGTTTTTGTTGGTGCAGTGCATTCTCAGCTGTGTTTGCTTTCATTTCCCTGGTAAGGCCCCAGGTGAATTTTCACACTTGGATATATCTGGTGACTGCTCTGATCCTTTGTCTTGAAATATAACGAGTAAATACCAGGGAAATGAAAGCAAAGGATCAGAGCAGTCACCATATATATCCAAGTGTGAAAATTCACCTGGGGCCTTACCAGGGAAATGAAAGCAAACACAGCTGAGAATGCACTGCACCAACAAAAACCCACACAACAACAGTTTGCTTACCTCAATCACAAAGTGGCATGGATTGGACTATGCTTGGTGTCATCCTTACTATGTAAGTACTGAAGTTTAAAATTGATACTCACTTTTATTTGTGTTTCTTTTTTGTTTTTAATTACCAACATTTTAGGCTATAATGTTGGCCTAGGTGTAAAGTCAATATAAATTCATCAAAGTCATTATTTATTAGATTTTATGCCAAAATGGCTATTTACGGTATGTGTTAGATAATGTCTTGGCCTGCATGTTTTGTATAATCTGTTTATCTACACAGGAATGCTTGAACACTTCAAATTAAAGTATTTTCTTTTCTTACAAGAGTGACTATTGATTTATTTGACAGTAGGACTACCCTATTTGTCTCAACTATTCTGCCTTGTTTTCTGTAGTTGTTTTGTCCTGCCTATCAAAGGGGGTGTCCTGAAAGTTCAGAAAAGAGACTGGATGGGGAACCCACCAGCAACTTTAACAGGTATGGTTAATTGATCTATGAAGGTTTTTTCCCTTTCTAAGCTATATTTAGTTTTATGTAAGAATTGTATGTCAGTGTTTGACATTGGACAACTGAGAGGCAGGAAAAATAACTAACTAGGGTTGCAAAGGGAGGGTATATTACTGGAAACTTTCTAAGTTTACCAATAAACTTTTGGTAACTTTCAAGTTTTTATTTGTATTTTATCAGATGACATAGTGACCCTTTTGGGTACTTCAGATTATCACAGGTGTCTGCAATTATCGCTGGCCCTCTGTGTGGCCTTATCACATTTAAAATATGTAAAATAAAGATTATTATCAAATAAGATTATTACAAAAATAAAAATAGAATGACAAAGCTGTAAAACATGATCCTAAATATAAACCATCAACTTAATGAATACCATTGGTGTTTAATATGAGGGTTTCAGCATGACACACTTTTATTTATTTTACTATGTCAAGATATATGTCTATGTTGTAACAGTTTTGTCGCCAAACTGGTGTCAGTTGTGAAAAAAGTCAATAGTTGGAAGAGTTGCAAAGTTAATTGAAACCTAGAAAAGGACATTTACTGAAGTAAATGTGGTGTGCTTGGTAGTCTTGAAATATTTATGGTTGTTAAATAGTAGTAGTAGTGGTAGTGATGGCAGTAGTAATTATAGGAGTAGTAATGGTAATAGGGTTTTCATAGGCTATGTGTTAGTTATAGTGATCTATTTTGGGTGGTTTGTTGCTGTGGAGTTATTATAGTGGATTATAGCAGGCTACTATAGTGTGCTAGAGTGAGTACTATAGCACATAAGCCATATAATGTATTTTGAAGCTATCAAATGTATCTGTGGCAGTCCCTTCAGTTTAGAATCTTGAAGACTGCATTCCGCCATACAACAAGCTTTATAGTTTTGAAAGTACCATGAATTTGAGCAAAAAGCTGTGTTTGAAGCTATCGAAGTTGAGTCAGTTTGCATTTGAACTTTGTTTTGTTGCTTGTAGCATAAACACCTCAGTGGCAAATCCAAATGTGGCCTTTGAAGTATATAGAGCTTTTATGCCTATTTAAAATGGTTGTGAAGTCAGTATAAAGCCCCAGGTAGCTCACTTTCTGAAGTGATTTGTTTGACAAGCAGATGAAAATATCATGACTGGTTGTGCTCATGCCACATTAAAATGTAATGAATTGTTACTGTTCAATGACGTCTTTACTATTAGGCCCATACATTATTTGAATCAGCTGTGTAGTGCTAGGGCAAAAACCAAAACGTGTACCCCTTGGGGTCCCAAGGACCGAGTTTGGGAAACACTGCACCACTGAAAAGGCACCTAATTGGTGTAACGACCCACGTACATGTCAACGCTGGTTTGGTGTTTGTAGCAGTTTGTAACAGTTCAAGAGCAGTGACGAATCCAAATATTTCCTATTCAAGCCTATGGATTTTTTATGTACATTTAAAATGGTTATAGTCAGAGTGTGAATTATGGGGGATCCACTCTGGTTATGGTTCAGAAATTATAAATGGTATCAAAAAGCTGTATACAAGCAACCTATTCCAGACCGGTCTGCATGTTTTAAAGTTTGTGTGGCGTTTCTAGCTTAAACGGTTGAAGGCCTGAATGTTTCCCATTCAAGTCTATGGGAATTGAAATGCATTGGGATCTATGCAAATGTGGTTGTAGTGTAAAAAGTAAAGGCAGTATCAATTTTTAAAATGTTTTTCAAGCAACCTGAAGACAGTCAGCCTGCCCGTTTTAAAGTTGTTTTGGTGTTAGTAGCTTCAACGGTTCAAGAGCAGTGGCGAAACCAAATACTTCCCTTTCAGGCCTATGGAGCTTTTATGCATATTTAAAAAGATTATAGTTCAAAAAAGTATAAATGGTATCAAAATCTGTATACAAGGAACCTTTTCCAGACCGGTCTGCACATTTTAAAGTTTGAATGGCGTTTCTAGCTTAAACTGTTGAAGACTACATGTCAACATTTACCCATTCAAGTCTATGGCCTCTGAAATGCATTGAGATGTATGCAAATATGGTTATAGGGTCCAAAGTATTAGTAGTATCAAAAATATTTTTTCAAGCACACACCAGTTGGTAGGTTTAAGAGTTTTGGAACTAGTGGCTTTATTTCCAGTGAAATAAGAAGACGTATGAACAGTTTCTAAAGTTTGGCTTTGCTTTCAGAAAGCACACCTAATAACATTGTTGATTAGATGCTTTTTTCACTTACCATTAGGCCACCAAGGCAATTCATTGCCTGGGGCCTCACATCATCAGGGGGCCTCGTGAAAAAAAGTCACAACTTACTGTTGGGAGTTAGAATAGTAGAATAAACAATATTGCAATTTAGGGAGTTGGTAGTGCATGAGCAGTTTTCCTCTTGTTATGTCAATCACTGACAGTCACTCAATTAGCTCATGTCAGCTAACATTTTATAGATTGCTAGTAAATTAGTCTAGCCAGCTATCTAAACTTGTAGTAATCATGGCTGAATTACTGACCGGCCAGGAAGAATGGAGCTCCCCTCTAGCCTTTTGGCTAGTCAACCAGATAGTATGAACATGGCAGAAGTCTAGGTGAAATTTGTAGAATAGCAGGGCATATGGTTTATCCACTAGAAACTCATGGACAATACAGAGACATAGAAAATGAATAGGTCTACTAGGCCTACTGTATACACATATCGTTTTTTTTTATTCAAGTATAAATTACCCAAGTTACCATAGATTGCCATAGATTGCCTGTTAATGACCAAAATTACATAAGATTCCGGTAACTTTGGAAAATTACAGGTAGCTTTGGAACACTAGAACTAACCCACTGAAATTAAACTTATTTTCAGAGGGAGATGTGGAATGCTTCTCAGAGTACATGGAGGTGTGGGTCCACAGAATGAGGATGGAGGGCTTGAGACTCTGGCTCTCCGGGGCCCTAAGAATTCAAGGTGACTATCCCAGTTTAACTAACTAATAACCTAATATTCTACCCAGCGGGGAAAACAGGTTGAAATGATGTCATTGCAACCATTGTAATGTTGTAATGACGTTATTATTATGTCAATTCAACCAAATTTGCACAGTTTTGCCTGCTGGGTACCAGCTATGTTACAGCTTTCAAATATACCTTTTGGCATTAAGCTACATCACATATTTGTTTCATGAACATTTCACATTTTGTATTCTACATGAGCGGTTGTGTCACAATCAAGATTAGACTGCTTATGATGTATTGCCCTTACGTTTATTTTGCAATGCCTTTTCATCCCTTTGTCCTCAGTAATCAGCCTTGCCTTCCTGGATCAGCTGAACCTCCAGCTGTCTGCATGTGGATTCTCACTACACAAAGATCCTGACAAGAACTACATCTTTAGAGTTATGTACAATGGCTGTTTTGTCCAACATCAGGTAAGATAGCAGCAATGTAGGACTTTGGCTACGTCCCGATTCTGCACCCTTCTCCTTATTCACTTTGAGATGATCTTGTAATGAAAAGTTCTTTACAAATGCAATAAATTATTATTATTATTATTAATGAAGTGTTATCTTGCACACTCCTCATCAGACATGAATTAACAGTGGTGGAAACTCCCTTCATCCAATGCTCAAATGTGTTTACATTTGTGATGGGATGTGTGCAAGATACATTGTAGCTATTAGGCTACCTTTGCCTGACCCAGTATAACCCCTTTTTGTTTTGTGTGATGGTTACATCCTAGCAGCATGGCAACAATGTCCTTGTGCTGAATTTGGTGAAAAGAATCAACCGGTTTGGAGGTCGAACTCACAGCTTCATAATGAAGTGTCCAATGGTTCCTGCACCACCCAACAGAGAACACATTCAGTGTGATCCAGACTACATCCAGGTAAAGCTTTACAATTCAGTGATGTACGTTAGCAATATCTCTGTGAATTCAAATAAAGTATTTAACGTGTGTGTGTGTGTGTGTGTGTGTGTGTGTGTGTGTGTGTGTGTGTGTGTGTGTGTGTGTGTGTGTGTGTGTGTGTGTGTGTGTGTGTGTGTGTGTGTGTGTGTGTGGGTGTGTGGGTGTGTGGGTGTGTGGGTGGGTGGGTGGGTGGGTGGGATTGGGCAGGGAGGTGGCTGTTTTGTACATAAGTTTACGATACCTTGAATAAAAGCCACATTATCCTGCACCAAATGGTATCTTTGTCAATGATCATTGGTGTTGTGACCATAGCTGAAAATGACATACAGTATTCCCACAGGTGATCAGACAGATCCCACTGGACAGCTGGAACAATGAGGTTAACAAGTTATACATACACTGTACACTCTGTGTGTGTTGTCATTCATTTACTGCATGCATAAGATCGTACAATGTGCTAACACTGCGTGTGTATGCATGCATTTGTGTGTGTACGTGTTGTGTGTGCACATGCACGCATTTGTCCGTTTACAGCTTCAATGGTCGCTTTCCCTGAGGGGTAATCTAATTGTAGCCCTTGAGGATGCTAGCTTGATCCAGGTATACGCTGTCACGAATGGAGCAAGCATCACAGTTCAAGGCAAGAGGAGAGAAATCTTGAGTCCAGTGATGGTAAGCTGCCACATTGTGGCCATTCAAGAAATTACAATGGAAACCAATAATGTTGCAACCTAGTGGAACCAGCCTGATCGCTGTGTCCACCATTCTGATTCCACTAAATTAATAATGTTGGTGAACTGTAGAGAATTATTTGCATTTCAATGACGTATTTGGCCATCCATAAAAGGAAAATACTTATTGTAGTTCTCAAATGGATGGGCAACTTCAGATTGTTGTAATTGTTTGTTCTTGGATTAACTTTAAATGACAGGTAATGGAAAGGACAGGGGAATTTCTTGCCTTGAAGTTGGTCAGTGGACAGTATGCCTACAGTATGGAAGCTACCTGTCCAAATGGTGGGTCACGAGAAGCAACAATCATTTACTTTGTTTAGACAATCTGGTATCAGTTTACTTAAGCTATAGCCTAGAACTGTCACAAGTGTGACATGATGCTTGTTATAAATTATGGGTAAAATTGTATTTTAAGGTAAACATATTAGCCACTAATTTGTCATTTATAAGTGTCTATATAATTAGCTCATAAGGCATTTATTGTGCCTTATGTCAATAATGCCATGATGTATAACATTTAAAAGTAGTGTAAAATATGTCAGCCATGTCAGTGTTTTTCACTGTCATAAACTGTCACAGGCATGATATCATGATAGTTATGCAGCTTGTATCCCATCAAGTTTTACTGAAAATCCAAAACAATTTGATACAGTTGTGGGCACTAAAACATTAGGTTGTGCTGTGGTATTGGCAGAACAACTGCCACAATGCACAATGCACTCTATTGTCTCCTAGTGATAGCTTGCCACAAAAACCTGTACCAGTTTTTTTTCATGGACTCGTTTTTTGATGCCTGCAACCACTGAATGAAATTTAACACAAATGTAATGTTAATTTCAAGTATCTCTATGCCCACAATGTAATGCCACCTCCTCACACACCCTTACTTTTGATATCCATAGTTGTGTCAGTGTCCAGCCCAGCAGCAGAGGACACTATAGTGCACATTTTTAAACGGCGCATGGGTTTGACAAAAAGAGGAGGCTACGAGAGTGACACCCTAACAGTTAGCAGTGTTTCTGTGAACCAGACAGAGAAGTTTACTGTCTATGAGACCCATGACTTTGTCCAACTCAGCATCCCTACAGCCCTTATCCTACAGGTCAAGGTAGGTGTATTTCTGTAAAGTATTTTTCTGACCATTTGGTGCAAATTGATGTGGCCATTTAGCAGACGTTTTTATCTAAATCGATTTACAGTTCATAGTGACACGTGGCTGATGTGAGAGTCACACTCACAACCCTGCATGTACTAGCATGCACACAAGACTGTAAGTCGCTTTGGATAAAAGCGTTTGATAAATGGCCCATCTTCTTCTTCTTCTTCTTATTCTCTAACCGACTGAGCCATAGCATTTTGACCTATATTAATGCAATTTCTACAGTTATCATACAGGCTATATACTGTATACAGTGCTTTCGGAAAGTATTCAGATCCCTTGACTTTTTCCACATTTTGTTATGTTACAGTTCAATCTTGTTTTCATCAGACCAAAGAATCTTGTTTCTCATGGTCTGAGAGTCTTTAGGTGACTCCAAGCAGGCTGTCATGTGCCTTTTACTGAGGAATGGCTTCCGTCTGGCCACTTTACCATAAAGGCCTGATTGGTGGTGTGCTGCAGAGATGGTTGTCCTTCTGGAAGGTTCTCCCATCTCCACAGAGGTACTCTAGAGATCTGCCAGAGGGACCATCGGGTTATTGGTCACCTCCCTGACCAAGGCCCTTTCCCCCCGATTGCTCAGTTTGGCCGGGCGGACAGCTCTAGGAAGAGTCTTGGTGGTTCCAAACTTCTTCCATTTAAGAATGATGGAGGCCACTGTGTTCTTGGGGACCTTCAATGTGCAGAAATGTTTTGGTACTCTTCCCCAGATCTGTGCCCTGACACAATCCTGTCTCGGAGCTCTACGAACAATTCCTTTGACCTTATGGCTTGGTTATTGCTCTGACATGCACTGTCAACTGTAGGACCTTATATAGACAGGTGTGTGTCTTTCCAAATCATGTCCAATCAATTGAATTTACCACAGGTGGACTCCAATCAAGTTGTAGAAACATCTCAAGGATGATCAATGGAAACAGGACGCACCTGAGTTCAATTTCGAGTCTCATAACAAAGGGTCTGAATACTTATGTAAATAAGTATTTTTAATTAAAAAAAATATTTAAAAAAGCAAAAATAAATCAGCTGTTTTTGCTTCGTCATTATGTGGTATTATTGATGAGGATTTTTTTTTTATGTGGAAAAACGGAAGGGGTCTGAATACTTTCCGAATGCACTGTATAAAATCAAATTGTCTTTTACAGAACTGCCCCACTGACGACCAGCTTGCACAGCCTTTCTATAGGGTAGACGTTGTGCTCACATTCAAGGAGACTAACCACAAAATGTACTGGACTATGGAGAACACTCTGCCATGCACAGGTGAGGGTGTGCTCAGTAACAGTGACAGAAACGTTATGATCAACATTAAGCCTCTGATGTAACTCTTACAATTGAAATAAAAATAGTAAGAAATATGCAACATGTTAGCTACAGAAGCCCTGCCACTTGTTTTGGTATACAGCTGAGGAATTGAGCTGGGGTAATGTAACCCCTTTCAAATATCATTCACTTGATAGTTTTAACATATTTTGAAGCTATACATTCTTTGTGTACATTGTTGTTTGTAAACAATGGAGTAATATAACTATATTTTGGGTTATGATATGGTAAGACAGTTGTGCTAAGCTCATGAGGCATTTAAACGTTATATTCTTCAAAAATAAATATCAATCATTTAAACTACTTTTTAACAGATTCCTTGATCCAAGACTGTGCCTTTAAAGTGTCCTTTTGTAGCTAATATTTTTAATTCTGCCTTTTTGCAGAGTCCCCCAGACTGCTATCAATCTCACCTATATATTATCATACTTCAACAACATTGGACCCTATTTTGACATACACTACATCAACCCCTGCTTCCTATACCACAGTGCCCTTTAGCTCGTACTCAACAATGGACCAACAGTTTCTATCAACAGAGAAATCTCAGGAGGGCACCTCCACCTTCCCAAAAACAACATCAATTGAGAGGACTCAGGCTGAAGAAACAGGAAGAAATACATCACCCACCAGTTCCTCACATACACAGACCTCTGGTCCCATATCTACTGGAGTAATGTGACGTCAATGACTCCAAGTACAACAAACAAAGCAACACAGGACAAATACCAACAGACAAACAGCACAGGTAGAATGCCAAGGATCGTCCGTTACAAGTCAAACAGAACCAGTAGAATTCCAAGGAGCAGCTGCCAAAACTGCCACAATGCAGGCAGAATTCCAAGGAACAACCAATAGAAATGAAACAGCACAAGTAGAACTCCAAGGAACATCTGTTACAAGTGAAACATCAAAGGTGGAATTTCAAAGAACAACCATTGCAAGTGAAACAGAACATGTGAAATTCCAAGGAACAAACACTACAAGGGAAATAGGAGAGGTAAAATTCCAAGGAACAACTGATTATAACTGACACAGTACAGGTGGGATTCCAAGAAACAAACATTACAAGTGACACAACACAGGTAGAATTCCAATGAACAACCATCACAAGTGACACAACACAGGTAGAATTCCAATGAACAACCATTACAAGTGACACAACACAGGTGGAATTTCAAGGAACAGCCGCTAGAAGTGCAACATTGCAAGTTCTTAGAAACAACCACTAGACAGGTAGAATTCTAAGTATCAACCACTATTAGTGAAACAGTACAGGTGGAACAACTGCCGCAAGTGAAACGATGCAGGTGTAATTTCCGGAACAGTGGCAATTAGTACAACAGATCAGGTACCATTCCAAGAAGTGACTGTTACAGTTGAACAGGTGGAATTCAAAGGGGTAAATGTTACAAGTGGGACAGCATGGGTAAGATCCAGAGAGACAACATCTAGAAGTGAGGCAACACATTTGCAACTCCAAGACAGCAAACAAATCTGAGGTTATTTTCAACTCATCCCCAACAACTGAGACAAAACCAAATTAAAAAAAATATATATTTCACCATTTTTAACCAGGTAGGCCAGTTGAGAACAAGTTCTCATTTACAACTGCAACCTGGCCAATATAAAGCAAAGCAGTGTGATTACACAAGCAGAAGCATAGCAACCTCTATCTGCCAGCCACTGCCCCGAGGGCAGACATTATCCAGACACATTCAAGCCTGCAGTTTAGTAAACATGTCTCAATCCAACATGGCTTGGAGCTTGAGGGACCGATGCTAAGAGGAAAGCTCCCACAGTGGTGGGACTAAAAAGTGGGACTAAAACGCCTGAAAAGAAGTCATGGAAACTCATTCATGGTGATGTTTTATCCATTTGGGATTTGTATGCTGGGGGTGAGGTAAACATTCAAATTAAATGTGTAATTGTAGTTCATTATAATCATGTTTAATATTTTTCTTGTGATATTACTGAAATGCAATGGTGCATATTGCTTGATACAGTATATCTCCTTGCAATGCATGGACAAATGTGTTGATTGTGTTGTATTGCCTGATGATAGTAGCCTACAGTGGATTTCATACCCCTCAATTATACAGAATAGTGCATATTATTTTAGGGTTATGCATTCTGAGAGTAATGTTGGCATACTATTGCGTAAGACCATTTCAAAGTCAAGATAAAATAGTAAAAGACAATAAAATGCTCCTGTTTTCTTGCATAATCCAACATCTGCTTTGAAACAGTAACATATAAAGTACTAGTTTATTTTTGTTTTTAATCAAATAAATTAAGCAAACCATCTGGTCTACATTTCACGTTTGAGGTACTGTATGATTTTGCAGTAGCTGCAGTCAATTTATTGGACAAAAGAGGGCGGTATTGTTCATATTTTCTCTTGATTTTAAAGATGAATGGGTTGCATTTTCAGAGGGAAGCTCACAGTTCTGCTAAAACTGAAGGGATTTTACATTTTTATGTAATTTTGACCTCAATTCTGTTTTTCATTTATTCTTTCTTTTAAAAAACAAACAGAAAAATACACATTTGATTGAACATTTGCTCATATTGTATATAGACTTATTTTTCTACTGTATTATTGGCTGTATGTTTGTTTTACTCCATGTGTAACTCTGTGTTGTTATATGTGTCGAACTGCTTTGCTTTATCTTGGCCAGGTCGCAGTTGTAAATGAGAACTTGTTCTCAACTTGTCTACCTGGTTAAATAAAGGTGAAATAAAATAAAATAAAATAAAATAAAAACTGAAAGGTCTAAATGAATAGATCTATTTTATTGATACTGTATCATGGCCTATTATCCAGAATTTTCATTAAAGCATCCAAATGAATAAATAATTACTTTAAGAAATAATTTATGGTAACATTTCCTGACCATTCATAGTGAACCAAATCCTGTTAATAAATCTAATTGGTCTTTGTCATGACAAATTTGAGTGAAACATCCCTATCCATTTTGTACACCTTGGTTATTTTGCCCTCATCCTACGCACTGGAGGCTCCATCCATTATACCAAATCACTGTTACGCAGTAAAATGCATCATATACAATGGGCTGTCAAGCAGAAAATCTAAACTTCCTTGTGCCTTTGGTCCCCATCTGGCATATGAACTTGTGAGCAGGAAACATGATAGTGCCGCAAAGTACACCAACATCCTACATCCATGTGGCCTCTCTGCCATTATGTCCACCAACATCCTACGTCCATGTGGCCTCTCTGCCATTATGTCCACCAACATCCTACGTCCATGTGGCCTCGCTGCCATTTTGTCCACCAACATCCTACGTCCATGTGGCCTCTCTCTGCCATTTTGTCCACCAACATCCTACGTCCATGTGGCCTCTCTGCCATTATGTCCACCAACATCCTACGTCCATGTGGCCTCTCTGCCATTTTGTCCACCAACATCCTACGTCCATGTGGCCTCTCTCTGCCATTATGTCCACCAACATCCTACGTCCATGTGGCCTCTCTGCCATTTTGTCCACCAACATCCTACGTCCATGTGGCCTCTCTCTGCCATTATGTCCACCAACATCCTACGTCCATGTGGCCTCTCTGCCATTTTGTCCACCAACATCCTACGTCCATGTGGCCTCTCTCTGCCATTTTGTCCACCAACATCCTACGTCCATGTGGCCTCTCTCTGCCATTTTGTCCACCAACATCCTACGTCCATGTGGCCTCTCTCTGCCATTTTGTCCACCAACATCCTACGTCCATGTGGCCTCTCTCTGCCATTTTGTCCACCAACATCCTACGTCCATGTGGCCTCTCTCTGCCATTTTGTCCACCAACATCCTACGTACATGTGGCCTCTCTCTGCCATTATTTTATCTGTATAGACTATTAACTGTCTTTACAAAGTAAAAAATCCCTTTCATGTGTTTGTGTGTCTTTTTTGTGTTTTAATTTCAGTCAAAGCATATGGTTTGCACATCTGGGAGATACTCAACATGATGGCACCCAGCCCCCACACTGCGGCTGTGAAGTGATCCATACGTGGTCTTCACTGCTATTGCAAACAATCCCTTTCTTGATGGGCTATGTTCTCAGAGGGATTTTAATGTGTTAGGTGAATAAAGAAATGTACACAATTATTGACATATTTACAGAAATAAAGTTCAACTTAAAAAATCCAGTCTCAAAGAAGGGCAAAAAGCTTCTACAGTAGAAGTTTTGTTAGTGCACTGCAACATAGACATCTACATTTTAGCCTTTGAGTTTGAGAGAGTTGAAACAATGCACAGGCGTCTTCAGTCTAGTGTGCAATTACATTTTCCAGGCACCTGTGACTAATCTGGATGTGCTTACATAACCTATTTCACTTATGTCATCATTTCTTGAAACTGTGGATGTGCTTCTACTGTAAAGAACTGACGTGGGATGTCTTGAGATTGCTCTGTAGCCTACTGTGCATCTGCTTTTCCTCATGTCTACAGGCCTGGCTGGTTGGTGAAACCAATGAACACACTCAATCTACTCTGCTGCAGCCTAAGGACTAATACCATTTCTCCAAGACAAGAACACTACATAAAGACAACAGTAACATACACAAAGATGTTGGCTGTGCCATATTTCCTCTACTTTTATTTTGGTGTTTACACATAAAACACAAGTACACACAACCCCCCCCCCCCCAGAAGTCAGTGGAGTATCACAATGTTGAGTGAAGGTCGATTGGAGATCCTGTTCAGCAGCTCACAGCTCAGTGGAGCAGCTTGTAGTGCCATTGCCTCACATGTTTTGGAGAGGTGGATAGGGATCCATGCCACGGGGGGAACGAGGGAGAGGGGAGGAAGGGGATGTGGGGGTTTTCGGTGGTTTCACTGGGCCTCTTCATCTCGCTTGGAGGGTAATTACAAAATCACGGGTCAACCATGCATGTAACCACGGTTACGTTGCACAGTAGCAGATGTGCTCGTGGCATTATCGGGTGCGAGCGCAAAGGTAAACAAAAACAGATGCAGCTGGTTGCTACGGACCCTCGCCAAACTTACACAGCCTAATTGTTCCCATGTGGGGATGGCAGAGCTGAAGCAGTAGTAAAAGGGGGGATATGCCCCGTTTAAGAGATGCCCATTGGTTTTCAATGGGAACATTTGTGAATGGACACGGGTTGTTCTTGAATTGCTGTGGCGTCCCTTGCCTTTGCAACCATGAAAAACAGTTTAACGTGACAAATAGTTATACATTATATATGTTTTAGTTATATTGAACTGTGTATCATTGATAAAACATAATGCCTAATGACCTTTATATTGCAAAAAAAAAAAAATGCATTGTTTATAGTACTTAGGGCAAGTCAATTGGGTTGTCCCAGTAGTGATGAGCAGAGTTGTATGACATGTGGGGCGGCAGGTAGCCTAGTGGATATAGTGTTGGACTAGTAACCGAAAGGTTGCAAGCTCGAATCCCTGAGCTGACAAGGTGAAAATCTGTCGTTCTGCCCCTGAACAAGGCAGTTAACCCACTGTTTCTAGGCCGTCATTGAAAATAAGAATTTGTTCTTAACTGACTAGCCTAGTAAAATAAAAAAATGTACTGGAGATTTACAGATAATTTTTACAAATATGAAAACCCACTGGCCACACCACATCATTTCAACATGGATCATTTGGTCATATTTGGTTGAGACATTGATCAATGAGATTTCAACCTAAAGTATATTCACTCAATCAAAAAGACAGTAGAATTCCCAATGTGTTTCCACTATGCTTTGTCTGACTTTCAGTTTAGTTGTCACCCGAATGTCTATCACTGCACTCTCAACCATTTAAAAGCACAGCAAAGTTCAACTGGTAATACAATGTCAGATATTTTTATTTATTTATACAACAGATTAATGTGATATCACTGTGCTTCATCTAATAGTAGAACCAAATGACCTCGATTGCAGTTGAGATTACATTAAAAGTACACGGTACAAGTGATAATTTGCGTTTGAGATTATGCACAGATTATTACAGCAAGTGTGAAGATCTCTACAGACCTGCAACGACCTATGCATGCTATCTTGAACATGCACACTTTATATGATTACATAAGAAGAAGTGTATAGTTAGAGTAACCTCAAAATGTGGCCATGGATGTGTTTAAGGTTGAATGTAACATTAGTTTGTGAGATTTGTATTTCCTGTATTACAAAGGTACTATTGAATTTTGTTTGGTTGACAACACAACCAAAAATCAACATTTAAAGATTTGGTTGAGTTGGAGATGTGAATCCAACATAGTTGTTAACTTATCGACAAGTTAATAGGCTTTTGATATTGAATTGTGTTGGTTGTCAATGCAACCAAGAATATTTATCTTATGCTTGGATAGTGCCATCTGTGCCACTGACTTAGTCTGGCTTTAATTCCTGTTTGTCTACAAATTAATAATTGATACAGTGCCTTCAGATAGTACACCCCTTAACTTTTTCCAAATGTAGTTGTGTTACAGCCTGAATTTAAAATTGATTAAATGAGATTTTGTGTCATTGGCCTATACACACACAATACCCCATAATTTCACAGTGGAATTATGTTTTTAGATGTAAAAAAAAATGTCAATAAAAAATGAAAAGCTGAAATGTCTAGAGCCAATAATTATTCAACCTCTTTGTCATGGCAAGCCTAAATAAGTTCAGGAGTAAAAATATGTTTAACAAGTCACAAAATAAGTTGCATGGACTCTCTATGTGCGATAATAGTGTTTAACATGATTTTTGAATGACTACCGCATTTATGTACCCCACACATACAATTATCTGTAAGGTCCCTCAGTTGAGCTGTGAATTTCAAACACATATTCAACCACAAAGACGAGGGAGGTTTTCCAATGCCTCGCAAAGAAGGTAGATGGGTAAAAATAAAAAAGGAGACATTGGATATCCCTTTGAGCATGGTGAAGTTATTAATTACACTTTGAATGGTGCATCATTAAAACATTTGCATCCTGTAGCTCTAACTCCAAAATGTTTTGGGACACTGTAAAGTCCATGGAGAATAAGAGCACCTCCTCCCAGCTGCCCACTGCACTGAGGCTAGGAAACACTGTCACCACCGATAAATCCACGATAATCGAGAATTTCAATAACCATTTCTCTACGGCTGGCCACGTTTTCCTCCTGGCTACCCCAACCCCGGCCAACAGGTCCGCACCCCCTGCAGCTACTTGCCCAAGCCTCCCCAGCGTCTCCTTCACCCAAATCCAGATAGTAGATGGTCTGAAAGAGCTGCAAAACCTGGACCCGTACAAATCAGCTGGTCTAGACAATCTGGACCCTCTCTTTCTAAAATTATCCGCCTCCATTGTTGCAATCCCTATTACCAGTCTATTCAACCTCTCTTTCGTATCGTCCGAGATTCCTAAAGATTGGAAAGCTGCCGCGGTGACACTCTAGACCCAAACTGTTACAGACCTATATCCATCCTGCCCTGCCTTTCTAATATACTTTCTTCGAAAGCCAAGTTAACAAACAGATCACTGACCATTTTGAATCCCACCGTACCTTCTCCGCTGTGCAATCTGGTTTCCGAGCTGGTCATGGGTGCACCTCAGCCACGCTCAAGGTACTAAACGATATCATAACCGCCTTCGATAAAAGACAGTACTGTGCAGCCGTCCTCATCGACCTGGCCAAGGCTTTCGACTTTGTCAATCACCGTATTCTTATTGGCAGACTCGACAGCCTTGGTTTCTCAAATGACTGCCTCGCCTGGTTCACCAACTACTTCTCAGATAGAGCTCAGTGTGTCAAATCGGAGGGCCTGTTGTCCAGACCTCTGGCAGTCTCTGTGGGGGTGCCACAGGGTTCAATTCTCGGGCCGACTCTTTTCTCTGTATATATCAACGATGTCGCTCTTGCAGCGGGTGATTCTCTGATCCACCACTACGCAGATGACACCATTCTGTATACATCTGGCCCTTCTTTGGACACTGTGTTAACAAACCTCCAAACGAGCTTCAGTGCCTTACAACACTCCTTCCGTGGCCTCCAACTGCTCTTAAACGCTAGTAAAACTAAATGCATGCTCTTCAACCGATCGCTGCACGCACACGCACTCCCAACTAGCATCACTACTCTGGACAGTTCTGACTTAGAATATGTGGACAACTACAAATACCTAGGTGTCTAGCTAGACTGTAAACTCTCCTTCCAGACTCATATTAAACATCTCCAATCCAAAATTAAATCTAGAATAGGCTTCCTATTTCGCAACATAGCCTCCTTCACTCACGCTGCCAAACATACCCTAGTAAAACTGACTATCCTACCGATCCTCGACTTCGGCGATGTCATTTACAAAATAGCCTCCAACACTCTACTCAGCAAACAGGATGCAGTCTATCACAGTGCCATCCGTTTTGTCACCAAAGCCCCATATACCACCCACCACTGCGACCTGTATGCTCTCGTCGGCTGGCCCTTGCTACATATTCATCGCCAGACCCACTGGCTCCAGGTCATCTGTAAGTCTTTGCTAGGTAAAGCTCCGCCTTATCTCTGCTCACTGGTCACCATAACAACACCCACCCGTAGCACGCACTCCAGCAGGTATATCTCACTGGTCATCCCCAAAGCCAACACCTGCTTTGGTCGCCTTTCCTTCCACTTCTCCGCTGCCAATGACTGGAACGAATTGCAAAAATCGCTGAAGTTGAGACTTATATCTCCCTCACTAACTTTAAGCATCAGCTATCAGAGCAGCTTACCGATCGCTGCAGCTTTACACAGCCAATCTGTAAATAGCCCATCCAACTACCTACCTCATCCCCATATTGTTTTTATTTACTTTTTTTGCTCTTTTGCACACCAGTATTTCTACTTGCACATCATCATCTGCACATCTATCACTCCAGTGTTAAATTGTAATTACTTCGCTACTATGGCCTATTTATTGCCCTACCTCCTCACCCCATTTGCACATACTGTATATAGACTTTTTCTATTGTGTTATTGACTGTACATTTGTTTATTCCATGTGTAACTCTGTGTTGTTGTTTGTGTCGCACTGTTTTGCTTTATCTTGGCCAGGTCGCAGTTGTAAACGAGAACTTGTTCTCAACTGGCCTACCTGGTTAAATAAAGGTGAAATAAAATAAAATAATAAATCAATACACCCAGTCACTACAAAACACAGGCGTCCTTCCTAATTCAGTTGCCTGAGAGGAAGGAAACCGCTCAGGGATTTCAACATGAGGCCTATAATGACTTTAAACAGTTAAAAAAACAGTTACAGAGCTAAGCACAGGCAAAATCCTAGAGGAAAACCTCTTTGTCTGCTCTCCAACAGACACTGGGAGACAAATTCACCTTTCAGCAGGACAATAGCCCGAAAACACAAGGCCAAATATACACTGAAGTTGCTTACCAAGACAACATTGAATGTTCCTGAGTGTCCTAGTTACAGTTTTGACTTAAATTGGCTTGAAAACCTATGGCAAGACTTGAAAATGGCTGTCTAGCAATGATCAACAACCAACTTGACAGAGCTTGAAGAATTTGAAAAAGAATAATGCGCAAATATTGTACAATCCAAGTGTGCAAAGCTCTTAGAGACTTACCCAGAAAGACACACAGCTGTAATCGCTGCCAAAGGTGATTCTAACATGTATTGACTCAGGGGTGTGAATACTTAAGTAAATTAGACATTTCTGTAATTCATTTTTAATAAATTTGCTAAAACTTCTAAAAACATGGTTTCACTTTGTCATTATGAGAAAAAGAAAAAAAATCAATTTTGAATTCAGGATGGATACTCAACTAAATGTTGAATAAATCATGGGGTATGAATACTTTCGGTTGGATTCATGTCTCCATCTTAACCAAAAATCTAGAATAGGACTAAATCAAATCAAACTTTAAAATGCACCTTAAATAAAGTTTGATTTGATTTAGTCCTATTCTTTAAAGCTGCTATATATAACTTTTTGGGCGACCCCACCAAATTCACATAGCAATGTGAGTTATAGATCTGTCATTCTCATTGAAAGCAAGTCTAAGAAGCTGCAGATCTGTTCTACGTGTGTTAAGCTTTGTTTTTGCGTTTTTAAATTTTGATGTTGTACACCAGCTTCAAACAGCTGAAAATACAATATTTTGGGTTCTGGAAAATATATTTCACAGTGGTTTAGATGGCACAATAACGCCCTACACTATACTTGTTTATTTTGTCACATTAACTGAAATTAGGCTAGTAGAATTTTTACAAATTTGTAGACAAAATGGAATTAAAGCCAGACTAAGTCAGTGGCACAGATGGAACTATCCAAGCAGAAGATACAAATCCTTGTCACGCCCTGACCTGAGTTATCTTTGTTTTCTTTATTATTTGGTTAGGTCAGGGTGTGACAAGGGTGGTTTGTTTAGTTTTTGTATTGTCTAGGGGTTTTTGTATGTCTAGGGGTTTTTCTAGTCTGGGTGTTATATGTCTATGGTTGCCTAGATTGGTTCTCAATCAGAGGCAGCTGTTTATCGTTGTCTCTGATTGGGGACCATATTTAGGTAGCCATATTCCTTGGGTATTTTGTTGGGTTGTTATTCTATGTTTAGTTGCCTGTTCTGCACTAGCCATATTGCTTCACGGTTCGTTTTGTTGTTTTGTTTAGTTCTGTTCAGTGTTCTCTCTTTTATTAAAGAGTTATGTTCACTTACCACGCTGCGCCTTGGTCTCTTCATTATTACGGCCGTGACAGTACAACCCACCAAAATAGGACCAAGCAGCGTGCTAAAGAGGAGTGGACATCTTGGACCCGGGAGAAAGAGGAGTGGAGGACATCCTGGACCTGGGAGGAGGTAATGGCAGGGGACAAGACCCTGCCATGGAAGCAGGTGGAGATAGCACAGGAGGAACGGCGACGATATGAGGGTACACGGCTGGCACGAAAGCCCGAGAGGCAGCCCCAAGATTTTGTTTGGGGGGGGGGGGCACACGAGGAGATTGCATGAGTCAGGTCGGAGACCTGAGCCAACTCCTTGTGCTTACTGTGGGGAGCGTGTTACTGGTCAGGCACCGTGTTATGCGGTGGAGCGCACGGTGTCTCCAGTGCGCTATTCTAGCCCGGTGCGCTCTATTCCAGCTCCTCGCATTGGTCGGGCTAGAATGGGCATCCAGCCAGGAAGGAGGGTGCCGGCTCAGCGCTCCTGGTCTCCAGTGTACCTCCTTGGACCAGGATATCCTGCGCCGGCTTTGCGTACTGTGTCTCCAGTGAGTCTGCACAGCCCAGTGTGTCCTGTGCAAGCGCCGTGCATTTGCAGGGCGAAAATAAACATTCAGCCAGGACGGGTTGTCAGCTTTACACTCCAGACCTACAGGACGCCTCCACAGTCCAGTACGTCCTGTGTCTGCTCCCCGCACTCGCCCTGAGGTGTGTGTCACCAGCCCAGTGCCACCAGTGCCGACACCACGCACCAGGCTTCCAGTGCGCCTCCAGGGTCCAGTACGCCCTGTTCCTGCTCCTCACACTCGCCCTGAGGTGCGTGTTCTCAGCCCGGTACCACCAGTTCCGGCACCACGCACCAGGCCTACAGTGCGCCTCGGCAGTCCAGAGCGTCCGGCGACAGTACCCAGTCCAGAATGTCCGGCGACAGTACCCAGTCCAGAGCGTCCGGCGACAGTACCCAGCCCAGAGCGTCCGGCGACAGTACCCAGCCCAGAGCGTCCGGCGACAGTACCCAGTCCAGAGCGTCCGGCGACAGTACCCAGCCCAGAGCGTCCGGCGACAGTACCCAGCCCAGAGCGTCCGGCGACAGTACTCAGCCCAGAGCGTCCGGCGACAGTACCCAGCCCAGAGCGTCCGGCGACAGTCCGGAACCTCCAACGACGGGCCACAGTCCGGAACCTCCAACGACGGGCCACAGTCCGGAACCTCCAACGACGGGCCACAGTCCGGAACCTCCAACGACGGGCCACAGTCCGGAACCTCCAACGGCGGGCCACAGTCCGGAGCTTCCAGAGACGATCTCCAGTCCGGAGCCTCCGGCGACGATCTCCAGTCCGGAGCCTCCGGCGACGATCTCCAGTCCGGAGCCTCTGGCGACGATCCCCAGTCCGGAGCCTCCGGCGACGATCCCCAGTCCGGAGCCTCCGGCGACGATCCCCAGTCCGGAGCCTCCGGCGACGATCCCCAGTCCGGAGCCTCCGGCGACGATCCCCAGTCCGGAGCCTCCGGCGACGATCCCCAGTCCGGAGCCTCTGGCGACGATCCCCAGTTCGGGGTCTCCGGCGGCGGTCTCCAGCCCGGGTTCTCCGGCGACGGTCCCCAGTCCGGAGCCTCGGCGACGGTCCCCAGCCCGGGGTCTCCGGCGACGATCCACAGTCCAGAGCCTCCGGCGATGAGCCACGGTTCAGCACAACAGTTTTTTTTAAGTGGAGATCTCTCAGCTATCATTCTCACGATAGCACATTGGTAATAGTCAATGCTAAATATTATAGCTAAGCAGAGCTTAGTTAAAACCCTGGATGGGAGACCAAAGGTTAGCTGTAGATAAATAAATTATCCAGTAGGAGGTGCTGCCCAGCTTTAACGTTGAATATCTGACGTTGTTTTAAAAGTTCAAATTCAATACAAGGTTTGTCTATGTTGAAATTTGGTTTCAAGGATGACATGTGGTTGAAATTTTACCCTCAAAACATCAATTGATTACTTTTTCAAATGAAATATATTTTCTACGTAGATTCCACATCACAATACATTGACAAATTACGTTGTTTCAACCAGTTTGTGCCCAGTGGGATGTATCCCTAAGTTTTATGTCATTGGTGTTACCGCCTGGGAAATCACTCATTACAAAGATATACTAGGACCTTGAGCATTTCCTCCAGTGGCAAACAGTTATCGTGGGAGGAGTCAATATAAAAACAATAGCTAATCATACCCCTTTAGTATGTCATCAATTTGAGGATTATATTGATCATTTGGCGTGTCTAAATAAAAAGTGTCATTCGTGTTACTCAATGAGCTGAATTTTTTCCAAAATGCCATCGCAATTCAAGAATGACCCACACAGTATCTGGAGGATTAGTGGTTTTGTGTGTGTTGTGTATTTGTGTGTGTGTGTGTGTGTGCATGCTGATTTACCAGATCATTAGAAGAGGGGAAAGAGGCTTGACCTAATATTTCCTTTGTTGTTTGGTCAGGAAAGGGACGTTATTGTAAAAGTACCGTAAGCATAAATAGTCCTCCCGTTTCCATGACAAAGTCACAAACATTGAGCACTGAAAACAAAAGACTAGAAGACTATAAATCCAACCACTGTCAATTTTGTTTAGTTTTCAGTGTTTCAAGATAAATATGGTTTCAAAACAACACATCCACTTGTCCAAGGAGAAGGGGAAATCTGTTAATTTATTTCCATTTTTTTTTTACTTGGCCAGTTTCATATTCTATATTTTCCAGCCCACTCTGCCCTGATTAGTAATGGGAATATCTGATACCTTATTTTTTACCATTGGGTCAGGAAACTCCTACAGCTGTAAACTTGTTTTTATAGCCGTTGAAAGAAAGGGCATTGTCTCAAAGTACCAAGGAGCAGATAGTTTATTATAGCCTGTCCAACCATCAAAATCAAGCACGCCAACAAAATATGTCTCCAGCTCTGCCTTTGGTAACAATGCACCATGGGTAGGTAATAAACAATGCATTATGTGCGACCATAGGGTCAGCTACGATGAACGATATCAAGAGAGGATATCATTTAAATGGCCTTTCTGTTTTCTAATGCAAAATATTTTTTTCAACAATTCAAAATCTGAAAGTAAAGAATTGTTGAAATTGCAGTAAATGTAAGTTCTATTTGAAGGCAATGTTTGGTTGTGGGTTCACTTAAATGACCAATGAGTTGAGGTTAGATTTGGGTCTGAAAGAATAATGTAGCAACCTTAGTAGGCCTGCAACAGCTAGCGACCTCATCAATAGGGTCAAGCCTCTTCGTGTAATAGCTAAGGTGTTGAATTGACAATCGCAGGGACCTGGGTTTGAGTCCTGGTCAAGCTATCCCCAAAATTCTCTACAATATCATGTCCCAAATAATTACATCTCTATGTGCTGTTCATTTCAATTGACCAATTGAATTTCACCCAGCTTTCACTGTAAAAACCAAGCATGGACACAGCAGGGCAAACATAGACAAGAAGGAAATCATCCCTCTCTCAATCACTGTATCACTGAGTCATCTCCTCATCGCTGAGGGAGACGCCCGTTAGAACCCAGACAAGAGCTGCTGCCTTATCACTTCTAATACAAGAGCAAACACAGGAGTCTTTACAGCATGTTGTCTAAGCTTTTTAGAAGCCAAGAAGAGACACCATGAAGTAGTATTTTATCTTTGCTTGCCTTTCTGTGAAGCACGAGGATAAAAGAGCAGCCTCCGCGAGCTGCGTCTGATTACGATCTAATTGTTAACATTCACTGTGTCTTATTATCTGCCTGTTGTTGCCATACACAGAGCAGTTAGGGGCCTTTTTAGTGTTGGCAAAGATTTGAAACGAGAGACTCGTTGTTACTATCCTGTGCGTTACCGAAGTACTAGTTAGCGCTAAGGTGGCAGGAGAGGAGCCCCCAGCTCGACAACAACAACAACAACGAGAGCAACATCAACAACAAACAGGAATTGATGGCGAGCGTTTATTATCTGGTTTAATTGCTCGTCATCTGGAGGATCTGACAGTCGCGGTTAATGAGAGAGAGAAGAGGCACGCGCTGTTGGCAGCAGGCTTCATAGAGAAAGGGTGGTGTGTGGGGAGTGGAAGGGGGTTCTTGGGGAGGGAGGGCAGAGAGCATTCCAGCTCAACAGAAGCAACGGAGGCACAAGCGGAGGCTGCCAAATCATTTGTTTATCACATTATCAAAACAGTTCTGAGTTTGAGTTTCAAGGGCTTTTCGAGCATCGTGTTAACCTGTGTGTCGTTAGCCCACGTCACCACACGCACGCACGCACACACACACACACACACACACACACACACACACACACACACACACACACACACACACACACACACACACACACACACACACACACACACACACACACCACGTCAGCCCTGATGTATACTGTAATCAGATGGTGAGCATAGACAGGATATCGCAGAAATGTAGCCCCTTCCTCAATTTCTCATCTGGGCTGCAGGCCTGGCCAATGTCCAAGTAGGGACCTCCCTGACATTGTGCAGTGTCACGCACACACAGGCAGGGTTCACCAGAACAAGCATCAGGACCAGACCCATAACAGCAGCCCTATAGGGCTTAAGAGCTGTTCTTTCCTTTCCGCATGCACACATTTAGTTTTCTTGTTATTTTAATTTAGGTAATGGGAAACTAAAATGCTTTGAACACTATTTAGCCATATTCTAACTAGCTGCTGGGTTTCAGGGAAAAGTCAAAGACACCCCTTATCCTTCACAGCGAGATAGCATGTTTGAGGTTAGGAATACAGTTTAATTTTGTTTCATGCAATGGGAATGTTATTTTCTGTAATGTTTCCATGACAGCGTTGTGAGAGCTGTAGTGTGGAGACTGGCCAAGACACTAGGTGGAGACAGAGGAGCCAGTGACTGTCACTTTTCTCTTCACTGTAGATAGCGGTGTACTCTGACTCTTGCATCTTTCTTGGGCAGGTGCTCTAAGAGGAGATGGTTATTCATTTGGGAATGCAATGTCAAACGTTTTAACACAATTTGCAAGAAAGCTAAAATTTGTGTTTCTTTTTAAACAAGTCCATGGAGACCCTCCATGTTTACGTCCATTTGGTGCCTTATGAACACAAACCTGGTTCTATCACACATGTTCTATGGGCCTCATTTATAAATATAAATATAAAAACTGAACTTGGCGTATTTGTATTTATTATGAATCTGCATGCCAAGGTAGCAGCTACTCTTCCTGGGGTCCAGCAAAATTAAGGCAGTTATACATTTTTAAAAACATTACAATATATTCACAACAGATTTCACAACATATTAAGTGTGTGCACTCAGGCCCCTACTCTACTACCACATATCTAAAACACAAAATCCATGTGTATGTGTGTGTATAGTGTGTATGTTAGCTTGTGTTTTTATGCATGTGTCTGTGCCTATGTTTGTGTTGTTGCACAATCCACGCTGTTCCATAAGGTGTATTTTTATCAGATTTAAAATAATCTAATTTTACTGCTTGCAGGAGTTACTTGATGTGGAATAGAGTTCCATGTAGTCATGGCTCTACGTAGTACTGTGCACCCTCCATAGTCTGTTCTGGACTTGGGGACTGTGAAGAGACCTCTGGTAGCATGTCTTGTGGGGTATGCATGGGTGCCTGAGCTGTGTGCCAGTAGTTCAAACAGACAGCTAAGTGCATTCAACATGTCAATACCTCTCACAAATACAAGTAGTGATGAAGTCAATCTCTCCTCCACTTTGAGCCAGGAGAGATTGACATGCATATTATTAATGTTATCTCTCTGTGTACATCCAACAGTACTGTGTACATCCAACAGTGCTGCCCTGTTCTGAGCCAATTGCAATTTTCCTAAGTCCCTCTTTATGGCACCTGACCACACAACTGAACAGTAGTCCAGGTGCGACAAAATTAGAGCCTGTAGGACCTGCCTTGTTGATAGTGCTGTTAAGAAGGTAGAGGAGCGCTTTATTAAGGACATACTTCTCCCAATCTTAGCTACTGTTGTGTCAATATTTTTTGATCATGACAGTTCACAATCCAGGGTTACTCCAAGCAGTGTAGTCTCCTCAACTTGCTCAATTTCCACATTGTTCATTACAATATTTAGTTGAGGTTTAGGGTTTAGTGAATGATTTGTCCCAAACACAATGATTCAAATTTCTGAGATATTTAGGACTAACTTATTCCTTGCCATTCTGAATAACTGCCGCTCTTTGTTAATTCAGAGAGGTGCATAGTGTTGAGTCATTCGCATACATAGACATACTGGCTTTACTCAAACCCAGTGGCATGTTGTTAGTAAAGATTTTAAAAAGTAAGGGGCCTAGAAAGCTGCACTGGGAAATTCCTGATTCTACCTGGATTTTGTTGGAGAGGCTTTCATTAAAGAACAACAGAGGTTGTTATGTTAAACAGGGAACTTTTTATCCACAATATAGCAGGGTTTGTAAAGCCATAACACATACGTTTTTCCAGCAACAGACTATGATCGATAATGTCAAAAGCCGCACTGAAGTCTAACAAAACAGCACCCACAATCTTTTTATCATCAATTTCTCTCAGCCAATCATCAGTCATTTGTGTAAGTGCTGTGCTTGTTGAATGTCCTTCCCTATAAGCATGCTGAAATGCTGTTGTCAATTTGTTTACTGTAAAATAGCATTGTATCTGGTCAAACATTTTTCCAAAAGTTTACTAAGGGTTGGTAACAGGCTGATTGATTGGCTATTTGAGCCAGTAAAGGGGGCTTTACTCTTAGGTAGGGGAATAACTTTTGCTTCTCTCCAGACCTGAGGGCACACACTTTCTTGTAGGCTTAAATTGAAGATATGGCAAATAGGAGTGGCAATATCGTCCGCTATTATCCTCAGTCATTATCCATCCAAGTTGTCAGACTCGGGTGGCTTGTCATTGTTGACAGACAACAATCATTTTTTCACCTCTTCCACACTTACTTCAAGGAATTCAAAATTACAATGCTTGTCTTCCATAATTTGGTCAGATATACTTGGATGTGTAGTGTCAGCATTTGTTGCTGGCATGTCATGCCTTAAGTTTGCTAATCTTGCCAATGAAAAAATTATTAAAGTAGTTGGCAATATCAGTGGGTTTTATGATGAATGAGCCATCTGATTCAATGAATGATGGAGCAGAGTTTGCCTTTTTGCCCAAAATTTCATTTAAGGTGCTCCAAAGGCTTTTACTATAATTCTTTGTCATTTATCCTTGCTTCATAGTATAGTTTCTTCTTCTTTTTATTCAGTTCAGTCACATGATTTCTCAATTTGCAGTACGTTGCCAGACCTAGTTGCCATTTTTATTGCCTAATCCCTCTCAACCATACCATTTTTAAATTCCTCAACAATCCACGAGGATTTAACAGATTTTATAGTTGTAACGTCCTGACCAGAGTTCTTATGTGTTTTGCTTGTTTAGTGTTGGTCAGGACGTGAGCTGGGTGGGAATTCTATGTTGTGTGTCTAGTTTGTCTGTTTCTGTGTCCAGCCTAATATGGTTCTCAATCAGAGGCAGCTGTCAATCGTTGTCCCTGATTGAGAATCATATATAGGAGGCTTGTTTTGTGTTGGGATTTTGTGGGTGATTGTTTCCTGTCTCTGTGTTTTGTCTGCACCAGATAGGGCTGTCTCGGTTTTCACATTTGTTATTTTGTTATTTGTATTAGTGTGACCGTTTATTCGTCTAATTAAACATGTTGAACACTAGCCGCGCTGCAGTTTGGTCCTCTCCTTCACCAATGGAAGAAAACCGTTACAATAGTAATTTTCTTAATGACAGACGCTTATGCTATGCCCTCCGACGAACCATCAAACAAGCAAAGCGTCAATACAGGACTAAGATTGAATCATACTACACCAGGTCTGACACTCGTCGGATGTGGCAGGGCTTGAAAACTATTACGGACTACAAAGGGAAGCACAGCCGCAAGCTGCCCAGTGACAAGAGCCTACCAGATTAGCTAAATGACTTCTATGCTCGCGTCGAGGCAAGCAATGCTGAAGCATGCATGAGAGCAACAGCTGTTCCGGATGACTGTGTGATCACGCTCTCCGTAGCCAATGTCCGAGTAAGACCTTGAAACAGGTTAGCATTCACAAGGCCAAAGGGCCAGATGGATTACCAGGACGTGTACTCGGAGCATGCACCTCACTAATATTTTCATCCTGTCCCTGACCGAGTCTGTAATACCAACATGTTTCAAGCAGACCACTATATTTCCTGTGCCCAAGAACACCAAGGTAACCTGCCTAAATGACTACCAACCCGTAGCACTCACGTCTGTAGCCATGAAGTGCTTAAAAAATGCTGGTCGTGGCTCACATCAACACCATTATCCCAGAAACCCTAAACCCACTCCAATTTGCATACCGCCCTAAAAGATCCACCAATGATGCAATCTCTATTGCACTCCACACTGCCCTTTCCCAACTGGACAAAAAGAACACCTACGTGAGAATGCTATTCATTCACGACAGCTAAGTGTTCAACACCATAGCAGTGTGTGGTGCCAGGATAACAACCTCTCCCCCAAAGTAATCAATACAAAGGAGATGATTGTGGACTACAGGAAAAGGAGGGCCGAGCACACCCCAATTCTCATCGACGGGGCTGTAGTGGAGCAGGTTGAGAGCTTCAAGTTCTTTAGTGTCCACATCACCAACAAACTATTATGGTCCAAACACACCAAGACAGTCATGAAGAGGGCCCGACAACACCTATTCCCCCCCAGGAGACTGAAAAGATTTGTCATGGGTCCTCAGATCCTCAAAAAGTTATACAGCTGCACCATCGAGAGCATCCTGACTGGTTGCATCACTGCCTGGTATGGAAACTGCTCGGCCTCTGACCACAAGGCACTACAGAGTGTTGTACGCACGGCCCAGTACATCACTGGGGCCAAGCTTCCTGCCCTCCAGGACCTCTATACCAGACAGTGTCAGAGGAAGGCCCTAAAAATTGCCAAAGACTGCAGTCACCCTAGTCACAGACTGTTCTCTCTGCTACCGCACGGCAAGCGATACCGGATCGCCAGGTCTAGGTCCAAAAGGCTTCTTAACAGCTTCTACCACCAAGCCATAAGACTAATCAAATGGCTACCCAGACTATTTGCATTGTCCCCCCTTTTTATGCTGCTGCTACTCTCTGTTTATTATCTATGCATAGTCACTTTACCTCTACCTACATGTACATATTACCTCAATTACCTCAACTAACCTGTGCCCCCGCACATTGACTCTGTACTGGTACCCCCTGTATATAGCCTCTCTACTGTTATTTTATTGTTGCTCTTTAATTATTTGTTATTTTTCTATTTAATTTTTTCTATTTTTTACTTTCTTAACAATTATTTGTCTTAACTGCATTATTGGCTAATGGCTTGTAAGTACGCATTTCACTGTAAGGTCTACACCTGTTGTATTCGGTGCATGTGACATATACAATTGGATTTGATTTGATGTGAAAACATATTGTATGACCTCTTATACACTATATTAGGCCTAGCCTTTGGAACTTTGGTTTTCCTAGATATGGCTACTATTATATTGTGTTGACTACATCCGATGGATTTGGATACTGCTTTCAAACTAATTTCTGCAGCATTAGTAAAGATGTGATCAATACATGTTGATGATTTAATTCCTGTGCTGTTTGTAACTACCCTGGTACAGTGCCTTGCAAAAGTATTCACCCCCTTGGCGTTTTCCTATTTTGTTGCATTACAACCTGTAATTTAAATTGATTTTTATTTGGATTTCATGTAATGGACATACACAAAATAGTCCAAATTTCTGAAGTGAAATGAAAAAAAATACTTGTTTCAAAAGACAAAAAAAAAATTAAAAACGAAAAGTGGTGCCTGCATACAGTGGGGAGAACAAGTATTTGATACACTGCCGATTTTGCAGGTTTTCCTACTTACAAAACATGTAGAGGTCTGTAATTTTTATCATAGGTACACTTCAACTGTGAGAGACGGAATCTAAAACAAAAATCCAGAAAATCACATTGTATGATTTTTAAATAATTAATTTGCATTTTATTGCATGACATAAGTATTTGATCACCTACCAACCAGTAAGAATTCCGGCTCTCACAGACCTGTTAGTTTTTCTTTAAGAAGCCCTCCTGTTCTCCACTCATTACCTGTATTAACTGCACCTGTTTGAACTCGTTACCTGTATAAAAGACACCTGTCCACACACAATCAAACAGATTCCAACCTCTCCACAATGGCCAAGACCAGAGAGCTGTGTAAGGACATCAGGGATAAAATTGTAGACCTGCACAAGGCTGGGATGGGCTACAGGACAATAGGCAAGCAGCTTGGTGAGAAGGCAACAACTGTTGGCGCAATTATTAGAAAATGGAAGAAGTTCAAAATGACGGTCAATCACCCTCGGTCTGGGGCTCCATGCAAGATTTCACCTCGTGGGGCATCAATGATCATGAGGAAGGTGAGGGATCAGCCCAGAACTACACGGCAGGACCTGGTCAATGACCTGAAGAGAGCTGGGACCACAGTCTCAAAGAAAACCATTAGTAACACACTACGCCGTCATGGATTAAAATCCTGCAGCGCACGCAAGGTCCCCCTGCTTAAGCCAGTGCATGTCCAGGCCTGTCTGAAGTTTGCCAATGACCATCTGGATGATCCAGAGGAGGAATGGGAGAAGGTCATGTGGTCTGATGAGACAAAAATAGAGCTTTTTGGTCTAACTCCACTCGCCGTGTTTGGAGGAAGAAGAAGTATGAGTACAACCCCAAGAACACCATCCCAACCGTGAAGCATGGAGGTGGAAACATCATTCTTTGGGGATGCTTTTCTGCAAAGGGGACAGGACGACTGCACCGTATTGAGGGGAGGATGGATGGGGCCATGTATCGCGAGATCTTGGCCAACAACCTCCTTCCCTCAGTAAGAGCATTGAAGATGGGTCGTGGCTGGGTCTTCCAGCATGACAACGACACGAAGCACACAGCCATGGCAACTAAGGAGTGGCTCCGTAAGAAGCATCTCAAGGTCCTGGAGTGGCCTAGCCAGTCTCCAGACCTGAACCCAATAGAAAATCTTTGGAGGGAGCTGAAAGTCCGTATTGCCCAGCGACAGCCCCGAAACCTGAAGGATCTGGAGAAGATCTGTAGGGAGGAGTGGGCCAAAATCCCTGCTGCAGTGTGTGCAAACCTAGTCAAGAACTACAGGAAACGTATGATCTCTGTAATTGCAAACAAAGGTTTCTGTACCAAATATTAAGTTCTGCTTTTCTGATGTATCAAATACTTATGTCATGCAATAAAATGCAAATTAATTACTTAAAAATCATACAATGTGATTTTCTGGATTTTCGTTTTAGATTCCGTCTCTCATAGTTGAAGTGTACCTATGATAAAAATTACAGACCTCTACATGCTTTGTAAGTAGGAAAACCTGCAAAATCGGCAGTGTATCAAATACTTGTTCTCCCCACTGTATGTATTCATCCCCTTTGCTATGAAGCCCCTGAATAAGATCTGGTGCAACCAATTACCTTCAGAAGTCACATAATTAATTAAATAAAGTCCACCTGTGTGCAATCTAAGTGTCACATGATCTGTCACGTGATCTCAGTATATATACACCTGTTCTGAAAGGCCCCAGAGTATGCAACACCACTAAGCAAGGGGCATCACCAAGCAAGCGGCACCATGAAAATCAAGGAGCTCTCCGAACAGGTCAGGGACAAAGTTGTGGAGAAGTACAGATCTGGGTTGGGTCATAAAAAATATCCGAAACTTTGAACATCCCACGGAGCACCATTAAATCCATTATTAAAAAATGGAAAGAATATGGCACCACAACAAACCTGCCAAGAGACGGCAGCCCACAAAAACTCACGGACCAGGCAAGGAGGGCATTAATCAGAGAGGCAACAAAGAGACCAATGATAACCCTGAAGGAGCTGCAAAGCTCCACAGAGGAGATTGGAGTATCTGTCCATAGGACCACTTCAAGCCGTACACTCCACAGAGCTGGGCTTTGCGGAAGAGTGGCCAGAAAAAAAACATTGCTTAAAGAAAAAAACAAGCAAACACGTTTGGTGTTCGCCAAAAGGCATGTGGGAGACTCCCCAAACATATGGAAGAAGGTACTCTGGTCAGATGAGACTAAAATGTAGCTTTTTGACCATCAAGGAAAATGCTGTCTGGCACAAACCCAACAACTCTCATCACCCCGAGAGCACCATCCTCACAGTGAAGCGTGGTGGTGGCAGCATCGTGCTGTGGGGATGTTTTTCATCGGCAGGGCCTGGAAAAGTGGTCAGAATTGAAGGATGGCGCTAAATACAGGGAAATTCTTGAAGGAAACCTGTTTCAGTCTTCCAGAGATTTGAGACTGGGATGGAGGTTCACCTTTCAGCAGGACAATGACCCTAAGCATACTGCTAAAGCAGCACTTGAGTGGTTTAAGGGGGAACATTTAAATGTCTTGGAATGGCCTAGACCTAGTCAAAGCCCAGACCTCAATCCAATTGAGAATCTGTGGTATGACTTAAAGATTGCTGTACACCAGCAGGAACTCATCCAACTTGAAGGAGCTGGAGTTGTTTTGCCTTGAAGAATGGGCAAAAATCCCAGTGGCTAGATGTGCCAAGCTTATAGAGACATATGCCAAGAGACTTGCAGCAGTAATTGCTGCAAAAGGTGGCTCTACAAAGTATTGACTTTTGTGTGTGTGTGTGTGTGGGGGGGGGGGGGGGGGGGGGGGGGGGGGGGTGAATTGTTATGCACACTCAAGTTTTCAATTTTTTTGTCTTATTTCTTGTTTGTTTTTGCATCTTCAAAGTGGTAGGCATGTTGTGTAAATCAAATGACACAAACCCCCCATAAATCTATTTTAATTCCAGGTTGTAAGGCAACAAAATAGGAAAAATGCCAAGGGGGGTGAATACTTTCACAAGGCACTGTAGGTTGATTGATAACCTGAATCAGGTTGCAGGCTTTCTCTTCAGTGGGCAGCCTGATGAAAGCCAGACAATATTTAAATCACCCAGAAAATATACCTCTCTATTGATATCACATACATTATCAAGCATTTCACACATGTTATCCAGATACTGACTGTTAGCACTTGGTGGTCTATAGCAGCTTCCCACCAGAATGGGCTTTAAGTGAGGCAAATGAACCTGTAGCCATATTACTTCAACAGTATTTAACATGAGATCATATCTAAGCTTTACAGGAATGTGACTCCGGATGTAAACAGCCACACCTCCACCTTCGGCATTTCTGTATTTTCTGTTGATCTTATAACCATGTATTGTTACCCCTGTATCATAAAAGCTACTATCTAAGTGAGTTACAGAGATTGTCAGAATATGAATGTCATCTGTTCCTAGCAAATTATTGATTTCATGAACCTGGGCTATTAACGTGGGCTATTTTTAACACTTTTCTGGGATGCATTATTGTTTTCATTGCTTTACTGGGAAGCTTAGCGGAGGTAGAGATGCTCGGGTTATTTATGTTAGTCCAGGGTGTGCTGCACACAGTGGACTTCCTACTAGGGCACACCACCTCAGTGCTAACAGTATAACTCTGGTTCATAGGCATATGATTACTGCATACAATACCTGTAAAAACTGCAGAGGCATTCGGGGCAGTAAGAGGGATATAAATTAGGTTACTTACATAGTGTCTTCCAACTCCCCTGGGATAATGTACATTTGCTGAAGCATTATGACAACTCAGCAACACAATGGTAGGGATTAAATGAGTTGGACTTGGGTCATTGATAAGTCATTGTCTCAACATGTCCTTATAAAGCTGTGAAAGGATCAAGGAACCCAAATGATTTGGGTGGATGCCATCCTCCTTATAATAGAAACTTTTTCTCCAGAAGGTATCAAAATTGTCAATAAATGTTACACCCACAGAGCTGCAATAGTGAGAATGTGTGTGAGAATGTGCTTACCTCCACGCAAACTTTAGACCATGTGTACTCACATTTTCTAATGGTTTAAGTATTGTATTGCAAGCAGGCAAGTACTGTAGGTAGGCCTAGGCTATTTTTGCAAATGGGGGGATATGATGACATGCTTTCCTAAAAATATAATAGGAAAACATAATAAGAAGATGTAGCCATTTGCCGTTAGTGAGGAGAGCAAACATCTATGTTTTCTGTTCTTGGAATCTAAAATAATTATACATACGAATCTATTTCCTATTATTTATTTATTTTCATAACCATTGCATAATAAATATAGTGGTAACTCGCCTAGCCACAGTAGCTTCGCCTTCATGTGGGCGCTAGCAAGCATGCTAGGTAGTGCTAGGTATCAACGGCCATTGTCAGCCAATCCTGTAGAGGTTGGAAGCTATGATGAGCTTTGATTGGTTACTCTCGCTGCGATATTGGACAAGATTTGCATTAAGTTCTGCTTTGCCCAACATTGGTCCTGCCCTGTTCAGCTCCCTCGCCCATTGAAAAAGAATGGGAAGCCGTTGTTTCACCTCGATGCAATCACTAGTGTATAGGCCCCATAATGCCCCATATGTATAGGCCCCATATTAAGTGTGAAATTTATGCAACGGTTATAACTGAGGCCACAGGGCTGTGACTTTTCTCCCATTTCACTGGAATACAGAAGCCAACGGGTGCACAATGGTATTGCATCCTAAAGAGATCTGGGGCCAACCCTGCTCACAATTAAGTTGCTACTGTACCTTCATCATTGGTCAAAGAAATCACATTTAGGGGGTCCTTTTATCCAATTTATTATTTTATTGCCGTGACAGTGTGGCATATCAGGAAATGTATATACACTACATGACCAAAAGTATGTGGACACCTGCTCGTCAAACACCTGCTCGTCGACCATCTAATTTCCTGTGGCGGCCCTCACGAGAGATAGTTTCATCATAGAGCTTGATGTTTTTGCGACTGCACTTGAAGAAACTTTAAAAGTTCTTGAACTTTTCCGGATCGACTGACCTTTATGTCTTAAAGTAATGATGGACTCTCGTTTCTCTTTGCTTATTTGAGTTGCTCTTGACATAATATGGACTTGGTCTTTTACCAAATAGAGCTATCTTCTGTATGAAGGAAATAAATTCCACAAATTAACGTTCAACAAGGTACACCTGTTAATTGAAATGACTACCTCATGAAGTTGGTTGAGAGAATACCAAGAGTGTTTAAAGCTGTCATCAAGGCAAAGGGTGGCTACTTTGAAGAATCTCAAATATAAAATATATAAAATATATTTTGATTTAACACTTTTTTGGTTACTACATGATTCCATATGTGTTATTTCATCGTTTTTATGTCTTCACTATTATTCTACAATGTAGAAAATAGAACTAAATTAAGAAAAACCCTTGAATTAGTAGGTGTGTCCAAACTTTTGACTGGTACTGTATATATACTGTATTTTCCTGCTGTAGCAAACGGGGTCAAATTAAGAACCCCTATATATATTTGAGCTAGTTTGCTACAGCAGGAAAATAATCCTGCAGCAAGAGGACATTTGAATTATTATGTGTATTATAGTTAATTTACATTTTTGTAGGGGTTGATACATTTTTCGTTATGGGAAATCAACTCAAGTGGAAATGACCAACTTTAAAAGCCTTTTTAAAACTCAAATACACTACAAGTTTGCATTTCCTGCTGTGCAGGAAAATTCTCAGCAACAAAAGAGTGATCAAATTAAGATCCTACATCTGCACCACAACCATTGAGTCTGAATTTAACTTGCATTGGGTACATACCCTGCAAAAATGACAAGATGGGAAATAGAAGATTTCAAATCGAGTCTTGAATAAATCTGTATGTACTGCACCAGCAACAACGGGATAAATAATCGCTTAACTTTGAATGGAACAAAATATCGTTGTACAGAAATTATATTTTTTCACTAGCTTAAATTTGTTAGTTCTGTATGAATTTTGCCTTACTAAATCTAATACATTTCCAGACTAAAATATGCCTTGTACAGGCATCTGTGTATGCCTCACAAAACCCTGTGACTTGTGCATGTACCCCAGTATACTTTAGCTGTCTAGTGCTGTCCGTTTCAGGAGCTAGACACCCAATTACTCCTTTTAGGGAGATGTTCTCACAAATGTTGCCTCCGTATATGCAGAGTACTTTGCTCTATGCCCATAAACAGTGCCAATAATAGACAAAACTGACAATTTAGATGAAGAGGAATAAGCATAAAAGCATGAGGTGCGGAGAAAGGACATGTCACAATTAAATGACTTAATGGGTGAGGGTCCCCAGATAGATCACATGCAATTTACATCAAGAGTCAGTGTAATAAAGACTTTGTAAAACTTACATTGAAATTCAATTAGAGTGTTGAATGCATAACCAAAGCCGTGAAAAATGAACTCATTGGGGGTCCCTTTTCATTTTTGCCCTCAGGCAAAAGAGACCATTAATTTAATACATTACATATTTTTTCACATTAGCATTTTTAAGTTACTGCGCATTTCAGTACTAATGTACCCTAATACAATAACAGAGGCTGCCAGAGACTGCATTATACAAACCAAGTAAGAAACTCAGCTGCAGTTGTTACCTTGAGTAGTCAGGCCACTTTCAATGAGTGAAGCTTGAAAAACGCCCAGCCAACCAAAACAAAACAGCGGAAAAGGACTCTATTGTTTCATTGAGTCATCCTATGTTAAGTTATTATTTTGCTGCAGGTGCCGCTCATGTTTCAGAGGTTGGAGAAAATAGCATCGACTTCAGTTGCAAGCAGTTGGCACTTCTTAATTTAAGATATTAGCGTTATTTCTCACAACAGTGGATCTGCACCCTTCAATCAACCAGAAAGTCAAAACAAAGCATGGAGCCCTTTAGATCCCCAACCCTTAAGAGAGGCTCTAATTAAAATATATTTCATTAACTGTTCCAGCATGGTAAATATACATTTACACAGGGTCAGTACACTTTATAACACATAATGATTCCAAGTATAATTACTGTGTAACAGTAGCTATGAGAAATATGGTAAAACGAAGCAAAGTTGTTTACTGGTTGGTTCAAGTGTGGCCTGTAATGTCAAGCAGGTCAACAGCATCCTGAGGCTACTAGCTAGTAGCAATTGGATGTACAATCTATATACAATCTTTCCATGTTATGGCCCTTTTAATGGTATTGCTTTAGAATATATTCTTTGTTTAATCTTGACTTAACCAAGTGGGTTAATTAAGAACCAGTTATTGTTGTCCATAATGACATTTGCCAAGGGTTTGTTGCAAGGAAGATTTAAAAGAAAATTGTTCAACCAATTCACATATAATTTCATTCACACACGAAGGAATGGGCCAGCAGTAACTTACTGCAGCTACAACAGGCAGGTGTACAAGATAAGTCTAGTTTGATACAGAGAGGATGGTGTCGGTGAACCACAATGGTACAGACCATATTCATTTGGGAGTGGTTTGAGGCAAGACTGGTATGGGGAGATGTTATGTGTGTGCACATTTTGAAGTTGACATTTTGTTTTCCAAGGGGGCCATATTAAAATATATCACACAGATGATATAGATTTAAATAAATGTTCTTCAGAAGTTTCTAGTTTTCTTTCATTCTCTTATTGTCCCTTGCCCAACAACACTCATTGCCAAAAAGGGAGAGGGAGAGGGAGAGGGAGAGGGAGAGGGAACAACATCAACAACTCCATTTGAGAACAATGTACAGGGCATGTTTTGGACAGGCAGTGCTGGAGATGATTTAATAGAAAGTGGACAGCTGTAGGGAAATGCCCCCCAAATTAGTTTTCCGGTATAAGACAAGAGGAGGTTTGAACACTTAAGCCAATCTGGATGACTCCTCCATCTAAGGGACAAAGGAAACCAACACAGCCATTTTCACACATCTCTAAAAATAACAGCATGGGGGACGTACACGTGTGGCAGAAAGAGGGGGGAATAGAGTTGTTAGTCAGGGAAAAGCATGTATTATTAATGGAAACACTGTGAATGTAGTGCTTTTTTCCCTTGTTTTCCGCACGCATTTTTCCATTTGTCTTGTGTTGCTAAATTTTTTACGTTTTTTTTCTCCCCACATCGGAGTGATGTTACATATAATTACTGACTTTGCACCAAAATCACATCTGACACCACTTGGTTAGCAAATTAGAACATTTCAGAGAGGGAATAAATCTCCTGGGACAGAAGGGCATAGAAAGAGTGAAAGTAACGTAAATATTACATGCACTTGCCCCGGAAAAGTGACAAAATCATTTGAATTAACAGAAAAGATGTGAAGCCTAATTGAAAAGTTCTTATTTATATATTTATGTTTAGAGAGCTCATCAAGTCTTCGAGAACAGGATGCTCCTTGGCCACAAACACGGCATCATCATCTTCCACAGAAAAAGGCGAGGAAATGCTGAAGTGCGTTTTTGATTTATTTATCTTAACCCAGACGGATACTCCAAGCATTAGTAGGATTTTGCCATTTGGTGGTTGAAATAATGGATGGAATGTTCATTCATTTTTTATCCCTGCATGTTGTGTGAAGGGTAAACATGCTGTTTGAGATGTCTTTTCTCTGCTCAACTGTGTTTTCTCATTGTTAGTCTGAGTATAGGGTGTAGCACCTAGTCACAAAAGTGCATACAATGTATTTAAACTGAACCGTGGAAAGCATTAGATGCCAACTTGAATTTCCAATAATTCTCAAGCCCTCAAGCATCTGTTTTCTTGACTAAAAATATTTGTATTTTACAATACATTGCAGGAAGACCAAATCAAATCAAGTTTATTTTATATAGCCCTTCGTACATCAGCTAATATCTCGAAGTGCTGTACAGAAACCCAGCCTAAAACCCCAAACAGCAAGCAATGCAGGTGTAGAAGCACGGTGGCTAGGAAAAACTCCCTAGAAAGGCCAAAACCTAGGAAGAAACCTAGAGAGGAACCAGGCTATGAGGGGTGGCCAGTCCTCTTCTGGCTGTGCCGGGTGGAGATTATAACAGAACATGGCCAAGATGTTCAAAATGTTCATAAGTGACAATAAGTGACAATTGGTCAAATAATAATCAGGAATAAATGTCAGTTGGCTTTTCATAGCCGATCATTAAGAGTTGAAAACAGCAGGTCTGGGACAGGTAGGGGTTCCATAACCGCAGGCAGAACAGTTGAAACTTGAATAGCAGCACGGCCAGGTGGACTAGGGACAGCAAGGAGTCATCATGCCCGGTAGTCCTGACGTATGGTCCTAGGGCTCAGGTTCTCCGAGAGAGAGAAAGAAAGAGAGAAGGAGAGAATTAGAGAGAGCATACTTAAATTCACACAGGACACTGGATAAGACAGGAGAAGTACTCCAGATATAACCAACTGACCCTAGCCCCCCGACACATAAACTACTGTAGCATAAATACTGGAGGCTGAGACAGGAGGGGTCAGGAGACACTGTGGCCCCATCCGATGATACCCCCGGACAGGGCCAAACAGGAAGCATGCCATCATGGAGCAATATCAGTCAGTACATGAAAAGACAATTGTTAATTATTAATATTTTCCATGAGGGAAGCTGTTGTGAGGGCCCCATATCTCAATGTTGTTACAATGTCATATAATTAACAATCTTACACTCCTTGCTAACCTTCAGTCAAGTTCAAGGCAAGCTGTTTAGTTTAATTGAGTGTTAGATAATTCTGTGTGGTCGCTAACTTCAAAGCTAAAATCTGGAAAATGGCACTTTGGACCACCACTAGTTTTGGTATTGTTACGACTGTCAATGTCGTTCTCCTCCTCAGACGAGGAGGAGCATGGATCAGACCAAGATGCGGAGAGGTAAGTGTTCATGATTTAATGAAACAACAAGAAAACACTTAAACCTACAAAATAACAAACGTGACTAACCTTAAACAGTCCTGTGTGGTCCAAACACTGACACAGGAAACAAACACCCACAAAACACAGGTGAAACCCAGGCTGCCTAAGTATGACTCTCAATCAGGGACAACGATTGACAGCTGTCTCTGATTGAGAATCATACCAGGCCGAACACAAACTCCCAACATAGAAATACAAACATAGACAAACCCACCCAACTCACGCCCTGACCAACTAAAATGAATACAAAACAAAGGAAAACAGGTCAGGAACGTGACAGAACCCCCCCCTTAAGGTGAGAACTCCGGGCGCACCAGCACAAAGTCTAGGGGAGGGTCTGGGTGGGCGTCTGTCCACGGTGGCGGCTCTGGCGCTGGTCGTGGTCCCCACCCCACCATAGTCAACCCCCGCTTCCGTGGCCTCCTCAAAATGTCCACCCTCCATGTCAATCCCCCTATACTAAAGAGCAGTAGCAGACTGAGGGGTAGCACCTGACTGAGGGGCAGCACCGGACTGAGGGGCGGATCCTGGCTGGCTGGCTCTGGCGGATCCTGGCTGGCGGAAGGCTCTGGCGGATCCTGGCTGGCGGAAGGCTCTGGCGGATCCTGGCTGGCGGAAGGCTCTGGCGGATCCTGGCTGGCGGAAGGCTCTGGAGGATCCTGGCTGGCGGAAGGCTCTGGCGGATCCTGGCTGGACGGCTCTGGCTGGTCCTGGCTGGACGGCTCTGGCTGGTCCTGGCTGGACGGCTCTGGACGCTCATGACTGGCTGACGGCTCCCGCAGATCCTGTCTGGTTGGCAGCTCTGGCAGATCCTGTCTGGTTGGCAGCTCTGGCAGATCCTGTCTGGTTGGCGGCTCTGGCAGATCCTGTCTGGTTGGCGGCCCTGGCAGATCCTGACTGACGACTGGCTCTAACGGCTCGGGACAGACGGATGGCTCAGACGGCGCTGGGGAGACGGATGGCTCAGACGGCGCTGGGGAGACGGATGGCTCAGACGGCGCTGGGGAGACGGATGGCTCAGACGGCGCTGGGGAGACGGACGGCTCAGATGGCGCTTGGCAGACGGGCAGTTCAGGCGCCGCTGGGCAGACGGGCAGTTCAGGCCCCGCTGGGCAGACGGGCAGTTCAGGCCCCGCTGGGCAGACGGGCAGTTCAGGCCCCGCTGGGCAGACGGGCAGTTCAGGCACCGCTGGGCAGACGGGCAGTTCAGGCACCGCTGGGCAGACGGGCAGTTCAGGCACCGCTGGGCAGACGGGCCGTTCAGGCACCGCTGGGCAGACGGGCCGTTCAGGCACCGCTGGGCAGACGGCAGACTCTGGCCGGCTGAGACGCACTATAGGCCTGGTGCGTGGTACCGGAACTGGAGGCACTGGGCTGGAGACACGCACCATAGGGAGAGTGCGTGGAGGAGGAACAGGGCTCTGGAGATGCACTGGAAGCCTGGTGCGTGGTGTCGGCACTGATGGTACTGGGCTGGGGTGGGAAGGTGGCGCCGGATATACCGGACCGTGAAGGAGGACACGCGCTCTTGAGCACCGAGCCTCTCCAACCTTAACAGGTTGAATGGTCCCCGTAGCCCTGCCAGTGCGGCGAGGTGGAATAGCCCGCACTGGGCTATGCAGGCGAACCGGGGACACCACCTGTAAGGCTGGTGCCATGTACGCCGGCCCGAGGAGACGTACTGGAGGCCAGATACGTTGGGCCGGCTTCATGGCATCCGGCTCGATGCCCAACCTAGCCCTCCCAGTGCGGCAAGGTGGAATAGCCCGCACTGGGCTAAGCACGCGTACTGGGGACACCGTGCGCTTTACCGCATAACACGGTGTCTGACCAGTACGACGCCCTCTCACTCCACGGCAAGCCCGGGGAGTTGGCTCAGGTATCCAACCCGGCTTCGCCACACTCCCCTTTAGCCCCCCCCCCCAAGAAATTTTTGGGTGAGCCTCTCGGGCTTCCAGCCGCTCTTACGTGCTTTTGCCTCATAGAACCTCCTCTCCGCTTTCGCTGCCTCCAGCTCCGCTTTGGGACGGCGATATTCCCCTGGCTGAGTCCAGGGTCCTTTGCCGTCCAGGATCTCCTCCCAAGTCCATTCCTCTTTTCCCCATTGCTGTTGTTCTTGCCTTCCTTCCTCAATCCGCTTGGTCCTGTTGTGGTGGGTGTTTCTGTTACGACTGTCAATGTCGTTCTCCTCCTCAGACGAGGAGGAGCATGGATCAGACCAAGATGCGGAGAGGTAAGTGTTCATGATTTAATGAAACAACAAGAAAACACTTAAACCTACAAAATAACAAACGTGACTAACCTTAAACAGTCCTGTGTGGTCCAAACACTGACACAGGAAACAAACACCCACAAAACACAGGTGAAACCCAGGCTGCCTAAGTATGACTCTCAATCAGGGACAACGATTGACAGCTGTCTCTGATTGAGAATCATACCAGGCCGAACACAAACTCCCAACATAGAAATACAAACATAGACAAACCCACCCAACTCACGCCCTGACCAACTAAAATGAATACAAAACAAAGGAAAACAGGTCAGGAACGTGACAGGTATACAGCTGAAGGATATGGCTGGGAAAGGTTATTATTCAAGAATGAATAGGTGAATATCAAGAATGTAAATGACCATTGAACAGAGTCCCAGATCACCTTTAAAGCGATTGTTGTTTCATAATAACTACTGTGTAATATCACAATGGCTATACTGTTTAAATGACCACTGAACAGATTTCCAGATTGTACCTTTAATGTCATTGTTTCATAATGCCCCAAGTTGTTTTATACTATATTGTATCTCAGAGAGCATTTCCCCAAAGAAATGTAAACAACTGACTGCAACAAGCAGGACTCATCATCCCAGATGGACTAAGTTATGCCACACCCGTACCTCACCACCAGTCATGCAATACAATGCTCTCACTTCGGACCCAGACACCAACCCACACACATCTTCTGATGGTGTGTTCTGAATCATTTTAATATGTCCTAATAACACAGAGGGTATGATTGTGCTTTGCAAGCCCTCGAAGATGAAATATGTTACATTGGGGCCTGATAGTAAAGGATATTGCTTGCCGTTCATACATAATTGAACACTCTTGAATGTCAAACCAGTGGGAGCAAATGCAAGAGAAGCAACAGTACACCTCACCACAAGGCACACAACATCCTCTCAATTCTGAGTGAATGAACAGAAAAGGACATGTGTTATGTGGTATACCAAAGAACCGGGAGGAGCTTGACGTGAGCCGGTACAGCATTTGAGAGCCATTGGCAAAATACAAAGATGTAATGGTCTTCTTATAGCATAGCCTTTAATAAAACAAATGTTTCCCTGGCCTGACCCTACTGTTATTGAGAAATGTGTTGCTGGAAATTTTGAGGATTGGGGTGCAAGCCACTAGTGATGTGTTCAAATCAATCAAATCAAATAAAAATGTAAAATATTAGTCACATGCATCATATACAGCAGGTAAGCATTTAACACCTTAAAACCTGTTTGGGATAGGGGGCAGCATTTTCACTTTTGGATGAATTGGTGCCCATAGTGAACTGCCTCCTACTCTGTCCCAGATGATAATATATGCATATTATTATTACTATTGGATAGAAAACACTCTGAAGTTTCTAAAACTGTTTGAATTATGTCTGTGAGTATAACAGAACTCATATGGCAGGCAAACTTCCAAACAGGAAGTGAGAATTCTGAGAAGGGTCGATGTGAAAGTCATCGCCTATTCAATTCCCTGTAATATATGGATCTGTTTGCACTTCCTACGCCTTCCACTAGATGTCAACAGTCTGTAGAACGTGGAATGAAGCCTCTAGTGTGATGTGGGGTCGGATGGCAGCTATTTGAGTCAGTGGTCTGGCAGAATGCTAGTTCCTGGTCATGCGCGCTAGTCATGAAATGGCCATGTGTGCCATTACTTATACAGACATGAAGAAATGCTCCGGTTGGAACGTTATTGGATATATATGATAACAACATCCTGAAGATTGATTCTCTACTAAGTTTGACCAGTTTGTTCGACTTGTAATATAACTTTTTGAAGTTTTCGTCCGACGTTTGCCTGCATCTGCGCCAGCGTTTGGACACGTGTACTACACATGCTAGCAAAAGTTGCTAATTGGACATAAGTAATGGACATTATCGAACAAAACAACGATTTATTGTGGAACTACGATTCCTGGCACTGCATTCTGATGAAGATAATCAAAGGTAAGGGAATATTTATGATGTAATTTCGTATTTCTGTTGACTCCAACATGGCGGAGAAATGTTGTTACTATCTGAGTGCCGTCTCAGATTATTGCATGGTGTGCTTTTTACTAAAGTAAAAAAAAAAATCTGACACAGCGATTGCATTAAGAACAAGTGTATCTTTAATTATATGTAAAACGTGTATCTTTCATCAAAGTTTATGATGAGTATTTCTGTTATTTGACGTGGCTCTCTGTAATTACTCCGGATATTTTGGAGGCATTTCTGAACATGGCGCCAATGTAAACTGAGATTTGTGGATATAAATATGCACATTATCGAACAAAACATAAACGTATTGTGTAACATGATGTCCTATGAGTGTCATCTGATGAAGATTATCAAAGGTTAGTGATTAATTTTATCTCTATTTCTGCTTTTGTGTGACTATCTTTGGCTGGGAAAAATGGCTGTGTGTTTTTTTGGATTTGGTGGTGATCTAACATAAATATATGTTGTGTTTTCGCTGTAAAACATTTTAAAAATCGGACACGATGGGTAGATTAACAAGATGTTTATCTTTAATTTGCTGTATTGGACTTGTTAATGTGTGAAAGTTTCATATTTCAAAAAAATATTTTTGAATTTCGCGCGCTGCCTTTTAAGCGGAATGTTGTGGGTGTTCCGCTAGCGGAACCCCTGGGCTAGAAAGGTTAAACACCTGTAACACCTTACAGTGAAATGCTTACTTACGAACCCCTAACCAACAATGCAGTTTAAACAAGTAAAAATGGATAAGAATAAGAAATAAAAGTAACAAGTAATTAAAGAGCAGTATTAAAATAACAATAGCGAGACTATATACAAGGGGGGTACCGGTATAGAGTCAATGTGCGGGGGCACCGGTTAGTTGAGGTAATATGTACATGTAGGTAGAGTTATTAAAGTGACTATGCATAGATGATAACAACAGAGTAGCAGCGGCGTAAAAGAGGAGGGTGAGGGGGGGGGGGGAATGCAAATAGTCTGGGTAGCCATTTAATTAGGTGTTCAGGAGTCTTATGGCTTGGGGGTAGAAGCTGTTTAGAAGCCTCTTGGACCTAGACTTGGCGCTCCGGTACCGCATGCTTTGCGGTAGCATAGAGAACAGTCTATGACTAGGGTGGCTGCAGTCTTTGACAATTTTTAGGGCCTTCCTCTGACACCACCTGGTATAGAGGTCCTGGATTGCAGGAAGCTTGGCCCCAGTGATGTACTGGGCCGTTCGCACTACCCTCTGTCGTGCCTTGCGGTCGGAGGCCGAGCAGTTGCCATACCAGGTACTGATGCAACCAGTCAGGATGCTCTTGATGGTGTAGCTGTATAACTTTTTGAGGATCTGAGGACCCATGTAAAATCTGAGGATCCATGCCAAATCTGTTACAAATATAACAAAATTGTCACTGCATAGAGTAACAAGATCATATTAATTATACTAATGGCTTTGTATATCGAATTCAAACTTGGTTGTGGAATTGAATATCAACTGACCTTATGTATGCCATGTGCTATTACTCCAATCCCAAAATGGAATAACATTTTCAGCCAGAATTTAGTTTCAGCAAAAATTGTATTTATAATTTAAATTCCAGCTGCATTTTATTGGCTGCCTCTAGCTAAGCCACAGGTGAAAAGTTTTAAAACTTTTCTCCTACATAACAAAAATACTACAGTTTAATATAGAATACTGTATAATTCTGTGTAAACTGTAGAATTCTACACTACACACTGTAGCATCCCTCCATCGTGTAGTGCTTACTATAATATTTTTTTATAATATATAGTATACTGTAGAATTGTATACTATACACTGTAATATCCCTCGATCAGGTAATGCTTACTTTAGAAAAATGTAGATTGATTGGACTGCTAGCTAGCTTTACTGCTAGTTGCTTCCTTTGGCAATGCGGGTTTAATTTGAACGTGCTGGTCTTGGGGAGCTCATGCCAGGGATTTCCTCTTAGGTTCCCCTTCGATCATGTAGTGTTTACTATAGTATGTTGTAGCATACTTTAGAATAATGTACTCCACACTGTAGATTGATTGATTTGATTTAACTATTTAAAAACACAATACAACCACAAATGTGGATACAATGCATTTAGAAATCTGTCGAGCATAACCCTAAAAAGTAAAAAAAGTATTTATATTCTGGTCATGGTTCAAACATCCAATGTTAGACATTTACAACTAACTCAAAAGCAGTATAGCATACTATGGCCTAAATACTGTATTATTACTATATTTATATACTATAGTGTTTTTTGTGGACATGACTGTAGTATATTATAGCATTGACTGTACTGTTTTTGTGAACTTTACTGTAGTATTTACTGTACTGTTTTTGTGGACATGTCTGAAGTAAACTATAGTATTCAGTGTAGTGTTTTGTGGACATGACTGTTCTATACTATAGTATTCACTGTAGTGTTTTTGCAGACTTTACTGTAGTATACTATAGTATTTATTGTAATGTTTTTTGTGGACATGACTGTAGTATACTATAGCATTCACTGTACTGTCTTTGAGAACTTTACTGTAGTATTCACTGTAGTGTTTGTGCAGACATGACTGTAGTATACTATAGAGCCTTGCACAGGCATGAATTTTAAGCCCGAGCCCTACCCATGCCCGATTGCTTCAGTTAAATTTAAAGCCCTGCCCAAAATAAGAAATAACTTAAGTTAGTAACCTAAGTTAGTAACTCCATTAGCTGCTCCTCTCTGTCATGAGAGAACAGTTAGCTACTTTGTCACTCTAAACTCTTGACAACTCAAGGAACATTATTATTTTCTGTGAAATAATCTCTCCTGTATTTGACGAGGTTGAAGCGCTTGACACCATGTTATGATCTTAGATATGACTGTACTGCGCAGCAGAGCACGGGCAAATGGCTCAACTTCAAAATGTTAATGATCAATTTAGTGATACCCGAGCCCTATCCGTACCTTAGTCATTGATGAAAAAACAGGCCCTACCCAGCCCTAACCTGATGTATATTGTCGGGGCGTCGGTCTCGGGTAGCAGAGCTATAGTATTCACTAGCGTTTTCAAATCAAATCAAATCAATCAAATCAAATTTTATTAGTCACATACACATGGTTAGCAGATGTTAATGCGAGTGTAGCGAAATGCTTGTGCTTCTAGTTCCGACAATGCAGTAATAACCAACAGTAATCTAACCTAACAATTCCACAACTACTACCTTACACACACACACAAGTGTAAAGGGATAAAGAATATGTACATAAAGATATATGAATGAGTGGTGGTACAGAACGGCATGGCAGATGCAGTAGATGGTATAGAGTACGGTATATACATATGAGATGAGTACTGTAGGGTATGTAAACATAAAGTGGCATAGTTTAAAGTGGCTAGTGGTACATGTATTACATAAAGATGGCAAGATGCAGTAGATGATATAGAGTACAGTATAT